>NC_092337.1:40553571-40873392 GCF_046630445.1 Rutidosis leptorrhynchoides | reverse complement strand
TAAGTAGAAAATAAAAACTTTTTAATTTAGCAAACAACCAATTCTACATCTACTCAAAATTTACCTAAAATTTTTTTAATAAAAATTTATATTATTGGTTTATTTGATTGTGTATATTTTTTAGTGAAACTTGTGTGAATCATTTCTCTTAGCAAATTAGGAAATAAGCTAAATATGTAGTAGCGGGATTTATTAGTGTTGTTGTCAGTTGGGAGGAGAATATTTAAAGAATTTGTTTGAACTTAATAAAATATATATGTGGTACGAAGAATATTGTTTAAATAACTAGCAAGAAGATTTGAAAGTGAATGAGTGGCTAAAATATCATATGTTGTGTATTCGAAGTAAAATTAATCATTAATCCGTTTAGGAATAAAGGAAACTATTTGACTCATTGTTCATCACACAAATAAAAAGCTGTTGCATATAGAATATTGATTGATACTGTAATTGTTGTAATTATGACAACATGTATATTGAAAAAAAATCATCTATTCTATCTAACGCATATACGGAGTATGTATAAAGGATGAGGTAATGTGATACTCAGTGACGAAGGATTGTAAGGGCAGTCCCAAAATTTATGTCTTTACTAGCAATTTGTATAGATTTAGGGACTAATATGTTAAAATTTAATCTTGGCCCCATCAAATTAATATTTGAATGTTTAACTTATCAATCATTGGTTATCAAATTAAGAGAATACATCTCTTGATTGAGTTCTTTTGACCCTCTCATTGTAAATATTCAAGCTCCGTCGCTGGATACTTGTAAATCGTAATAATGTGTGACAATATTAAATATTAATTTTAATAATTTGGAGTAATTCTTAACATACTTGCACATTTTGAGGCTCAAATTTGGTGAGTACTCATAACTTTTGATTAAAAACAGAGACTTGCTAGAGCTAATGACACCTCCGGCGATGTTTTGTTCTTTGATAGAAGTGGACTGTAAGTCCTTTGATATCGATGATAAACAAGGTTTACACAATGATGTCGAGTCTCAAGCTAAAGCTAATAACATATCGGAACAATCCTCCTGCCAAGAGGATTCGTACAACACCTCCGGCGATGTTTTGTTCGAGAAGTCAACCACAGGAGAAGAAAATCAGATCCCAATTGACAACGACATCAAAAATCCGAACATCGATAGTATTGGTATTGATTCGCCGGTAATGGCCTTTTCTCCGATGTTATCTTATGATGATGGTATGAAGGTGGAGGCAACCCAAAAGTCGTGTGGTTCCAATGCAAGCTTTAATGACGCGAAATCAAAAGATGGTCATGTGGCTACCGAGGTTAATGATAGCACGAGTGCAGATGTTTCGAGGGTTGGGGAAATTAATAACAATTTTAATAATAATAATACAGTGAAGTCCAATGAAGAAAGTGACGTTCCAACAAACCCTTTTTCTCCTTCTGATAGTGGACTTGCTAATGAGGAGGAACTCTCAATTGGGCCAGACCAAGATTATGAAATGGTCAAGCAAGCCTCAAATGGGATGGGCCTGGGTTCAGACGAATGTGATGCGGGTGATCCTAGCCCAATCGGAAGAGATTTTGATGATTTACATGACGTGTCCCCTTGTTTAACATATACCACGGTAGCTCGTTTTCTTGTTAAGGGGAAAAAAGCTCATCCTTTGATTAAAAGTCATTTCATTAAACATGTGTGGGGTAGGAGAAATATGAAATGCAATCGGCTTCGGGATAAATTTCGATGGCAAGATAGATATCTTATCGAGAATGTGATGAAAGACTCGGAAGAGGATATCGATTGCTGCTCAGGCTGCTCTTCCTGCGCGTCTTCGGATTCAGAATCATAGTCTAATTAGCTGTTGTGTCGTGTTCTTTTAATATCCTCGTGATTGTGTGTTTCCTATAGCTTCGTGTTTGTTGGTTGTTTGTGCATTTTTTTGGAGCGGTCGCTTGTAGCCTCGTGTCTTGTCTAGCTCTTTGCTAGTTTGTTTCGTGTTCTTTATTTTTAATAAAACTTACTTGCCTTTCAAAAAAAAAAAAAAAAAAAAAAACAGAGACTTGCTAATTACCTCCCATTTTTAAGGTGGGTGTTTCTTAACTAAGAGGGCACTTTCTTTATGTCACCCACTATCTAAATTAATCTATTTAATCTCCATAGCATACTGATAGTGTATCTCCCCGCCAAGATACACGAAGCTACGTTAACGAAGGTATCACGCCTAGCAATGATAGATGACGTAAGGATGGATCACAAGAATACATATGTCGAATACAAATCATAGGGCGGGATACCCTTGAAATCAAATAATGGCGCTCAAAGGACAGAAGAAGAGTGCCACCAAACAAGAATCCCAATATTCAGAGGTGGTGCAAATCCGCTTCAGTGATACGAAGAAATAATAACAAAGGAACGTATTGACGAAGGGATCACGGATACCAATGGACAAGGACCTCTCCTAAAGTCACGAGATCACCTAGACTGAAAGAGAGAAGTTAACGGGTTGACCAGGCTCGTTACCACTAACAGCCAAATGACAAAAGAGGAATGCTGCAGGTTAGCTTTCTTGGAGTAGCAGGGATCACAGTCAGCCGAAGGGAAAGTCCCCTTTGTCTCATCAGAGATTGCCTCGAAGACTGAATCCGCCTAGAAAACTGGTAACAAGGCTACCACCTAACTCTATATAAAGGGGACATGATCCCTGGACAAGGCATTCACACTCAAGTCATAATCACTCATACACAAACACTCTCAATGAGTTACCTTCGTATCTTGGTAGTGTAAAGTGCAATACCTTCGCACTACCTTCGGGGAATCGCCAACAAGCATACATCCATCATCATATCATCCATTTAGTGATCAGGTCTCAATACCCTTGTTCCACTAACAAGGTTTGCCAAGAATTGTACAAACAATTGGCGCCATCCGTGGGACTCCACTTCAATACTTACTTTGTTTGAAAAACACAAGATCATGGCGGAATCTGATCATCCACCGTCCGGTTTCTCTCTACCATCTGAGGTAGATCAACCTGAAACCGGAACGCGAACACCTATCACTCCAGTTATGCCAATAACTACAAACCGGAGTGACTCTGAACCACCGCCGCTAATTGACAAAACCTTCATACTTGATAGTACCCCAAATGAACATATATTTAGTAGCAATATCCTTCCGATATGTAAAGTTTTCAGTTGCAATTGTTCTATTTTCAAGTAATATTCGTTTAAATAAATGAGTGCGAAGACAAAAGGCGAAAACGAAGATTTGAAGACAAAAACGTCCAAAAAGCTCAAATGTACAAGATACAATCCAAGTGGTTCAATTTAATGATGAGAAACGTCTAAATATTACAAGAGTACAAGTTACAAAATGCAAAGTACACGATATAAAATAGTACGCAAGGACGTTCGAAAATTCGGAACAAGGACATGAGTCAACTCTCAACGCTCGACGCAACGGACTAAAAATTACAAGTCAACTATGCACATAAATATAATATAATATTTAAATAATTCTTATAATTATTTATATATTATATAATATATTATAAACCGTCGGCAAGAAAGGCTCCAAACTTGTGTGAGCTGTAAAAGCAAACTCCGCGAGTTGCGGAGTTTGCAGTGAAAAAATTACGCGAGTCGCGGAGACCCCCTGAACTCAATTCCCTATAAAAGCAAACGCAGTTTGATCGCAAAAAATCAATATATATCCATCCATCTATCTATACGTAATATTTATATTTATAATTTATATTTTAATTTTAATTTTAATTTTAATCCTAATAATAAGGGTATGTTAGCGAATGTTGTAAGGGTGTAAGTCGAAATTATGTCCGTGTAACGTTACGCTATTTTTAATCATTGTAAGTTATGTTCAACCTTTTTAATTTAATGTCTCGTAGCTAAGTTATTATTATGCTTATTTAAAACGAAGTAATCATGATGTTGGGCTAATTACTAAAATTGGGTAATTGGGCTTTGTACCATAATTGGGGTTTGGACAAAAGAACGACACTTGTGGAAATTAGACTATGAGCTATTAATGGGCTTTATATTTGTTTAACTAAATGATAGTTTGTTAATTTTAATATAAAGATTTACAATTGGACGTCCCTATAAATAACCATATACACTCAATCGGACACGATGGGCGGGGTATTTATATGTACGAATAATCGTTCATTTAATCGGACACGGGAATGGATTAATAGCCACTAGAATTATTAAAACAGGGGTGAAATTATGTACAAGGACACTTGGCATAATTGTTAACAAAGTATTAAAACCTTGGGTTACACGCAGTCAATAACCTGGTGTAATTATTAAACAAAGTATTAAAACCTTGTTACAGTTTAAGTCCCCAATTAGTTGGAATATTTGACTTCGGGTATAAGGATAATTTGACGAGGATACTCGCACTTTATATTTATGACTGATGGACTGTTATGGAGAAAAACCAGACGGACATATTAAATAATCCAGGACAAAGGACAATTAACCCATGGGCATAAAACTAAAATCAACACTTCAAACATCATGATTACTGAAGTTTAAATAAGCATAATTCTTTTATTTCATATTTAATTTCCTTTATTTTATATTTAATTGCACTTCTAATTATCGCATTTTTATTGTTATTGTATTTAATTGCACTTTTAATTATCATACTTTTTAATTATCGCAAGTTTATTTTATCGCACTTTTATTATTCGCAATTTCATTATAGTTATTTACTTTACGCTTTAAATTAAGTCTTGTATTTATTTATTATTTTACATTTGGTTTTAACTGCGACTAAAGTTTTAAAATCGACAAACCGGTCATTAAACGGTAAAAATCCCCCTTTATAATAATAATATTACTTATATATATATATATATATATTTGTATTTTTATAAAAGTAAACTAATATAGCGTTAAGCTTTGTTTAAAGATTTTCCCTGTGGAACGAACCGGACTTACTAAAAACTACACTACTGTACGATTAGGTACACTGCCTATAAGTGTTGTAGCAAGGTTTAAGTATATCCATTCTATAAATAAATAAATATCTTGTGTAAAATTGTATCGTATCTAATAGTATTTCCTTGTAAAATATAAAGCTATTTTATATACACCTCGCATAACATCAAGTATATTTTTGGCGCCGTTGCCGGGGACAATCAAACTTAAAAGCCGGAAGCGCAACGCTAAATAAATAAAAAAAAAGATTTTTATTTTTAGTTTACTTTTATTAAAATTCACTTTTGTAAAAATACGTTTTTAATTATTCAAAAACATAAAAAGAAAACAAAAATATAAATATTTTTAAGAATTTGTTAAATATTTAAGTTTTGTAAAGTTTCTTTATTTTTATTTTATAAAAATATAAGTTTTATTTAAATATTTTGTTTTTATTAAAACATAAAAAAAAACGTCGAATTAAATCCTGTACCTGAGTTGAATTTTGGAACCCCGCGACTCGCGGAGTTTGCAGCTTCGAATACCGCAACTCGCGGAGCCGTCTGACACGGGCCACACAGGAACCCTAATCAGCATTAATTACGGAGTAATTATTAATTATTATTATTATTAACCCTAAATTACTTATTATTATAATTAGTTTTAAGTTTCTTTTTATTTAATTTATATATTTAGTTAAATTAGTTTAATTAATGTAAAATTAATAGTTTTAATAAATAAATAATATAAAAATAATATTTTTATAAAAATTGTAATTTTCACAACTTTAAGTTCTATAAGTTACTCTTTTTCTTTCTTATTTTTATTTTCGACCTTTTCCGACACACTCTTTTTCTTTCTTATTTCTCGCTATTCTAGTTTTAGGACATAGATTTTTATTCTACTTCTTATCTAAATTTCTTAAAATTACGAAAATTTATTTTAAGTGGTTAAATTGATAGACATTAAAATTTTCTGGTTCGTAGTAATAGTTGGATTTGTACGTAGACCGGGTTATTGGAGCCAAATAGTCCTCAATTATATTGAGACCAAACGAATCCTGCCCCTCTGCTGCATCTTTTGGCTATTCGAAACGTGGGCAAAATCAGAAAAGTCTATTAATTGGATAACTTATATAATTTTTCTTTCCTTTTTAAAAACTAATAGGATATTCAGTGAATGCACCGAGCAAGACGTTCACCACCTTTTGTACGTTCACCACCTGTAACTAGATCAAGACATTTAGCAAATATTACCGCCGTTGATTTTTCTTTAGAATCGTCATCCAGTCGACCAAGTACTCCAGTTCAAATTTCCGATAATCCATTTTTTGAACCCGACCTCACAATTGAGAATCCGGAGAATATTCAGGGACGATTCATAGATCCTGAACCATTAAATTTTTCTCCGGAACCACCAATCATTCAAACAGAGATTGTTGAGGAATGAACCATTAAATCAGAATCCTCTAGTGATTCCGATTCAACAAATTCAATTATGGAGAATCTGGAACCTTTAAGTATGGAAGACCGAATGAGAGCTAAACGCACTGGCCAAGGTCACGCAATTACTCATCCTGACATTAATGCGCCAGATTATGAAATCAAAGGACAAATTCTACACATGGTGACTAATCAATGCCAATTTAGTGGTGCGCCGAAGGAAGATCCAAATGAACATCTTCGTACCTTTAATAGGATCTGCACTCTATTTAAAATAAGAGAAGTGGAGGATGAACAGATATATCTCATATTATTTCCCTGGACTTTAAAGGGAGAAGCCAAAGATTGGTTGGAATCGTTACCTGAAGGGGCGATTGATACATGGGACGTTTTAGTTGAAAATTTTCTTAAACAATTCTTTCCGGCATCTAAAGCCGTAAGACTTCAAGGAGAAATTGTTACGTTTACACAGAAACCGAATGAAACTCTATATGAGGCGTGGACAAGATTTGGAAAGTTATTAAGAGGATGTCCGCAACATGGTTTAGTCACCTGTCAAATAGTACAAATATTCTACCAAGGATGCTACATCACTACAAGGAAAGACATCGATATAGCAGCTGGTGGTTCTATTATGAAGAAATTAGAAACTGATGCTTATAAAATTATTGATAACACTACTTCCCACTCACATGAGTGGCACCAAGAAAAAGATATCGTTAGATCATCTAAAGCAGCTAGAGCCGATTCTAGCCATGACTTAGATTCCATTTCCGCAAAGATAGATGCTGTCGAGAGACGAATGGAAAAGATGACTAAGGATATTCACTCAATACGAATTAGTTGTGAGCAGTGTGGAGGACCACATTTGACAAAAGATTGTCTCAGTATTGAATTAACAATGGAACAAAGAGAGAATATTTCATACATAAACCAAAGGCCTGGAAATAATTATCAGAATAATTATCAACCGCCAAGACCGATTTACAATCAAAACCAGAACTATAACCGAAATATTCCATACAACAACCAACAAGGTCCTAGCAATCAACAAGTATCCAATAATACTTACAATCAGCAAAGACCTAATTTTCAAAACAAACCACCACAAACCGATGATAAAAAGCCGAATCTAGAAGATATGATGACGAAGCTTGTTGAAACTCAAACGCAGTTTTTCACATCTCAGAAACAAACAAATGAACAAAATGCTCAAGCATTTAGAAATCAACAAGCTTCTATTCAAAACTTGGAACAAGAAGTAAGTAACCTAGCAAGGTTAATAGGTGAAAGAAAATCGGGAAGTCTACCTAGTGATACAAATGCTAACCCCCGGAATGAAACAGCTAAAGCTATTACCACAAGAAGTGGTACAACACTTAAACCACCTGAAATACCTGTAACTTCTGATGAAGCTATTCCTACTCCACAAGAACCACAACCTGAACAAGATAAGGAAACAGAACCGGTAGTTGAAAAGGTTAATGAAGATAACACAATTAAGGCTAAACCTTATGTTAAACCATACCAACCACCACTTCCTTACCCGAGTAAAATGAAAAAAGAGAAACTTGAAGCCGAGCAATCCAAATTCTTGGATATGTTTAAACAGATAAATGTAAATCTTCCTTTCATTGATGTGATTTCAGGAATGCCTAGATATGCTAAATTCTTGAAAGATCTGATCACAAATAGAAAGAAAATGGAAGAACTCTCGGCTGTTACTATGAACGCTAATTGTTCAGCAGTGCTGTTGAATAAGATACCAGAAAAATTATCTGATCCAGGAAGTTTCACAATTCCATGTTTTCTGGGTAGTCTTAGTTCAATAGAAGCATTGGCAGACTTAGGTGCTAGTATAAATCTAATGCCGTATTCACTATACGCTAAACTATACCTTGGAGAATTGAAACCAACAAGAATAAGCATACAACTAGCCGATAGATCAATAAAATATCCTAGAGGGATAATGGAGAACATGCTAGTCAAAGTTGGTACTTTAGTATTTCCAGTAGATTTTGTTGTTCTGGACATGGAAGAAGATTCTCAAGTTCCTCTCATATTAGGAAGACCATTCTTAAACACGGCTAAAGCAATGATAGACGTGTTCGGTAAGAAATTGACCCTAAGTATAGAGGACGAGAGTGTTACCTTTTCAGTTGATAGAGCAATGCAACAACCACAATCTGCAGATGATACATGTTATTATATTCAAACTATAGATGCACATGCAGAATTATTAGAAGAATTTCCAGAATTACAAGGAACAGGAGAATGTTCTTTAGGAGAAGGAACTGAACAAATTGATGAAGCTGAAATGTTAGCTACACTTATGGCTAATGGATATGAACCAACAACAGAAGAAATTCAAATGCGAAAAGAAGAATACAGATATCGATATAATTCATCAATAGAAGAACCTCCGAAATTAGAGTTAAAGCCACTTCCAAACCATTTGGAATACGCTTATTTACATGGTGAATCTGAATTACCTGTAATAATATCATCTTCTCTTACTGAAAATGAGAAATCACAACTCATTTCTGTGTAGAAAGCTCATAAACCAGCTATTGCATGGAAGATTCATGATATTAAAGGAATAAGTCCTTCGTATTGCACACATAAAATCCTTATGGAAGAAGGTCATAAAACGTATGTGCAACGCCAACGAAGACTAAATCCGAATATGCAAGATGTAGTTAAGAAAGAAATTATTAAACTACTAGATGCAGGTTTAATATATCCAATCTCTGATAGTCTATGGGTAAGCCCAGTTCAATGCGTGCCTAAGAAGAGTGGCATGACTATCATTACAAATGATAAAAATGAGCTTATTCCTACTAGGACTGTAACAGGATGGCGTGTGTGTATTGATTATAGAAAATTAACGCCACCAGAAAAGTTCACTTTCCCTTACCTTTCATTGATCAAATGTTGGAAAGATTAGCCGGAAATAGTTACTATTGTTTTCTTGATGGATTTTCCGGATATTTTCAAATTCCAATAGCACCCGAAGATCAAGAGAAAACCACATTCACATGCCCTTATGGTACTTTTGCTTACAAACGCATGCCATTTGGACTTTGCAACGCCCCTGCAACCTTTCAAAGGTGTATGATGGCGATTTTTCATGATATGATAGAAGAATGCATGGAAGTTTTCATGGATGACTTTTCAATCTTCGGTGATACATTTGAAACATGTCTAGCTAATCTGGAACGAATGCTTATTAGATGCGAACAATCAAATCTAGTTCTTAATTGGGAGAAATGCCATTTCATGGTTAAAGAAGGCATCGTTCTTGGACATAAAATTTCAAAGGAAGGAATTGAAGTGGATAGAGCTAAAGTAGATGTAATTGCTAAACTTCCACATCCCACCAATGTTAGAGGAGTTAGGAGTTTTCTAGGGCATGCCTGTTTTTACCGACGTTTCATAAAAGATTTTTCTAAAATTGCCACTCCTATGAATAAACTCCTAGAAAAGGATGCTCCATTCATCTTTTCAGATGAATGTATCAAATCTTTTAATATTCTTAAAGAGAAACTCACTAATGCGCCGATCATGATAACACCAAATTGGAATCTACCATTTGAACTAATGTGCGATGCAAGTGATTTTGCAATGGGAGCCGTTTTAGGACAAAGGATTGAAAAAAGATTTCAACCTATATATTATGCTAGTAAGACGTTACAAGGAGCACAAACAAATTATACAACTACTGAAAAAGAACTCCTTGCTATTGTCTTTGCTTTTGACAAATTTCGATCATATCTCGTTCTAGCAAAAACGGTGGTCTATACCGACCATTCTGCTCTTAGATACCTATTTTCGAAACAAGATGCTAAACCAAGATTAATCCGTTGGATCTTACTCTTACAAGAGTTCGATATTGAAATCTGAGATAAAAGAGGAGCAAAAAATCTCGCCGCTGATCATCTTTCTCGTCTTGAAAATCCCGAATTAGAAGTTCTAAATGAATCGGCCATACAAGACAACTTTCCTGATGAATATCTATTGAAGATAGATTATAATGAAATTCCATGGTTTGTAGACTATGCAAACTATTTAGTATGTGGATTCCTTGAAAAAGGATTATCGTACCAAAAATGAAAGAAATTCTTTAGTGATATAAAACACTATTTTTGGGAAGATCCACATCTATTTAAAAGTTGTCCAGATGGAATAATACGCCGATGTGTATTCGGAGATGAAGCTAGTAAAATTTTAAACCATTGCCACACAGGACCAACAGGAGGGCATTATGGGCCTCAACTAACAGCAAGAAAAGTTTATGAAGCTGGATTCTATTGGCCTACAATTTACAAAGACACACACCTTCTTTGCAAATCCTTTGATGCATGTCAAAGGGCCAGAAAAATAAGTCAACGTGATGAAATGCCACAAAATGTCATCCAAGTATGTGAAGTATTTGACATTTGGGGTATTGACTTTATGGGTCCATTTCCAAAATCTCATAATAATCTCTATATTCTTGTAGCCATTGATTATGTATCTAAATGGGCGGAAGCACAAGCTCTCCCAACTAATGATGCACGAGTTGTAGTCAACTTTTTAAAATGTCTTTTTGCAAGGTTTGGAACACCGAAAGCTTTAATAAGTGATCGGGGAACTCATTTATGTAATAATCAACTTGAAAAAGTTCTTAAAAGATATGGAGTAACTCATAAAATCTCCACTGCTTATCATCCATAAATAAGTGGACAAGTTGAAAATACCAACCGAGCTTTAAAAAGTATTCTAGAGAAAACCGTAGGATCAAATCCGAAGGAATGGTCCATTAAATTGGAGGATGCACTCTGGGCTTTTAGAACAGCCTACAAAACTCCAATTGGAACCACACCTTTTAGACTCGTTTATGGAAAAGCATGTCATCTTCCAGTAGAAATTGAACACAAAGCATTTTGGGCTTTGAAGACATGTAATCTTGATTTACATAAAGCTGGACGTCTACGATTAAGTCAACTAAACGAATTAGAAGAATTAAGACATGAAGCATACGAAAATTCGTTAATCTATAAAGAAAGAACGAAGAAATGGCATGATAAAAGAATCAGAAGTTTAAAAGAATTTAAAGAAGGAGACAGAGTTCTTCTTTTCAATTCACGATTCAAGCTATTTCCTGGAAAATTAAAATCAAGATGGTCTGGACCATTCATAGTCAAAAGAGTTTTCCCATATGGAACAGTAGAGTTAATAAATTCAAATGGGATTGAATTTAAAGTTAATGGTCACAGAGTTAAACACTACATAGATAGTCCGATGGAAGTCAACAACGAAGTTAATCACAATTTCGATACCACAGCTAACTAAGTGTGGGGAGAATCAAGTCTTTAAAGGATAATATGTATTTCTGTTAGAGTTCGATTGTCTGTTTTCGTGTAGTTCTCGAAAATGGAACCCGAATGGTCTTTCCCTAGCAGACCCTAAAGAACTAGTCTTCTCCCCCCATTCTGAATTTTTATTTTTTTTAGGAAATGAAGACTGCCTGTGAACTAAACCATGGTCTAATGCTACACGCTTTGATCACTAAACATAATAATGACACACTACCTAGTGAAATAGTATCAGTAATCAGAGAAAGATTGGACGGAGTAAGAAAAGAATCCAGATGCGAAGATAATAAGTTACAATTTGGTAAAGGAAAATCAAAATCCGCAGCGAAAAGAAGAGCACGACACCTAGAAAGATGTCACAAATGCGGAAAATGGTCACATGGAGGTAAATGTTCAAATAATCAAACCTATTCAAATACCGAATTTGTTACTTTATGCAGAGACGGACCGTTCATATGTTTAGAAGAAAAAACACTGAATGCTCGAGGTTACGCCTATGTAGCCATGGAAAACCAATTAAACCGACTATCTTATGAATGGGATAGATCATATAACTAAGAATACTATCTCACAGGTAAGTCTGTACAATTTTTATTTTTATTTTTTATTTTTTTTTATTTTTAACCTTTTGATAATAAACGCTAATTTGTTCGCTATAAAGTATTAAATTGGTATTGAATAAAATTAGGTTTGGCGACCGAAATTATTGATATAATTCAAAATTTTATTACATCACGGCGAAATTTAACGTTTATTCTTAAGGTATAAATATCTTTAATCAATCAACCCAAAATATTTCAAAAATTCGTCATGAGTTAAATTAGGTCATGGAACCGAAATTACTTTACCGAAAAGAGGGGCGCATATTTTTGATAATATTTGATTGATTAAAGTGGGATAAAAAGCCAAAAAGATTTTTAATTTTATTTTTACCATGTTTTTAAAATTAATATATAAATCTTAAATTAATATTGTAAACTTTGTAAAAACAATATATTTAAAATTGTAAATATTTGAAAAATATAATATAAGTTTGGTGTGATTTTATAATATGAATTTTTAAATTAAGTTTGGTGTGAATTTTTAATTTTTAAAATAAGAATTTTTAATTTTATGCATTTCAAATTTTAAGCTTGGTGTGAATTTTTAATATTAATTTTAAATTTTATGTATTTTTATTTTAAGTTTGGTGTGAATTTAAAAACAAAAATTTACTTTATCTCATTAAGTTAAAAATAAGATTTTTAAAATTCTTCGTAAGTTGAAGACTAGGTCGTTGAACCGAAATTGCTTTACTCGAGGAAGGGACGAGAACTTTTATTATCATTATTTTTAATCTTATTGAATTAAAGTATGCTGAAAACATTAAAAAAACCCAAAAATCTTAGCTTTTAAAACAATCGCTACAAAAAGACAAATTTTAAAATTTTGTCGAAGGACGGACTAGGACATCGATCCAAAACGACCTCGTCCTAAATAACAAGGGAAATAAAATTTTAAAATTAATTACTTAATTGTTTTAATTAGTATAAGATGTTTAAAAAAAAAAAGTACAAACTCCGCGACTCGCGGAGTTTGAAGGGTAAAAACACCGCAAATCGCGGAGGATCCAAAACCCATTAAAAAAATAAAACGAGCTGAACTAATCAGTCCCCATCCCTACACCACATAAACTGCGAAATAAACCCGAAAAAACTCGAAAAACACATACCAAATTCGCAATTTTTGACCGTTAATCATTAAATCTTTTACTAAAATCATGTTGAGAAGGATGCTATCAAGGAATTACTCAAGAAAAACGTTAAATTTCTACACCTAAACACCATTTAATCCGAAAATTAGTATTCTTGAGCAATTTTATACCCAATTTAATTTTGATGCTTTTTAGTGTAATTATGTTTAAATTGTTTATGTATTATGCTTGAATAACCTATATTGATGCTATTTAACATGATTAGAAGCCTTAAACTTCAAATTTTGAGTAATCTAGGGTTTGTGTTCTTGAGCAATTTGGGGCTTTTTGATATAAACAGGTTATGGCCGATTTTTGTCATGAATTGTTGCTAAATTAAGTAGTGTAACATGTTTAGGTAGTTAAATGATCCAAACTTTGAGCCTAAACATGATTTTGAGAATTAAAGTGGACTTTTTCAAGTCTAAAATTCATGAACTTGATTTTTGAGAGATAATGCCATTTGAAACTTGTTTAATTGCTAGTAATGATTATTTTGACATGTTATTTGAGTTGAATGCTTATGAACTTGGCGAACATTTTCGTATATGCTTATTTGAAAAAGTGTAGATTTGATGAAAATATGAAAATGAGCTTAAGTTTGATATAAATTGATCATGTTATTGTAATTATTTTGATTGATGATTTTGCTGACACTAATGCATATTTGGATGCACAAAAATTGTGTTTGATGTGTTTTGCAGACTGAAAGGGGTGAATCTTCATCCCAAGCTCGCAATGCTCCTGCTGAGAATACGGAACAACAGGAGGTGGATAACTACTACAAACAAGATATACCTCATCCAGTCATGACATTTTCTGATATGCACTTGGAAGATTTGCACCCGAACCTGAGATTTGACAGACTTTGGATAGATTATCCAAAATACCAAAGGGGTTTGCATACTCTTCATTCTAAAGCTGTTGAAGTATCTAGGGTCATAGAATGGGGACCATTAGAAGCTGTAGAATTGGCCGGGCCAATTAGGGAATTACTTGCACAGAGGTATGGTAATTCTACTTTTAACGATTGGGTACGGTTATTCAACATGCGTAGACCTATATATAAAGTATGGTGTGAAGAATTGTTGTGTAGTATAGAATTAAATGATCGGGTAGCTAGTTTAACCGATCGATCTCTTATTAGATTTTTGTTAGGAGGTTCGATGCGCCACATGTCTTTACTAGACATGGCTCAGGCTTTACGTATATATACGCCTGAGGAGTTAGCATCTACCGATTGTAGAGGGTTGATACTAAATGGTAGAAAGATAGACGAAAATTTTGATACGCATGGTGTATGGAGTCAAATGACTAGCCATCACCGATTTAAAAGGGGAAATTACTCTTATTTGGATATAGATAGAGCTGAATTAAGAGTAATTCATAGGTTTTTTGTAACATCCCGCCTTTTTCCATTTACTTTTCCGTTATACTAATTTAAACTCCGTTATATGTTTATAACATCTCCCGTTACCAAATTCATTCAATCATCATCTAAATTCGATCTAGGAGGCTTACAACAAAATAAATTACATATTCGTGATCCTCTCTTCATCCTCTTCATTTTGGTACCAACTTCATCTCGTTTGAGTAACATTTCTAAAACTCTAGATTTCTCTAAATTCGTGTTTTTGACTTGAAATGGTGTTAGTTAGTGTCTATGGCTCATTGTGATGTCGTGTAAGTAATTTGTATGCTCGATCTTGTTATTTGGTGTAACTAGCATGAACACTTGAAATGGGTTAGTTTAACCTTTGATTTTGAATGATAAAATGTGTTTAGATGTTAATGGTTGTGTGTTCAAAGTGTTAGTTACTTCATTAACTTCGTTTTGGTGTGTTGATTGACATGAAAACCTTACATTAACATGATTATTGGTTTTGAGATTTTGGTTAGGGTTTGATAAGCTTTACATGAACTTTTGATGTATCAATTGCTATGAAATATTGTTGATAAGCGTTTTGTTGCAACGTGTGTTTGATTACCTTCGAAACGGCATATCATACATGTAAATTGGTTACCCGAATCATGAAATGCGTTTTTAGAACTTGAACCTTTGATTATGAACGTTTAATGCAGTTTTGGGTTGTTGTAGGTGTTAAATTACTTGTTGAAATGTGTCTAGTCGTTTTCTTCGTCAAATTACCTTCCCAACGGTATAAAATACTTGACTTGATTGTTTGCGGATCATAAATTGTGTTTATTTGGTTTTTGGTTCGTGTACTTAGGAGTTCTGCACCAGACTTGAAATCCAACCTGGACGCCGTCCAGATACTTGGATGCCTTCCCAGTATTCAAAGCTGGACGCCGTCCAGAAAATCTGGACGCCGTCCCAGCCTTCAAAGCTGGACGCCGTCCAGAAAATCTGGACGCCGTCCAGATGCACTGGCAAGTTACTGTCCTCGTTGGTCATTTTACGGAAAATGTTTGCTATGCTATGGACCTCCGATTCACATGTAACTTGTTCTAACATGCTTATATATGATTAAAAACCTCATAAAAATAGTTCGGGACCCGACCCGAGCGTGTTGACTTTTTCGTTGACTTTGACCGACCAAAGTTTGACTTTTTGTCAAACTTAACCAAATGATTATGCAACATTCCTAACTTGTTTCTATACTTGTATCTCGCATGAAACTTGACAAATTGATTCAAATGCTACGTAATCGAGTCGTAACGAGCCATAGGACTAATTGAACATCTTTGACCTTTTGTGTTTACCGTTGTTGATACGACCTATTTGTTTAGGTCAAGACTAGCATTGTTCTTTGCACACGTTTACTTGTTGAAGTACTTTACTACTCGTGCACTCAAGGTGAGATCATAGTCCCACTTTTACTCTTTTTGAACTTACATTTGGGATGAGAAAACATAAACATTTCTTTTACTAAGTGAACACAAGTACAGGAAAACAAACATTCTACATACGAGTTTAGAACAAAATCCTCAATTCGATTATCATTAGTTACACTTACCGGGTGTAAGCGAGAACTTATGTTGTATGGATCCATATGGGTTTGACAAACCCTCATTCAAACGGTTCGCTACCGTTTACGAATGAAATATATTTTCGAGAAACAGTGTATGTTCTAGCACTAAGTGATGGGGTTCAATGGAAGGAATGTTAAGCATTGATAATTGGGTGCTCGTGAAACAAACTTTTGGAATGTATTACTATTATCTCATTGTTGCAAATCTTGTGGTTCACTTGTACTTACTTACTCAAACCTATGATTTCACCAACGTTTTCGTTGACAGATTTCTATGTTTTTCTCAGGTCCTTGAACGATACATGATACATGCTTCCGCTCATTATTTTGATACTTGCATTGGATGTCGAGTATATATGCATACATGGAGCGTCTTTTGGCTACTTTTAAATTGTGTCGCATAAGTTTCATTTGTACTTAAAACTTTGTATCGTAACTTGTGGTGGGACTATTCTTGTAAACATTGAACACTCTTTACATTTGAAATGAATGCGACATATCTTTTGGTAAAACGTTGTTTTAAAGACTTATGACCACGTAACGGGACCTAAGTAGACGGCGCCGTCAATGACGATTTTGTCGGGTCGCTACAGATGGTATCAGAGCGTTGGTTGTAGGGATTTAGAGTTCATTGGTGTTAACCTCGAGTCATAGGGTACATTGGTGAGTCTAGACTACAACCGGCGTATAGACTTGAAGTAGGAATTACTTGACTACTTGTGCATTTATACTCGAACGCTTCTACTCATATCTACTCTTAGTTCATCTTAATCTCACGTTGTTTAATTTGATTGACACGCCACCTTGACTATATGAAATGATGTCGAATGCACATATGAATCAGGGTAATATAATTTCCGCGATTATATTACGGTGACTCATATGAACGTTCCGACATTGTGGCATAAAGAATTTAAGGCGAGTCAAGGAAAATTTTCTCTCTATCTTTATTCCATATCACGGTTAGTATTATTTAGAATACTAACCAACGGTATCCTTTTGTTTTGAAGGAACAATGGCTCCTCGTCGTGTACGCCGCAATGAAACTCCAGAACAAGCTCTCAAATGGATGATAGCCACCGCCGTAGATGCGGCCATGGCCGGTCACTCATCCAACAACAATAATAATAACAACCACAACAACAACAACAACAACAACAATGGAGCCGAAAACTCAAACGAGGGATGCTCCTATAAAGCTTTCATGGGGTGCAAACCTCACACTTTTGATGGAACCGGGAGACCGGTCGTGCTCACCCGATGGTTTGAGCAAACGGAAGCCGTCTTTAGCATAAGCGGTTGTCGAGACCAAGACAAGGTCAAATAATCCACTCACACCTTCGCCGGTGTCGCTCTTACATGGTGGAATACTTATGTACAATCGGTGGGTACCGATGAAGCTCACGCCCTCTCTTGGGCCGACTTGAAAGAAAAGATGATTGTCGAATATTTCCCTCGTGAAGAAACCCGAAGGCTCGAACAAGAGCTAAGAACTTTAAAGGCGATCGGAAATGATCTCAATGCTTACAATCAACGATTTTCCGAACTAGCCTTGATGTGCCCAAATCTTGTGAACCCCGAAAGTTTAAGGGTTGAACTTTACATGGATGGTCTTCCAAGGAGTATCAAGCACGGAGTAATGTCATCCAAACCCACTAATCATCAAGAAGCTTTGAACATGGCCCGCAAATTGATAGAAACGGTTGACGAAATAGTAGTTCCGGCACCTAAGGCCGAGGATAAATCGGGCGGCAACAAAAGAAAGTGGGAACCCTCCCAATCAAACAACAACAACTTTGCTAAGAAGCCTTACACCTCCGACGGCAAGAAGGGTTATGCCGGGAACCTACCTCTTTGCAAAAAATGCAACAAACATCACTTTGGCGAATGTAGTAAGTTAATTTGCCACCGGTGCCAAGGAGTTGGTCATAAGGCCAACGATTGTAAAAGTGCCACTCCCGTCGCTCGAAAGTGTCCCAATGCACCAAAGACGGGCACTTGTTACGAATGTGGCCAAACGGGTCATTATAGAAATGCATGCCCAAAGAAGAAAGATAACCCCAATACGCGCGGCCAAGCTTTCAACATCAACACCGAGGAAGCCCGGGATGACACTGAACTAGTTACGGGTACGTTTCTTCTCAACAATTCTTATGTCTCTTGCTTATTCGATTCGGGTGCCGATAAATGCTTTGTATCCAAGACTTTGACTCATTCTTTTAGCACTCCACCTCTTCCATTAGATACCACTTATACCATTGAAGTGGCTAACGGGAAACTATTAAGTGCCGACACATATTACCGGGGGTGTACGTTAAACATTTTGGGTAAGGAATTTGAAATTGACTTGATACCCATGGAACTAGGAAGCTTTGATGTAATAATCGGTATGAATTGGTTAGTCAAAACGAAATCTCACATCCTTTGTGATCTTAACGCAATCCGAATTCCTACCGAGAATGGTGGACCTTTGATTGTTTATGGCGATAAGAGTTGCACCAGACTCAACCTCGTTTCGTGCCTTAAAGTTTTAAAACTACTCTGTAAGGGTTGTTTTGCGATTCTTGCCCACGTTAAGAAAGTCGAGTCCGATGAGAAGCATATCGAAGATGTGCCAATTGTTAGTGACTTTTCCGATGTATTTCCCGACGAATTGCCGGGTCTTCCACCTCATCGACCGGTTGAATTCCAAATCGATCTTATTCCGGGAGCCGCACCCATAGCACGTGCACCGTATAGACTTGCTCCATCCGAAATGCAAGAATTGCAAAGTCAAATCCAAGAACTACTTGACCGTGGTTTTATCCAACCTAGCCATTCACCTTGGGGCGCTCCGATTTTGTTTGTTAAAAAGAAAGACGGATCCCTACGAATGTGCATTGATTATCGTGACCTAAATAAATTGACGGTTAAGAACCAATATCCTCTTCCTTGCATCGATGACCTCTTTGATCAACTACAAGGGTCTTGTGTATATTCGAAAATCGATCTCCGCTCGGGTTATCATCAATTAAGGGTTAAGGGGGAAGATGTCTCCAAAACCGCTTTCCGGACTCGTTATGGTAGTTATGAATTCCTTGTCATGCCATTTGGTCTCACTAACGCACCGGCGGTGTTCATGGATCTTATGAACCGCGTGTGGAAACCGTATCTCGATAAATTCGTTATTGTGTTCATCGATGACATATTGATCTATTCTAAAAATGAAGAAGAGCACGAACAACATCTCCGACTTGTGCTTGAACTCTTGAGACAAGAACGACTTTATGCCAAATTCTCCAAGTGTGAATTTTGGTTAAAGGAAGTTCAATTTCTTGGTCATGTTGTAAGTGATCAAGGTATTAAAGTCGATCCCACAAAAATCGAAGCCATTAGTAAATGGGAGACTCCTACTACTCCTACTCACATTCGTCAATTCTTAGGTCTCGCCGGGTACTATCGTAGATTCATCGAAAACTTCTCCTTGGTTTCACGTCCTCTAACCGCATTGACTCACAAGGGAAAGAAATTCATTTGGGCGACCGAACATGAATCCGCATTCCAAATCTTGAAAACGAAGCTAACCACCGCTCTTATCTTGTCACTTCCCGAAGGCAATGATGACTTTGTTGTATATTGCGATGCCTCGAAACATGGTTTTGGGTGTGTATTGATGCAACGAACGAAAGTCGTTGCTTATGCTTCTCGACAACTCAAAATTCATGAACGAAACTATACGACACATGATCTCGAACTCGGAGCCGTTGTCTTTGCACTTAAAATGTGGAGACACTATCTTTATGGAACCAAGAGTACTATCTTCACCGATCACAAAAGCCTTCAACACATCTTCGATCAAAAGCAACTAAACATGAGACAACGACGGTGGATTGAAACTTTGAACGATTACGATTGCGAGCTTCGTTACCATCTCGGGAAGGCAAACGTAGTAGCTGATGCCTTAAGTCGAAAAGAAAGAGCGGTGCCTCTTCGTGTCCGAGCTTTAAACATCACCATTCACACCAACCTTAATAGCCAAATTCGGGTAGCCCAAGATGAGGCTCTCAAGGATGAAAACCTTTCACACGAGCTCTTGAACATTCTCGTCTCTCGATTCGAAATTAGGGAGACCGGACTCCGATATTACGCCGGAAGGATTTGGGTGCCTAGTTATGGGGACCTACGAAGCCTTATTTTAGATGAAGCCCATAAGTCACGATACTCGATTCACCCCGGTGCCAATAAGATGTACCACTACCTTAAACAACTATATTGGTGGCCGAACATCAAAAGGGACGTAGCTACTTATGTTTCCAAGTGTTTGACATGTTCCAAAGTTAAAGCCGAACACCAAAGACCGTCCGGACTACTTCAACAACCCGAGATCCTGCAATGGAAGTGGGAAAGGATAACGATGGATTTTATCACCAAGCTACCAAAAACGACGGGCGGTTATGATACCATTTGGGTTATTGTTGACCGTCTCACCAAATCCGCACACTTCCTTGCCATGAAAGAAACGGACAAAATGGAGAAACTTGCACAACTTTACATTAAGGAGATCGTAGCCCGACACGGTGTACCTTTATCGATTATCTTCGACCGAGATGGCCGTTTCGTTTCTAGATTTTGGCGTACTTTAAAAGAAGCGTTGGGAACGCGTTTAGACATGAGCACCGCATATCATCCTCAAACCGATGGACAAAGCGAACGTACAATTCAAACCTTAGAGGACATGTTACGAGCTTGCGTGGTTGATTTCGGAAAAGCTTGGGACAAGCACTTACCCCTTGCCGAGTTCTCTTGCAACAATAGTTATCACGCGAGTATAAAGGCCGCACCTTTTGAAGCGCTATATGGCCGAAAATGTCGTTCACCTCTTTGTTGGGCCGAGGTAGGCGACGTGCAAATTACCGGACCCGAACTCATTCACGAAACCACCGAGAAAATCATTCAAATCCGAGATAGGCTTAGGACGGCCCGAAGTCGTCAAAAGTGCTATACCGACAAAAGATGCAACGACCTTGAATTTCAAGTCGGTGACCGCGTCATGTTAAAAGTCGCACCTTGGAAGGGTGTAATCCGTTTTGGGAAACGCGGGAAGCTAAATCCGCGGTATATTGGTCCTTTCGAAATCTTGGAGCGTGTCGGAACCGTTGCTTATCGTTTAGATCTTCCGCCTCAATTGAACTCTGTTCATCCTACCTTCCATGTATCTAACTTGAAAAAGTGTCTTGCCGAACCCGATATCGTCATCCCTCTCGAGGAACTTACTATTGATGACAAACTTCATTTTGTGGAGGAACCGGTTGAAATTGTGGACACCTCCGTCAAGACATTGAAACAAAGCCGAATCCCGATTGTTAAAGTCCGTTGGAACGCCAAAAGGGGACCCGAGTTTACTTGGGAAAGACAAGATCAAATGCAAAGGAAGTATCCTCATCTATTCGTGAATTCGGAAACGCAAGATCTCGAGGAAGAAACAACGACTACTACGCCTACTTAAATTTCGGGACGAAATTTCTTTTAAGGAGTAGGTAATGTAACATCCCGCCTTTTTCCATTTACTTTTCCGTTATACTAATTTAAACTCCGTTATATGTTTATAACATCTCCCGTTGATACGCGTCTTAAATTATCTCGATTAGGAAATTCACGCACCCGATTCAAACTTGAGGGACTAAAATTGACACGGGGCAAACTAGTTGACTAGGTCAACTAGTCCACCCCAATCACCACCATTCAACCATCTCCATCTCTCTCTCTTTCTCTCTAGCAAGAACACACACACAATTACCAAATTCATTCAATCATCATCTAAATTCGATCTAGGAGGCTTACAACAAAATAAATTACATATTCGTGATCCTCTCTTCATCCTCTTCATTTTGGTACCAACTTCATCTCGTTTGGGTAACATTTCTAAAACTCTAGATTTCTCTAAATTCGTGTTTTTGACTTGAAATGGTGTTAGTTAGTGTCTATGGCTCATTGTGATGTCGTGTAAGTAATTTGTATGCTCGATCTTGTTATTTGGTGTAACTAGCATGAACACTTGAAATGGGTTAGTTTAACCTTTGATTTTGAATGATAAAATGTGTTTAGATGTTAATGGTTGTGTGTTCAAAGTGTTAGTTACTTCATTAACTTCGTTTTGGTGTGTTAATTGACATGAAAACCTTACATTAACATGATTATTGGTTTTGAGATTTTGGTTAGGGTTTGATAAGCTTTACATGAACTTTTGATGTATCAATTGCTATGAAATATTGTTGATAAGCGTTTTGTTGCAACGTGTGTTTGATTACCTTCGAAACGGCATATCATACATGTAAATTGGTTACCCGAATCATGAAATGCGTTTTTAGAACTTGAACCTTTGATTATGAACGTTTAATGCGGTTTTGGGTTGTTGTAGGTGTTAAATTACTTGTTGAAATGTGTCTAGTCATTTTCTTCGTCAAACTACCTTCCCAACGGTATAAAATACTTGACTTGATTGTTTGCGGATCATAAATTGTGTTTATTTGGTTTTTGGTTCGTGCACTTAGGAGTTCTGCACCAGACTTGAAATCCAACCTGGACGCCGTCCAGATACTTGGACGCCGTCCCAGCCTTCAAAGCTGGACGCCGTCCAGAAAATCTGGACGCCGTCCAGATGCACTGGCAGGTTACTGTCCTCGTTGGTCATTTTACGGAAAATGTTTGCTATGCTATGGACCTCCGATTCACATGTAACTTGTTCTAACATGCTTATATATGATTAAAAACCTCAGAAAAATAGTTCGGGACCCGACCCGAACGTGTTGACTTTTTCGTTGACTTTGACCGACCAAAGTTTGACTTTTTGTCAAACTTAACCAAATGATTATGCAACATTCCTAACTTGTTTCTATACTTGTATCTCGCATGAAACTTGACAAATTGATTCACATGCTACGTAATCGAGTCGTAACGAGCCATAGGACTAATTGAACATCTTTGACCTTTTGTGTTTACCGTTGTTGATACGACCTATTTGTTTAGGTCAAGACTAGCATTGTTCTTTGCACACGTTTACTTGTTGAAGTACTTTACTACTCGTGCACTCAAGGTGAGATCATAGTCCCACTTTTACTCTTTTTGAACTTACATTTGGGATGAGAAAACATAAACATTTCTTTTACTAAGTGAACACAAGTACAGGAAAACAAACATTCTACATACGAGTTTAGAACAAAATCCTCAATTCGATTATCATTAGTTACACTTGCTGGGTGTAAACGAGAACTTATGTTGTATGGATCCATATGGGTTTGACAAACCCTCATTCAAATGGTTCGCTACCGTTTACGAATGAAATATATTTTCGAGAAACAGTGTATGTTCTAGCACTAAGTGATGGGGTTCAATGGAAGGAATGTTAAGCATTGATAATTGGGTGCTCGTGAAACAAACTTTTGGAATGTATTACTATTATCTCATTGTTGCAAATCTTGTGGTTCACTTATACTTACTTACTCAAACCTATGATTTCACCAACGTTTTCGTTGACAGATTTCTATGTTTTTCTCAGGTCCTTGAACGATACATGATACATGATTCCGCTCATTATTTTGATACTTGCATTGGATGTCGAGTATATATGCATACATGGAGCATCTTTTGGCTACTTTTAAATTGTGTCGCATAAGTTTCATTTGTACTTAAAACTTTGTATCGTAACTTGTGGTGGGACTATTCTTGTAAACTTTGAACAATCTTTACATTTGAAATGAATGCGACATATCTTTTGGTCAAACGTTGTTTTAAAGACTTATGACAACGTAACGGGACCTAAGTAGACGGTGCCGTCAATGACGATTTTGTCGGGTCGCTACATTTTTAGCTAATTCGATTACACAACGAGGTAAGAACAAGGAAAAGGTAAATGAACAGGATTTGTTTTACCACATGTGTATTCGAGACCCACAAAGCGCTGTAAGTATACATTATTGTGTGGGTTATTATTTATCAGCTATGGTTAGGGGGATGAGACCGCATAGCATAATAGGAGGTGGTATATTTATTACTTTGATTGCTGAATATCTCGGTGTGGATATAAGTTGGGGGGGATTATTAGTCGAAGAACCAGAACCCCGCGATACAATAGGTTTAAATGTATACCATGGTGCGAAGGTTTTGAAGAGGCGAAATAATGCCACAGTACAATACCATGGTAGACATCCACAGGTTTAGAGAAACCAACAGCCAGGTAATGTGGGAGGAGAAAATGAAATGACAGAAATGCAAAGGTTTATAGCTTCACAAGAGTATGAAAATGCTAGACATCGAGCATTTGAAGATTGGCAAGTTCATCAAAACCAAATCATAGCTCATTGCCAACATGTAGGTAGAAACTATATTCCTACTCCATCGCCCGTATTTCCTCACTGGTCTATAGAGATGCAACCACCGTATCCTATGTATAACCCAGCCGAAGCATTCTATAACACATACGGTTATGCATGGAACCCCTACTGGTATCAGTATCATCCCTAGTCTACTTAGTTTTATTTATTTTATAATTTGTAATGTTGATACATTTAATACTTATGTTAATATTGTAATAGTTTTTATAATTTTCTAACTTTTATTATTAGATTTTAATAATTTTTGAATGTGGGGTAATATACCAAACTTCAAAAATATGTATATATGTTTGCAGTTTATCTTATGTACACAACAGGGTAAAACAACTCATTTTCAAAGACTGGCATTAAGTTCAGCAAAAGCAACTAATTTTGACGACAAGATGCAAAATAAATGTGATATAACAACAAGACGGAATGAACAAATGATATGCACCATTTATCATTCAGCAAACAAACGCCAATATGTTTGGAAACTTTGGTAAAATTTAATCATTTTCACACAAATCACCCTCAATAATTTAAATTGTTACTGATTTCTTGCAAATGAGGGCATTGCAAGATCTTAAGTGTGGGAAGGGGTTAAATTCTTTCGGATTTTAAAATTTTTACTTTATACACTTGGTTACCATTAGAAATACTAGTAAAGTAGTAGTTGTATTAGAATCTAGTGCTCTCTGATAATAAAGAACAGCCCTAGTCTTATATACTGACTACCCAATTCTAGTAAAATTTTTCAAAATTTTCAATTAAATGAACTCAAAATCATGTTTATACATATTTATGAACGATAAAACTAGGTGTTAACACCGAAATTATTGTTACCTCGGAAAGGACATAAATTGAGAAACAAACCAAAATGTTAAAATTCATTTAAAATGGAATAGAGGACAATAAAAAGGAAAATAAAAGCCAAATGTGGGAAAATTCTCCAAGTTATTCAAAACATATGTCACATATTTTTGTACAAATAACTGAAAATACTTTTGCTTTGGACTAAACTAAAAAGTTTTACCTGATTTACTATAAGAAAGATGGATCTACACGATGAATCAATTCCATCATTAAAAGGAAGTAAAGTCTTCCGAAAAAGAAACGCGCTTCTTGATTTAGGTCAGAAAGTTGTCGTCCAGACCAGCTGTAGGTTGACGAAAAATCTAGAAAAGTTATCACTAAAATCAGCAGGAAATCCACGGACCTCAGCATCAAACAGGGTCGCCAAGTGGTCAGATTTATCCTAACCATGAGAAGGATTTATCTCGTACAATGGGGGGCACCGTGCAAATTAGCTGGATAAGACTAATGAATCAGATCCCCAGAAAGGATAATCTCCTTTTAAAGATTAAAAATCAGCTTTTAAGACTGATATTACTCAATCCTTGAGATTGACCTTAAAGATTGAGAATTCAAACTCATGGAATTCAATGATATCTAAACTCGAGCTTGAACGAGAAAATATTTTGATCAAATTATAAACCGATTTGTTTTCTGAAAACCCATTTTCAATGCGTTCATTACCATTGAACGTAAAATCCTAGGAATTCACCTGGAATTCATTAGGTCACCTGAACCAAATCGGGTGTCAACCGTAAGAACGGTGGTTGCATAGCATGGTCGAAGACAGGACCTTGTGCCAGACCGAAAAATCATAAGGGTGAGCTTTACTATTGCTCCTACAAAGGATAGTAATTGCGTCCGACACCTTATAGACCATAATTAAAAGCAAGTCACGGGACATTGCCTTAACAGTTGCTTGTTCATCGCTTTCCTTTACAACCGGACGGTAGTTTATCGAAAGGTAATATACGGAACAAGTGAACTGGACGTGTTGCTTTCCTAATACAAGGTTAGCAAGTGGGTGACACAAAACCGCAAGTTTTGAGCTAAAATTTTCAAATCTGAAACCCACCAAACCCACAAAAATAATTTGCAAACACCGGTGAAGGGTTATTCCGAAAAACTTATCTAGGGTAAAAACTAGATTTAATTTTCAAAAGATCAAATGTTTTCATAAAGATCCAATTTCCTTAATGGATCTAAATTTTTATAGTCATGTGGGACTGTAAACCATATCGTTACTACCATTGTTTATACCGCCGTATAGAAATCACTGATGTACAAAGTGTGAAGAATAAAGAAGTGATTCTAGTATTTCAAGACTATATTACTTGAGGACAAGCAACGCTCAAGTGTGGGGATATTTGATAGTGCCCCAAATGAACATATATTTAGTAGTAATATCCTTCCGATATGTAAAGTTTTCAGTTGCAATTGTTCTATTTTCAAGTTATATTCGTTTAAATAAATAAGTGCGAAGACAAAAGGCGAAAACGAAGATTTGAAGACAAAAACGTCCAAAAAGCTCAAATGTACAAGATACAATCTAAGTGGTTCAATTTAATGATGAGAAACGTCTAAAAATTACAAGAGTACAAGTTACAAAATGCAAAGTACACGATATAAAATAGTACGCAAGGACGTTCGAAAATTCGGAACCAGGACATGAGTCAACTCTCAACGCTCGACGCAACGGACTAAAAATTACAAGTCAACTATGCACATAAATATAATATAATATTTAAATAATTCTTATAATTATTTATATATTATATAATATATTATAAACCGTCGGCAAGAAAGGCTCCAAACTTGTGTGAGCTGTAAAAGCAAACTCCGCGAGTTGCGGAGTTTGCAGTGCAAAAATTACGCGAGTCGCGGAGACCCCCTGAACTCAATTCCCTATAAAAGCAAACGCAGTTTGATCGCAAAAAAATCAATATATATCCATCCATCTATCTATACGTAATATTTATATTTATAATTTATATTTTAATTTTAATTTTAATTTTAATCCTAATAATAAGGGTATGTTAGCGAATGTTGTAAGGGTGTAAGTCGAAATTCTGTCCGTGTAATGCTACGCTATTTTTAAACATTGTAAGTTATGTTCAACCTTTTTAATTTAATGTCTCGTAGCTAAGTTATTGTTATGCTTATTTAAAACGAAGTAATCATGATGTTGGGCTAATTACTAAAATTGGGTAATTGGGCTTTGTACCATAATTGGGGTTTGGACAAAAGAACGACACTTGTGGAAATTAGACTATGAGCTATTAATGGGCTTTATATTTGTTTAACTAAATGATAGTTTGTTAATTTTAATATAAAGATTTACAATTGGACGTCCCTATAAATAACCATATACACTCAATCGGACACGATGGGCTGGGTATTTATATGTACGAATAATCGTTCATTTAACCGGACACGGGAATGGATTAATAGCCACTAGAATTATTAAAACAGGGGTGAAATTATGTATAAGGACACTTGGCATAATTGTTAACAAAGTATTAAAACCTTGGGTTACACGCAGTCGATAACCTGGTGTAATTATTAAACAAAGTATTAAAACCTTGTTACAGTTTAAGTCCCCAATTAGTTGGAATATTTGACTTCGAGTATAAGGATAATTTGACGAGGATACTCGCACTTTATATTTATGACAGATGGACTGTTATGGACAAAAACCAGACGGACATATTAAATAATCCAGGACAAAGGACAATTAATCCATGGGCATAAAACTAAAATCAACACGTCAAATATCATGATTACGGAAGTTTAAATAAGCATAATTCTTTTATTTCATATTTAATTTCCTTTATTTTATATTTAATTGCACTTCTAATTATCGCATTTTTATTGTTATTGTATTTAATTGCACTTTTAATTATCATACTTTTTAATTATCGCAAGTTTATTTTATCGCACTTTTATTATTCGCAATTTCATTAGCGTTATTTACTTTACGCTTTAAATTAAGTCTTGTATTTATTTATTATTTTACATTTGGTTTTAACTGCGACTAAAGTTTTAAAATCGACAAACCGGTCATTAAACGGTAAAAATCCCCCTTTATAATAATAATATTACTTATATATATATTTGTATTTTTATAAAAGTAAACTAATATAGCGTTAAGCTTTGTTTAAAGATTTTCCCTGTGGAACGAACCGGACTTACTAAAAACTACACTACTGTACGATTAGGTACACTGCCTATAAGTGTTGTAGCAAGGTTTAAGTATATCCATTCTATAAATAATAAATATCTTGTGTAAAATTGTATCGTATCTAATAGTATTTCTTTGTAAAATATAAAGCTATTTTATATACACCTCGCATAACATCAATACTCAACAACTACGATAACATACGCGCCGTTATAAAGAAGTTGCGAGAAGAGGGACAGCTGTACAGCCGGTAGACACTGACGTATGACAGTGATGACGTCGACGAAGAAATAGAAATGGAGGCTAGACCAGCCAGAAGCCTACCTCTTTCCAGCCAACCCCAGACCTCACAACTGGCAGTCCCTCCGAATGCTGCTCTTCAGCCGGTACCTTCACAACCAGCTCATTCAATGGCCATCACCAGTGTCCCATTGAACCACCCAGGAGGACCAATTACGCAGCAATATTCCTTCGGGAGCCCTTTTCCCGTTGCTCCACAGAATATAGCTATCACACCCCCAGTTAGGGCCTGGGTGAAATGTGACTTAATATCAAAATATACCAACATATTATATAAACGAGAACAAACTAAATGATTAAATTAACTTGAATGAGTACGCAGTGGAAAAATGAAATGTCGTTACAACGGAAATAAATAATTGTTCAAATGCAAAAGTAAAATATGCGATAATCTATTGATCCTATGTCCAAGTAGCATCACATAAGTAGTAGATAGGTAAGCTTGAATCAAACAGCACCTGAGACAAAACATGCTAAAGTGTCAACCAAAAAGGTTGAGTGAAGTTCATAGGTTTAACAAAAGTTTGACCGTTGTTTTATACCACAAGATTTAGTTTGTAAAGTTAATCTCGCAAGATCAAAAGTTTATGCCAATGCGTGATATTTAGACTAAACGTTATTTGCCCCATGACAAGTTAGTTCTCCTTGTCGGTTAAATTTCATTATCAACGTTACTCCCGATAGGCCTACCCCCAATAAATAAGCATGCCGCAGCACTTAAAAATATCACTGTAGGGACTTAGTCGGACATAGCCAGGTATAGCATAGTTTAAGTAGTTTGGTACTTGTGTCTAAAGTGTAAAAAGTAAAAACAGCATGTATCTCACCCCAATGTAAGTAAGTAAATTTGCTAGCAATAAAGAGGGGCTATGAATTCACCTTAGTAAGTAGAGAGAGAGTTATTCCTCGGAATAGAGAGTTGAACGAGTGAGCAGGAAAGTCAACCTATTGACATTTAAGAGTAGTTAAGTATTTTGCCCATGTTTGAGTTTAAGTACGTGTTTATGTATAGTTTGTTTCACTAAATTTCTGTCCCTAGTAAGTTTCTATACTTAGAAAGTTTCTACTTAAAGAGTGTTTTTCATTTTAGGATACTTGTCGTATTAGATCAGCTTCCAATCACCCCTTTCCCTTCGAATGGCCATTTGAGATCTAGGGGCTTGAGCCATAGGACCCTTTAAATCGGAAGTCCAAACCCTCTGCCTAGAGTCTCGTAGAACCATTCGTCAAGAAAGTTCGAAGATCTATACATCTCTAATACATATCCCAAAATGTTTTTAAGTGTTATAATATAAGTAGTAGGTTATAGGTGCTAGTAATAGTAATAGTGTATATATGTTAATAGTAGTATTAGGGTTTCATTAATTAGAGTTAGTTATTTAATGTGGTATTAAATTAACTAGGGTTTAGTAATTAGTGTCCTAGGGTTTCATAAATTAGGGTCTAGTAAATTAGGGTTTTATTTAATGTAGTAATGATTAGGTAATGATTAGGGTTTAATAATTAAAGTGGTATTAATTAATTAGGGTTAGGTTTAATGAATTAGAGTTTAGTAATTAAATAGGTTTTTAATGAAACTAGGGTTTGATTAAACTAGTATAGTTTAGGTATAATTAGGGTTTAAGGTTTTAGTATGTATATGTATATGTAATCGTGTATATATATATATATATATGTATAAAAAAAATTAATTTTTACAAATATACATATATATGGATCGATTTATATGTATATGTATATATAATTATTTTGTTTCCTTAATTAAACACTAACAATCTTCCATGTAACAACCTAGAGTTTTAAGATCAAAGTTTTCCCCCTTTTTTTTTAGTCGACCTTATACATACATACATATATTCATATTATTATTTTTTTTACATATATAGATCTAGATTTGTTCTTATGTTTATGTGTTTATGATTTTATGTGAATATATATTAAAACAAAGATCAAAGAATTAAGAAAATAGATTAGGGTTTTATGTTTATACCTTTGAAGATTCAAGAAGATTAACAAAGAAAAGAAGAAATTGATGAAGATGGAAGATCAAAGCCTTGAATATCTTGAAGAACACCTTGAAGATTCTTGAAGAACACGAAGAACGCGAAGAACACTTGAAGATTTCTTGGAAACCCTAAGGATTTCGATGGTGGTGGGGAATTTTCGGTTTTGGCCGAAAATTGGAGAGGGAGAGAGAGATTTTTGAGTGAGGGATGTAATTATGATTTGGTACATGGAATGGTTTAGCCTAGGGGTCTATTTATAGGGAGGATAGGAGCATTCTAGAATTAAGATTTTATAAGGAATTACTTAGGGATCAAGTTAGCTTGGAAAAAGGGTTAGGGTTAGTGATTTGGGCCGAAAATTTGAGGGGTATATGGTTAATTTTACCCTTCCAAATTGGCTAGGGTTTTATGAGCTAGGGTTTTAATATTTTCACTTAAGTCCTTGTACTTTAATTTAGCTTAATAACCCTTAATTATTCAAGTTTATTCATTTTAATTACACAAGTCTTTTTAGTTATTTATTTACTCACAAAGGTTTATTAACTTATTATTTTTATTAACTTATCAATTAGTGTACAAAGTTAATTATCGTATTTTATAATTCTTAACGCCTAACCTTTATCGATTAAAGTTTACTTATTAAGTTTAACTATTTTATTGGGCAATTAATAAGGAAAAGTATTGAATGGAAATATGAGAAATGTAGTATGGAAAAATGAGAGTCGTTATAATAGCCAACACTGATACTGTCTTACCAACCCCGGGAATCATTCCCCTGGTAACTTAGCCAAACGCTACGTTGTCTCTTGGGTCGCAATTTTGGAACGGAGGTAGCCCATGGGTTAGTTTACATTTCCAGAATGCTTGTATCGGAGGGACCCTCGCAGCAAACAACCTCCATCACGAAGTAAACGGAAGTGCTGGCGGATGCTTAGATCAACCTTGGAAGAGCCAGAAAACTCCCAATCGGGATGAAGATACCTTCCCACTTGGGATATTACGAAGGGAAAGACGACCCTGACAATTTTATAAACATCTTCGAGGGAGTGGCTCGAATGTCACGGTGGGATACAGCTGTGGCTTGTCACGCGTTCTCGTATGTGCTCAAAAGTGATGCGAGAGTCTGGTTCGACTCTCTAGCGAAGGATTCTATCTCCATCTTCGAGGACCTGAAACGACTCTTCAGGTCGAAATTTAGACAGCAAAAGAAACATAAGAAGAATCATGTCGCTGCCCACAGCATCAAGCAGAAAGATGGAGAAGCTTTGAGGGATTTTCTCGTCCGGTTTACGGACGAAACTCAGCAGATTCCCGGACTCCCCGAGTCGCAAAGGATCTCGGGACTCTTATACGGTTGCAGAACGCGAGCATTAGTGGAACATCTCAGCCGAGATCTTCCCGACACTTATGAAATGTTACTAGACAAAGCATACGTTTGGCTAGATGCAAAGGATACTGCGAATAGCTTCGTCTACGGAGAAACACAAGGTTTTAAACGAAAAGAAAAACCAAGTCACCGTGAAGAAAAGTCCGGGCGAAAGAACGAGCGAAATAGGTTCTCCCCCTATAGAAGGGAAAACACCTCTGGTATCCTTGGAATGCTGATGAAGTCACCCAAGGAAATCCTAGCTACCGAGAAGGTAGCCCAAGCTTTCAAAGCTCCACCGAAGCTAAACAGCAAGGGAAAGATGAGGGACACAAGCAAATTTTGTGACTTTCATAATGACTTCGGGCATGAAACGGACGACTGCATACAACTGAGGCAAGCCATAGAAGAAGTAGTTAGGTCCGGGAAACTAACGCACTTGGTGAAAGGCATACACAACCCGAAGGTGCCGAAGCAGGAACCCAGACCCGAAGAAAAGAAGCCAGATGCAAACAATGCCATACTAATGGTTGCAGAATGCTTCGCAGTGGAAAAGATAAGAACTTACAAAAGGGGGAGAAAGAATGGAGTGATAGATTGGGAAGAGATCTCTTTCCCAGCCTTAGATACCATCACTCCCTCCGACAAACCCGTCACAATCAACGGGCGAATCTTTGAAAGAGAGGTACATCGAGTTTACCTGGTTGGTGGTAGCGCATGCGACATTATGTATGAGCATTGTTTCGACCAGCTTAGCCCCGCCATTAAAGCTCGCCTGAGTCCACCAAGGGTACCCCTAATCAGATTCTCTAGGGAAAGATGTTGGCCAATCAGAGAAGTTGACCTCGACTTCACCATCGGAGAGCCGCCAATATCCAGAATAGAAACGCTAGATTTTGTAGTAGTCAGAGCCGTCTCGCAGCACAACATCCTACTAGGAAGGGTGGCCATGATGAAAATGGGGATAATTGCATCTACCATACATCAACTAGTGAAGTTCTACACACCTGAAGGAATTGGTACCCTAGCTTCCACCTATGATCGAGAGAAGGTTATCATGGCAATCAGGGAAACAGAGGAAAGACCAGGAGAATGTATCCTTGAAACCCGAGAAGAAGGGTCGAACGAAGATAAGATCTCCGTCAACCCCCTGTTCCCCGAGCAACAAGTAGTTATTGGAGGTTCACTACCTCCGAAAACGAAGAAGAAGCTTCGTAAACTACTGCAGGCCAACATCGACAGCTTCGCTTGGGAATACGGAGATATGACAGGTATTCCTCGGGTGCTCAGTATCGACAGGACAACCTTCTCTATGGAACACAAGCTCAATGAATATAAACACCTAGAGCCCATACATCAAAAGAAAAGAAACCTTGCCAATGAAAGAGATGAGGCTGCTTGCAAGGAAGTTGAAGAACTGCTCCAGGCTGGTATTATCCGAGAAGCAAAATATCCCACCTGGGTTGCTAACCCCGTCATGGTGAAGAAATCTGACGGAGGGTGGAGAATGTGCGTCGATTTCACAAATATCAACAAAGCTTTCCCCAAGGATTGCTACCCCCTACCGGAGATCGATTGGAAGGTAGAATCCCTAACTGGGTACAAGTACAAGTGCTTCCTCGATGCCTACAAAGGCTACCACCAGATTCAAATGGCTGAAGAAGATGAGGAGAAGACATCGTTCTTCACAAGCAAGAGAATATATTGCTATAGGAAAATGCCCTTCGGATTGAAAAACGCCGGAGCTACCTACCAAAGACTGGTGGACAAAGTTTTCCGTAAGTAACTAGGGAGAAACCTGGAAGCTTATGTCGATGACATGGTGATTAAGAGTCCCGAAGAAAGCACTTTGCTGACAGACATTCAAGAAACCTTCAACACCCTTCGATCAGTCAACATGAAGTTAAATCCCAAGAAGTGTTCATTCGGGGTAGAGGAAGGAAAGTTCCTAGGGTATAATATCACCTAGAAAGGGATCATAGCAAACCCAGAGAAAATAGACAAGCTCCAACAACTCAAAACCCCAACCACGGTCAAAGAAATGCAGAGTTTAAACGGGAAGCTAGCGTCGTTAAGTCGTTTCCTGTCCAAGGGGGCTGAGAGGCAATTGCCTTTCCTTAAAGTTTTAAAGGGATGCTTGGGAGCGAAGAAAATAATATGGACCGAGGAAGCTGATAGGGCTTTCATTGATATGAAGGCACACATAGCTAATTTGCCAACACTGACGTCACCTCAGATAGGAGAAACACTGTACCTCTATCTAGCCACGTCCAAGGAATGCATCAGTGCGGTGTTAGTGGCAGAACGCGAAAGGGTACAGGTCCCGATATATTTCGTAAGCCGAGTCCTACAAGGTGCAGAAGTCAACTACCCAGAGCTCGAAAAGCTCACACTTGCTCTGGTTCACACTGCGAGGAAACTACGGAGGTATTTCCAAGCCCGCCCTATTATTGTGTTAACTAACAAGCAAATCAGACAGGTTCTTATGAGGTCAGAAAAGTCGGGAAGGATGGCCAAATGGGCCATAGAGTTCGGGGAGCACGACATCGACTTCCAAGCTCGCCATTCAATCAAAGCTCAAGTGCTGGCAGACTTCATGGCAGAAACAACAGAAACAAATGAAGAAAACTACTCCACCTTCGCACAAATTATCACTCCGACTATTGAAACGAAGGAATGGAAATTGTTCACTGATAGAGCCTCTAGCTCTGATGGCTCGGGGGCAGGACTTATGTTAATTAATCCAGAGGGACAAGAGTTTACTTACACGCTTCGTTTCGAGTTCAGCACAATTAATAATGAAGCAGAATACGAAGCTCTGCTCGCCGGGCTCATAATAGCAAAGGAAATGAAAATTGAACATTTGAAAGCCTTCGTAGACTCGCAACTCATCGCAAACCAAGTCCTGGGTATCTTCGAAGCAAGACAGCCAATCATACAACTCTATCTGTCGAAAGTCAGAGAACTTGTAGAAAGCTTCAGAAGCTTCACAATAGAACATGTGAGGAGAAGTCAAAACAAAAAAGCAGATGCTCTGAGCAAGTTAGCCTCCATCACCTGCGCACACCTGGCAAAGGAAGTGTTGGTTGAAGTGTTAGAAAAAAGATCCATCGAAGCTCAAGAAGTCCACGACCTAATCATCGAAGAAGAAAACACGTGGATGAAGCCGCTAAGGGAATATTTGGAGCTCGGAATATTACCGGAAGACAAAAAAGAGGCAAGAAAGATCCTGATCAAGGCACCATCATACAAGATAATGAACAGAGCTTTATACCAAAAATCTTTCCTCACCCCGTGGCTTCGCTGTGTTGGGCCGAACCAAGCTTCGATAATCATCAGGGAAATGCACGACGGCATCTGTAGACTCCATACCGGACCAAGGTCAATAGTGGCAAAGATACTAAGGATGGGGTATTACTGGCCAACCATGCACGAAGATACAGTCACGCTCTTACGAACCTGTGAGCCATGCCAGATCCACGCTAAAGTTCAGAAACAGCCAAAACAAGAAATGATATCAGTGTTATCAGCATGGCCTTTCTTTAAGTGGGGCATAGACCTAGTAGGTCCGCTAACCGAAGCACCGGGAGGTTAAAAGTGGTTGGTGGTCGCAATAGACTACTTCACAAAATGGACGGAAGCAAAACCGCTAAGCACCACCACAGGGAAGCACATAGAAAAGTTCGTTTGGGAGCACATTGTATGTCGGTTTGGAATACCCCAAGAAATCATCTCGGATAATGGGAAACAATTCGCTGAGGGTATATTCCCAGGGTTCTGCGAGAAGCTACAGATAAAACAAACTTTTACCTCCGTTTACCACCCACAAGGGAATGGACAGGTCAAAGTAACCAACAGGGACATCTTAAAAGGTCTTGAGAAACGATTGGGTAAATGCCATCAGGGATGGATGGAAGAACTCCCCCTAGTTCTATGGGCCCACCGAACCACTCCCAAGAGGAGTAATGGAGAAACCCCATATAGTTTGGTTTATGGAACTGAGGCAGTATTACCAGCGGAGATACAGGTACTAACCAATAGGACCGCAAACCTCGAAGCAAATGAGGAAAATCTCCGTCTCAACCTTGACCTTATGAGGAAAGGAGGGAGGCTGCGTTAATTCGAGAAGTAGCATACAAGAAAGCAATCGAAAAGTATTACAACAAGAGAGTCAAACCGTCGGTTTACAAGGTCGGAGACTATGTCCTAAGGCTCAACAGCACTAGTAAAGTGGAATATGAAGGAAAGATGGGTCCGACTTGGGAAGGCCCGTACGTAATCTCCGAAGCTTTTGGGGACGGTTCATACAGGCTTGAAACCACGGAAGGAAAATAGATCCCCAGAACCTGGAATGGGGTAAACCTTCGAAAGTTTTACTTTTAGATTTCTAGTCGCATGTAAGTAGGAAAACTTGTAATGGGTAGTCGAAACTTATACGCTTCCCACCACAAGAAATTTGAATGAAATCCTACTATCTTTTGGAAACATCAAGCGTGAATGTTGTAATACTCATTAAGCAAAACATTCCCTAGAGGAATACTTATAAAAGCTTAGCAATAAGCAAGAGGTATCCCAAGAGGTATACCGAAGCTATTGCAAAATATTCTCAAGAGGAATACTTATAAAAGCTTAGCAATAAGCAAGAGGTATCCCAAGAGGTATACCGAAGCTATTGCAAAATATTCCCAAGAGGAATACTTATAAAAGCTTAGCAATAAGCAAGAGGTATCCCAAGAGGTATACCGAAGCTATTGCAAAACATTCTCAAGAGGAATACTTATAAAAGCTTAGCAATAAGCAAGACGTATCCCAAGAGGTATACCGAAGCTATTGCAAAATATTCCCAAGAGGAATACTTATAAAAGCTTAACAATAAGCAAGAGGTATCCCAAGAGGTATACAGAAGCTATTGCAAAATATTCCCAACAGGAATACTTATAAAAACTTAGCAATAAGCAAGAGGTATCCCAAGAGGTACACCGAAGCTATTGCAAGATATTCTCAAAAAGAATATTTGTTAAACTCTAGCAATAAGGTAACCCAAGAGGTGTACCCAAGCTATTGCAAAGTACTCCACAAATAAGCAACCTGCATAGGTAATAAGTAGAGTAACAAGCAAACAGGTACGATAATCTAACACCACACAGAAATTGTTCACGGGCAACATAGCCCCAAATCAACAGGCACGCAGGCCTGGTAAAAGTACGATTAACACAAAGTAATTAGAGTACAGATCATCACATCAAAAGAAGGTCATAAAAGACTACCAAGATCATTGTTCCGCTACCAAAGCAAGAAGCTCCACAGGCTTAGCATCGGAGTGAGTGAAATGTCCCGTTCTTATTGATTAAAAACGTTCCATATTAATTGATTTCGTTGCGAGGTTTTGACCTCTATATGAGACGTTTTTCAAAGACCGCATTCATTTTAAAACAAACCATAACCTTTATTTCATCAATAAAGGTTTAAAAAGCTTTACGTAGATTATCAAATAACGATAATCTAAAATATCCCGTTTACACACGACCATTACATAATGGTTTACAATACAAATATGTTACAATAAAATAAGTTTCTTGAATGCAGTTTTTACACAATATCATACAAGCATGGACTCCAAATCTCGTCCTTATTTAAGTATGTGACAGCGGAAGCTCTTAATAATCACCTGAGAATAAACATGCTTAAAACGTCAACAAAAATGTTGGTGAATTATAGGTTTAACCTATATATATCAAATCATAATAATAGACCACAAGATTTCATATTTCAATACACATCCCATACATAGAGATAAAAATCATTCATATGGTGAACACCTGGTAACCGACAATAACAAGATGCATATATAAGAATATCCCCATCATTCCGGGACACCCTTCGGATATGATATAAATTTCGAAGTACTAAAGCATCCGGTACTTTGGATGGGGTTTGTTAGGCCCAATAGATCTATCTTTAGGATTCGCGTCAATTAGGGTGTCTGTTCCCTAATTCTTAGATTACCAGACTTAATAAAAAGGGGCATATTCGATTTCGATAATTCAACCATAGAATGTAGTTTCACGCACTTGTGTCTATTTTGTAAATCATTTATAAAACCTGCATGTATTCTCATCCCAAAATATTAGATTTTAAAAGTGGGACTATAACTCACTTTCACAGATTTTTACTTCGTCGGGAAGTAAGACTTGGCCACTGGTTGATTCACGAACCTATAACAATATATACATATATATCAAAGTATGTTCAAAATATATTTACAACACTTTTAATATATTTTGATGTTTTAAGTTTATTAAGTCAGCTGTCCTCGTTAGTAACCTACAACTAGTTGTCCACAGTTAGATGTATAGAAATAAATCGATAAATATTATCTTGAATCAATCCATGACCCAGTGTATACGTATCTCAGTATTGATCACAACTCAAACTATATATATTTTGGAATCAACCTCAACCCTGTATAGCTAACTCCAACATTCACATATAGAGTGTCTATGGTTGTTCCGAAATATATATAGATGTGTCGACATGATAGGTCGAAACATTGTATACGTGTCTATGGTATCTCAAGATTACATAATATACAATACAAGTTGATTAAGTTATGGTTAGAATAGATTTGTTACCAATTTTCACGTAGCTAAAATGAGAAAAATTATCCAATCTTGTTTTACCCATAACTTCTTCATTTTAAATCCGTTTTGAGTGAATCAAATTCCTATAGTTTCATATTGAACTCTATTTTATGAATCTAAACATAAAAAGTATAGGTTTATAGTCAGAAAAATAAGTTACAAGTCGTTTTTGTAAAGGTAGTCATTTCAGTCGAAAGAAGGACGTCTAGATGACCATTTTAGAAAACATACTTCCACTTTGAGTTTAACCATAATTTTTGGATATAGTTTCATGTCCATAATAAAAATAATTTTCTCAGAATAACAACTTTTAAATCAAAGTTTATCATAGTTTTTAATTAACTAACCCAAAACAGCCCGCGGTGTTACTACGACGGCGTAAATCCGGTTTTACGGTGTTTTTCGTGTTTCCAGATTTTAAATCATTAAGTTAGCATATCATATAGATATAGAACATGTGTTTAATTGATTTTAAAAGTCAAGTTAGAAGGATTAACTTTTGTTTGCGAACAAGTTTAGAATTAACTAAACTATGTTCTACTGATTACAAGTTTAAACCTTCGAATAAGATAGCTTTATATGTATGAATCGAATGATGTTATGAACATCATTACTACCTTAAGTTCCTTGGATAAACCTACTGGAAAAGAGAAAAATGGATCTAGCTTCAACGGATCCTTGGATGGCTCGAAGTTCTTGAAGCAGAATCATGACACGAAAACAAGTTCAAGTAAGATCATCACTTGAAATAAGATTGTTATAGTTATAGAAATTGAATCAAAGTTTGAATATGATTATTACCTTGTATTAGAATGATAACCTACTGTAAGAAACAAAGATTTCTTGAGGTTGGATGATCACCTTACAAGATTGGAAGTGAGCTAGCCAACTTGAAAGTATTCTTGATTTTATGTAACTAGAACTTGTAGAATTTATGAAGAACACTTAGAACTTGAAGATAGAACTTGAGAGAGATCAATTAGATGAAAAAAATTAAAGAATGAAAGTGTTTGTAGGTGTTTTTGGTCGTTGGTGTATGGATTAGATATAAAGGATATGTAATTTTGTTTTCATGTAAATAAGTCATGAATGATTACTCATATTTTTGTAATTTTATGAGATATTTCATGCTAGTTGCCAAATGATGGTTCCCACATGTGTTAGGTGACTCACATGGGCTGCTAAGAGCTGATCATTGGAGTGTATATACCAATAGTACATACATCTAAAAGCTGTGTATTGTACGAGTACGAATACGGGTGCATACGAGTAGAATTGTTGATGAAACTGAACGAGGATGTAATTGTAAGCATTTTTGTTAAGTAGAAGTATTTTGATAAGTGTATTGAAGTCTTCCAAAAGTGTATAAATACATATTAAAACACTACATGTATATACATTTTAACTGAGTCGTTAAGTCATCGTTAGTCGTTACATGTAAGTGTTGTTTTGAAACCTTTAGGTTAACGATCTTGTTAAATGTTGTTAACCCAATGTTTATAATATCAAATGAGATTTTAAATTATTATATTATCATGATATTATCATGTATGAATATCTCTTAATATGATATATATACATTAAATGTCTTTACAACGATAATCGTTACATATATGTCTCGTTTAAAAATCATTAAGTTAGTAGTCTTGTTTTTACATATGTAGTTCATTGTTAATATACTTAATGATATGTTTACTTATCATAGTATCATGTTAACTATATATATATCCATATATATGTCATCATATAGTTTTTACAAGTTTTAACGTTCGTGAATCACCGGTCAACTTGGGTGGTCAATTGTCTATATGAAACATATTTTAATTAATCAAGTCTTAACAAGTTTGATTGCTTAACATGTTGGAAACATTTAATCATGTAAATATCAATCTCAATTAATATATATAAACATGGAAAAGTTCGGGTCACTACAGTACCTACCCGTTAAATAAATTTCGTCCCGAAATTTTATGCTGTTGAAGGTGTTGACGAATCTTCTGAAATAGATGCGGGTATTTCTTCTTCATCTGATCTTCACACTCCCAGGTGAACTCGGGTCCTCTACGAGCATTTCATCGAACCTTAACAATTGGTATCTTGTTTTGCTTAAGTCTTTTAACCTCACGATCCATTATTTCGACGGGTTCTTCGATGAATTGGAGTTTTTCGTTGATTTAGATTTCATCTAACGGAATAGTGAGATCTTCTTTAGCAAAACATTTCTTCAAATTCGAGACGTGGAAAGTGTTATGTACAGCCGCGAGTTGTTGAGGTAACTCAAGTCGGTAAGCTACTGGTCCGACACGATCAATAATCTTGAATGGTCCAATAAACCTTGGATTTAATTTCCCTCGTTTACCAAATCGAACAACGCCTTTCCAAGGTGCAACTTTAAGCATGACCATCTCTCCAATTTCAAATTCTATATCTTTTCTTTTAATGTCAGCGTAGCTCTTTTGTCGACTTTGGGCGGTTTTCAACCGTTGTTGAATTTGGATGATCTTCTCGGTAGTTTCTTGTATAATCTCCGGACCCGTAATCTGTCTATCCCCCACTTCACTCCAATAAATCGGAGACCTGCACTTTCTACCATAAAGTGCTTCAAACGGCGCCATCTCAATGCTTGAATGGTAGCTGTTGTTGTAGGAAAATTCTGCTAACGGTAGATGTCGATCCCAACTATTTCCGAAATCAATAACACATGCTCGTAGCATGTCTTCAAGCGTTTGTATCGTCCTTTCGCTCTGCCCATCAGTTTGTGGATGATAGGCAGTACTCATGTCTAGACGAGTTCCTAATGCTTGCTGTAATGTCTGCCAGAATCTTGAAATAAATATGCCATCCCTATCAGAGATAATAGAGATTGGTATTCCATGTCTGGAGACGACTTCCTTCAAATACAGTCGTGCTAACTTCTCCATCTTGTCATCTTCTCTTATTGGCAGGAAGTGTGCTGATTTGGTGAGACGATCAACTATTACCCAAATAGTATCAAAACCACTTGCAGTCCTTGGCAATTTAGTGATGAAATCCATGGTAATGTTTTCCCATTTCCATTCCGGGATTTCGGGTTGTTGAAGTAGACCTGATGGTTTCTGATGTTCAGCTTTGACCTTAGAACATGTCAAACATTCTCCTACGTATTTAGCAACATCGGCTTTCATACCCGGCCACCAAAAATGTTTCTTGAGATCCTTGTACATCTTCCCCGTTCCAGGATGTATTGAGTATCTGGTTTTATGAGCTTCTCTAAGTACCATTTCTCTCATATCTCCAAATTTTGGTACCCAAATCCTTTCAGCCCTATACCGGGTTCCGTCTTCCCGAATATTAAGATGCTTCTCCGATCCTTTGGGTATTTCATCCTTTAAATTTCCCTCTTTTAAAACTCCTTGTTGCGCCTCCTTTATTTGAGTAGTAAGGTTATTATGAATCATTATATTCATAGATTTTACTCGAATGGGTTCTCTGTCCTTCCTGCTCAAGGCATCGGCTACCACATTTGCCTTCCCCGGGTGGTAACGAATCTCAAAGTCGTAATCATTCAATAATTCAATCCACCTACGCTGCCTCATATTCAGTTGTTTCTGATTAAATATGTGTTGAAGACTTTTGTGGTCGGTATATATAATACTTTTGACCCCATATAAGTAGTGCCTCCAAGTCTTTAATGCAAAAACAACCGCGCCTAATTCTAAATCATGCGTCGTATAATTTTGTTCGTGAATCTTCAATTGTCTATACGCATAAGCAATCACCTTCGTTCGTTGCATTAATACACAACCGAGACCTTGCTTTGATGCGTCACAATAAATCACAAAATCATCATTCCCTTCAGGCAATGATAATATAGGTGCCGTAGTTAGCTTTTTCTTCAATAACCGAAACGCTTTCTCTTGTTCATCATTCCATTCAAATTTCTTCCCTTTATGCGTTAATGCAGTCAAGGGTTTTGCTATTCTGGAAAAGTCTTGGATGAACCTTCTGTAGTAACCAGCTAGTCCTAAAAACTGGCGTATGTGTTTCGGAGTTTTCGGGGTTTCCCACTTTTCAACAGTTTCTATCTTTGCCGGATCCACCTTAATACCTTCTTTGTTCACTATGTGACCGAGGAATTGAACTTCTTCCAACCAAAATGCACACTTTGAAAACTTAGCGTACAATTCTTCCTTCCTCAATACTTCTAACAACTTTCTCAAATGTTCACCGTGTTCTTGGTCATTCTTTGAGTAAATAAGTATGTCATCAATGAAAACAATGACAAACTTGTCAAGGTATGGTCCACACACTCGGTTCATAAGGTCCATGAACACAGCTGGTGCATTAGTTAAACCAAATGGCATGACCATAAACTCGTAATGACCGTAACGTGTTCTGAAAGCAGTCTTTGGAATATCATCTTCTTTCACCCGCATTTGATGATACCCGGAATGTAAGTCAATCTTTAAATAAACAGACGAGCCTTGTAGTTGATCAAATAAGTCGTCGATTCTCGGTAGTGGGTAGCGGTTCTTGATGGTAAGTTTGTTCAACTCTCGGTAGTCGATACACAACTTGAATGTACCATCTTTCTTCTTGACAAACAAAACAGGAGCTCCCCACGGTGATGTGCTTGGTCGAATGAAACCACGCTCTAAAAGTTCTTGTAATTGGCTTTGCAGTTCTTTCATCTCGCTGGGTGCGAGTATGTAAGGAGCACGAGCTATTGGTGCAGCTCCTGGTACAAGATCTATTTGAAATTCAACGGATCTATGTGGGGGTAATCCCGGTAATTCTTTCGGAAATACATCGGGAAATTCTTTTCCAATGGGAACATCATTGATGCTCTTTTCTTCAGTTTGTACTTTCTCGAAGTGTGCTAGAACAGCATAGCAACCTTTTCTTATTAGTTTTTGTGCCTTCAAATTACTAATAAGATGTAGCTTCGTGTTGCCCTTTTCTCCGTACACCATTAAGGGTTTTCCTTTTTCTCGTATAATGCGAATTGCATTTTTGTAACAGACGATCTCTGCTTTCACTTCTTTCAACCAGTCCATACCAATTATCACATCAAAACTCCCTAACTCTACTGGTATCAAATCAATCTTAAATGTTTCGCTAACCAGTTTAATTTCTCGATTCCGACATATATTATCTGCTGAAATTAATTTACCATTTGCTAATTCGAGTAAAAATTTACTATCCAAAGGCGTCAATGGACAAATTAATTTAGCACAAAAATCTCTACTCATATAGCTTCTATCCGCACCCGAATCAAATAAAACGTAAGCAGATTTATTGTCAATAAGAAACGTACCCGTAACAAGCTCCGGGTCTTCTTGTGCCTCTGCCGCATTAATATTGAAAACTCTTCCGCGGCCTTGTCCATTCGTGTTCTCCTGGTTCGGGCAATTTCTAATAATGTGGCCCGGTTTTCCACATTTATAACAAACTACATTGGCATAACTTGCTCCGACACTACTTGCTCCGCCATTACTCGTTCCGACACCATTTGTTCCTTTCGTTCTATTAACCCCTGGTCCGTAGACCTCACACTTCGCCGCGCTATGACCATTTCTTTTACACTTGTTGCAAAATTTGATGCAGAACCCCGAGTGATACTTTTCACACCTTTGGCATAGCTGTTTCTGATTGTTGTTGTTGTTGCGGTTATTATTGTTGTTGGGATGATTGTTGTAGTTGCTGTTGCTGTTGTTGTTGTTGTTGTTGTTGTTGGGCCGTTTGTTGTAGTTGCGATTGATGTTGCGATTATTGGGATAATTGTTGTGATTATTATTGTAATTGCTGTTGTTGTTGTATTGGTGATTCTTATCACCGTTTTCCTCCCACTTTCTTTTGACTTGCTTCACATTGGCCTCTTCAGCAGTCTGTTCTTTAATTCTTTCTTCAATCTGGTTCACTAGTTTGTGAGCCATTCTACATGCCTGTTGTATAGAGGCGGGCTCGTGTGAACTTATATCTTCTTGGATTCTTTCCGGTAATCCTTTCACAAATGCGTCGATCTTCTCTTCCTCATCTTCGAATGCTCCCGGACACAATAGGCACAATTCTGTGAATCGTCTTTCGTACGTGGTAATATCAAATCCTTGGGTTCGTAACCCTCTAAGTTCTGTCTTGAGCTTATTGACCTCGGTTCTGGGACGGTACTTCTCGTTCATCAAGTGCTTGAATGCTGACCACGGTAGTGCGTACGCATCGTCTTGTCCCACTTGCTCTAGATAGGTATTCCACCATGTTAATGCAGAACCTGTGAAGGTATGCGTAGCGTACTTCACTTTGTCCTCTTCAGTACACTTACTTATGGCAAACACCGATTCGACCTTCTCGGTCCACCGTTTCAATCCGATCGGTCCTTCGGTTCCATCAAATTCCAAAGGTTTGCAGGCAGTGAATTCTTTGTAGGTGCATCCTACACGATTTCCTGTACTGCCAGATCCAAGGTTATTATTGGTATGTAGCGCAGCCTGTACTGCGGCTATGTTTGAAGCTAGAAAAGTACGGAATTCCTCTTCATTCATATTCACGGTGTGTCGAGTAGTCGGTGCCATTTCCTTCAAAATAGTCAAATGGAACAAGTTAATCATACAGAATATTAAGAGTAGTTAATAGTATTTCGTAGCATAATATGAACTCATTTATAAAAGCTTTTTCTTCATATTAGCGTTTTATAAGTGTAAATTCGGGTAGTACCTACCCGTTAATTTCATACTTAGTAGCTAATATACAATTCAACTACTACAATTCTATATGAAAAACTGATTGTAATAATATTTCGCGTTCAAACTTTTATACAATATTTTACAAACTTACAATACCGCTTATTTTACATAAAGCATGAAATATAGCAAACAATAACTTTGATACAAGATAGTTGTGAAGATAATTCTAGCTAGTACACAAGTCGTTCAGCAAAGGCAATAAAGACACGTAATTCATACGTCCAGAAACAAGTCATGCATTCTGGTTTTACTAGGACTACTTCCCATCCTTGGTCTTGTGGAACATAACCGTTATGGCCGTTGATAAGACATCGTGTTGTAACGTCGTCAAAGGGACGAGGGTTACGTAATGACCAACAGTCTCGTAATAACCTAAAAACCTCATTTCTTACCCCAATTACCGACTCCGTCACTTGTGGGAACGTTTTGTTTAATAGTTGTAGCCCGATGTTCTTGTTCTCACTTTGGTGAGAAGCGAACATTACTAACCCGTAAGCATAACATGCTTCTTTATGTTGCATGTTAGCCGCTTTTTCTAAATCACGAAGTCCTATATTCGGATATACTGAGTCAAAATAATTTCTTAACCCGTTGCGTAAAATAGCATTTGGGTTCCCCGCAATATATGCGTCAAAGTAAACACATCGTAACTTATAGATTTCCCAATGTGATATCCCCCATCTTCCGAACGAAAGCCTTTTATAAACCAAGGCATTCTTGGAACGTTCTTCGAATGTCTTACAAACTGATCTCGCCTTAAATAGTTGTGCCGAGGAATTCTGACCGACTCTAGACAAGATTTCATCAATCATGTCTCCGGGTAGGTCTCTTAAAATATTGGGTTGTCTATTCATTTTGTGTTTTTAAACTGTAAAATAGACAAGAGTTAGATTCATAAAAAAAATACTTATTAATACAAGCAATTTTTACATATATCATAAAGCATAAGAACACTATATTACATATATTACACCACACGAATACAACTATCTTATTCCGACTCGCTCGTTTCTTCTTCTTCAGTTTTGGTTCGTTTTGCCAAGTTTCTAGGGATATATGATGTTCCCCTAATACGAGCCGTCGTTGTCCACATTGGTTTAGAAAAACCTGGTGGTTTAGAGGTTCCCGGGTCATTGTTACAACTTAAGGACTTCGGGGGTTGACGATACATATAAAGTTCATCGGGGTTGGAATTAGATTTCTCTATTTTTATGCCCTTTCCCTTATTATTTTCTTTTGCCTTTTTAAATTCAGTTGGGGTAATTTCTATAACATCATTGGAATTCTCGTCGGAATCCGATTCATCGGAGAATTGGTAATCCTCCCAATATTTTGCTTCCTTGGCGGAAACACCATTGACCATAATTAACCTTGGTCGGTTGGTTGAGGATTCTCTTTTACTTAACCGTTTTATTATTTCCCCCACCGGTTCCGATTCTTCTTCCGGTTCCGATTCTTCTTCCGGTTCCGATTCTTCTTCCGGTTCCGATTCTTCTTCCGGTTCCGACTCTTCTTCCGGTTCCTCTTCGGGAACTTGTGAATCAGTCCACGAATCATTCCAATTTACATTTGACTCTTCATTATTATTAGGTTAGTCAATGGGACTTGTTCTAGAGGTAGACATCTATCACATAATATCAAACACGTTAAGAGATTAATATATCACATAATATTCATATGTTAAAAATATATAGTTTCCAACAAAAATGTTAAGCAGTCATTTTTAAAGAAAACACGGTCGAAGTCCAGAATCACTAATGCATCCTAACAAACTCGATAAGACACACTAATGCAAATTTTCTGGTTCTCTAAGACCAACGCTCGGATACCAAATGAAATGTCCCGTTCTTATTGATTAAAAACGTTCCATATTAATTGATTTCGTTGCGAGGTTTTGACCTCTATATGAGACGTTTTTCAAAGACCGCATTCATTTTAAAACAAACCATAACCTTTATTTCATCAATAAAGGTTTAAAAAGCTTTACGTAGATTATCAAATAACGATAATCTAAAATATCCCGTTTACACACGACCATTACATAATGGTTTACAATACAAATATGTTACAATAAAATAAGTTTCTTGAATGCAGTTTTTACACAATATCATACAAGCATGGACTCCAAATCTCGTCCTTATTTAAGTATGTGACAGCGGAAGCTCTTAATAATCACCTGAGAATAAACATGCTTAAAACGTCAACAAAAATTTTGGTGAATTATAGGTTTAACCTATATATATCAAATCATAATAATAGACCACAAGATTTCATATTTCAATACACATCCCATACATAGAGATAAAAATCATTCATATGGTGAACACCTGGTAACCGAAAATAACAAGATGCATATATAAGAATATCCCCATCATTCCGGGACACCCTTCGGATATGATATAAATTTCGAAGTACTAAAGCATCCGGTACTTTGGATGGGGTTTGTTAGGCCCAATAGATCTATCTTTAGGATTCGCGTCAATTAGGGTGTCTGTTCCCTAATTCTTAGATTACCAGACTTAATAAAAAGGGGCATATTCGATTTCGATAATTCAACCATAGAATGTAGTTTCACGCACTTGTGTCTATTTTGTAAATCATTTATAAAACCTGCATGTATTCTCATCCCAAAATATTAGATTTTAAAAGTGGGACTATAACTCACTTTCACAGATTTTTACTTCGTCGGGAAGTAAGACTTGGCCACTGGTTGATTCACGAACCTATAACAATATATACATATATATCAAAGTATGTTCAAAATATATTTACAACACTTTTAATATATTTTGATGTTTTAAGTTTATTAAGTCAGCTGTCCTCGTTAGTAACCTACAACTAGTTGTCCACAGTTAGATGTATAGAAATAAATCGATAAATATTATCTTGAATCAATCCACGACCCAGTGTATACGTATCTCAGTATTGATCACAACTCAAACTATATATATTTTGGAATCAACCTCAACCCTGAATAGCTAACTCCAACATTCACATATAGAGTGTCTATGGTTGTTCCGAAATATATATAGATGTGTCGACATGATAGGTCGAAACATTGTATACGTGTCTATGGTATCTCAAGATTACATAATATACAATACAAGTTGATTAAGTTATGGTTAGAATAGATTTGTTACCAATTTTCACGTAGCTAAAATGAGAAAAATTATCCAATCTTGTTTTACCCATAACTTCTTCATTTTAAATCCGTTTTGAGTGAATCAAATTCCTATGGTTTCATATTGAACTCTATTTTATGAATCTAAACAGAAAAAGTATAGGTTTATAGTCGGAAAAATAAGTTAGAAGTCGTTTTTGTAAAGGTAGTCATTTCAGTCGAAAGAACGACGTCTAGATGACCATTTTAGAAAACATACTTCCACTTTGAGTTTAACCATAATTTTTGGATATAGTTTCATGTTCATAATAAAAATCATTTTCTCAGAATAACAACTTTTAAATCAAAGTTTATCATAGTTTTTAATTAACTAACCCAAAACAGCCCGCGGTGTTACTACGACGGCGTAAATCCGGTTTTACGGTGTTTTTCGTGTTTCCAGGTTTTAAATCATTAAGTTAGCATATCATATAGATATAGAACATGTGTTTAGTTGATTTTAAAAGTCAAGTTAGAAGGATTAACTTTTGTTTGCGAACAAGTTTAGAATTAACTAAACTATGTTCTACTGATTACAAGTTTAAACCTTCGAATAAGATAGCTTTATATGTATGAATCGAATGATGTTATGAACATAATTACTACCTTAAGTTCCTTGGATAAACCTACTGGAAAAGAGAAAAATGGATCTAGCTTCAACGGATCCTTGGATGGCTCGAAGTTCTTGAAGCAGAATCATGACACGAAAACAAGTTTAAGTAAGTTCATCACTTGAAATAAGATTGTTATAGTTATAGAAATTGAATCAAAGTTTGAATATGATTATTACCTTGTATTAGAATGATAACCTACTGTAAGAAACAAAGATTTCTTGAGGTTGGATGATCACCTTACAAGATTGGAAGTGAGCTAGCAAACTTGAAAGTATTCTTGATTTTATGTAACTAGAACTTGTAGAATTTATGAAGAACACTTAGAACTTGAAGATAGAACTTGAGAGAGATCAATTAGATGAAAAAAATTGAAGAATGAAAGTGTTTGTAGGTGTTTTTGGTCGTTGGTGTATGGATTAGATATAAAGGATATGTAATTTTGTTTTCATGTAAATAAGTCATGAATGATTACTCATATTTTTGTAATTTTATGAGATATTTCATGCTAGTTGCCAAATGATGGTTCCCACATGTGTTAGGTGACTCACATGGGCTGCTAAGAGCTGATCATTGGAGTGTATATACCAATAGTACATACATCTAAAAGCTGTGTATTGTACGAGTACGAATACGGGTGCATACGAGTAGAATTGTTGATGAAACTGAACGAGGATGTAATTGTAAGCATTTTTGTTAAGTAGAAGTATTTTGATAAGTGTATTGAAGTCTTCCAAAAGTGTATAAATACATATTAAAACACTACATGTATATACATTTTAACTGAGTCGTTAAGTCATCGTTAGTCGTTACATGTAAGTGTTGTTTTGAAACCTTTAGGTTAACGATCTTGTTAAATGTTGTTAACCCAATGTTTATAATATCAAATGAGATTTTAAATTATTATATTATCATGATATTATCATGTATGAATATCTCTTAATATGATATATATACATTAAATGTCTTTACAACGATAATCGTTACATATATGTCTCGTTTAAAAATCATTAAGTTAGTAGTCTTGTTTTTACATATGTAGTTCATTGTTAATATACTTAATGATATGTTTACTTATCATAGTATCATGTTAACTATATATATATATCCATATATATGTCATCATATAGTTTTTACAAGTTTTAACGTTCGTGAATCACCGGTCAACTTGGGTGGTCAATTGTCTATATGAAACATATTTTAATTAATCAAGTCTTAACAAGTTTGATTACTTAACATGTTGGAAACATTTAATCATGTAAATATCAATCTCAATTAATATATATAAACATGGAAAAGTTCGGGTCACTACAGTGAGTAGCAACAGAGGTGACATAATTAAGATCAGCATCGGTATAGCGAGCACACGCAGCATCAACAAGGGTCGTAGCCTGATCCGTATACTCTGGATAGCTGCTAAGTTCGAGCTTGCCTTGCTGGGACAACTCAGTCAACAATTTACACCTCTCTTCAAGCTTGCTAGCAAGAACAACCTCACCAACCAACTCGCTCAACTCCTTGCTGCGGATAGCCTGCTAGCAAACATGTGGAATAACCTGAGTAATAACAGCAGAATAGTCTGTCTTCAACCTCGCCTTCTGATCTGCCAACAACTTCGCTTCCTGACGAAGAACCTCATTCTCCTCTTCCAAGTCAGCTATCTTCTTCTCATCCAGCTTCTTTCTCCTGCATACTCAGAATCTCACTCTTGGCTGATTTCACCTCCTCCTCCCAAGATGTGTTCAACAAAAATTGTTCCTGTAACTTCCTTACAGACTCCTTGGAAGATGCATTGACATCCCTAAGCTCTTCCACCTCTTTCTCCAAACATATAACATCGCCAGACTTCTACTTCAAACGAGAAAGGACAACATGATTATAAATAGCAGAACGATTGTTATGGGCGGTGCAAACATCAATGAGCTTAGAGGTATCCACAAAGGCATCCTCGAATTCAGAAGGAATCATCTCATCGAACACATCAAAACAAGCTTCTAAAGAAGGGATGGCAGGAGTATCACCTACAAGGACACATAAATTTGTTCAAAAAAAAAAAAGAAAAAAAAATACGAAGCTTACCCAAGGGAACGTTGTCACCAGAACCTTCAATCTGAGCTTCATCATCAGTATCTTCATCACGGAGAGCAAACTTCGCCTTCTTCAAAGGGGAACCAGAAACAACCTCTTTCATCTTCCTGGCAACCTTTTGGCGCCTAGAGGCCCTAACAGGAATGCTTTTAGATACGTCAGGTTCAGTATCAACATCAATAGGTTCGTGTTCCAAAGCAACCCTAGCAATGGGTTGCACCTTCGGGGCACTTGACTCCACCTTAGCACAGGATTGAACCTTGGGAGCACTCGACTCAGCGACTTTCTCCAGCTTGCTGTCCACCTCCATAAAACCAGAACAGGAGGGAGAGCCAAGCTCTTTAACCACAGTACTAGCACGGACAGCTTCAGTCATCTGCTTCACACCAAAAGATTTGATAACATTTCGCAAAGACATCTCTGCAAAAAATAAAGCAAGGTTACAAAAAATTTGACACAAGCAAGTATGAACAAGAAATAAAACCTAAGACATACAACACCTACCCCGTTCCCCACAAAAGTACACAGGGATAGCTTCACCTTTTTCCCAAGAAGGTGCCATGCCGAATTTAAAAAGAAGGAAATCTGGAAGAGTTGAAGGAATTAAAGGATGACGACAAATCCTACTAAAGAGAGGATCATCTTTAACATCCTCAGGGATAGGATCACCATATTGCTTGGGAACAGTGGCACATTTGATGTCAACAACATTAGGATATTTATCCGGAAAGAAAAAAGATTTCTTGATGAAAACGAAGGAATCCTTCCAATTCCTTACATCAGGAACGGAAGAAGCGAAACACATGAGAGTATCAGTAACGCTACCCCTCTTTTTGCGACGCTTGGCAATAGTAACCCAATTTCCAGCGTCCCCGGTTTGAAAGAAACAGCGAAACAAGTCAACTGAAGGCTGACCGCCATAAGCTTTACACATATATTCAAAAGCCAAGATCTTTTTAATGGCAAGAGGGTGAACAATCGAAACATGGACTTTGAAGTAATCAAGAACACTAAGAAAGAATGATGAAATGGGAATCCTAAGGTTGCACTCTGTAAATGATTGAGTGTACATCCCAACGTAATCCGCCGAAAAATCTAGCATAAACTTACCAGATTCCGGCAAAATCATGTCGTCTCCTTTGAGACCTAGGGTTTTACAGAGGCGTTTTAAACGCTCGGGGGTCACGGTACTAGAAATCGATCGAAGCCCTACTTTAGCCATAACAAAATAACAAAAAAGACGACAAGAGGGGAGCAATACCTTTTTTTTTGAAATGAAAAATATGATCAGACGATGAAGAATAGCAAAAGAAGAAGAAAAGGAAAATGAAAGAGAAAATCAAAAAGTTAACCCTTTATTACCATAGAGCAGGAACCGTCCTATCAATTACAGAGTTACTTTGGTAACCGCACCTGCAAATTACCATTTTAACCAGCGGTCTTATTGAAACAAAAAGAATTAGCGAGGGCAGAAAGGTAAAACAGCACCCGGGTAATTAATTGCTTAGATCAGAAACGTCAAATCAAGTAGTCAAGTGGCAGATTAAGTTTAATTCAACATAGCTTGGTTAAGAAGCTTCGTAAAATTAAACTGGGGGGCTTGATAGTGTATCTCCCCACCAAGATACACGAAGCTACGTTAACGAAGGTATCACGCCTAGCAATGATAGATGACGTAAGGATGGATCACAAGAATACATATGTCGAATACAAATCATAGGGCGGGATACCCTTGAAATCAAATAATGGCGCTCAAAGGACAGAAGAAGAGTGCCACCAAACAAGAATCCCAATATTCAGAGTTGGTGCAAATCCGCTTCAGTGATACGAAGAAATAATAACGAAGGAACGTATTGACGAAGGGATCACGGATACCAATGGACAAGGACATCTCCTAAAGTCACGAGATCACCTAGACTGAAAGAGAGAAGTTAATGGGTTGACCAGGCTCGTTACCACTAACAGTCAAATGACAAAAGAGGAATGCTGCAGGTTAGCTTTCTTGGACCAGCAGGGATCACAGTCAGCCGAAGGGAAAATCCCCTTTGTCTCATCAGAGATTGCCTCGAAGACTGAATCCGCCTAGAAAACTGGTAACAAGGCTACCACCTAACTCTATATAAAGGGGATATGATCCCTGGACAAGGCATTCACACTCAAGTCATAATCACTCATACACAAACACTCTCAATGAGTTACCTTCGTATCTTGGTGGCGTAAAGTGCAATACCTTCGCACTACCTTCGGGGAATCGCCAACAAGCATACATCCATCATCATATCATCCATTTAGTGATCAGGTCTCAATACCCTTGTTCCACTAATCAGGTCTCATCATATCATCCATTTACTTGTACTTGTTTCCTTTGCATTGCCTTCAACATTTTGTATATCTACAAGCAAATATTATTAGGTGTTGGTATGTATTATATTTGACTAAAGTTCTAATGTGGATTAGCGGCGTATTGCTAGAAATTCTCCGTTGCAATTCGGATCAATCCACTTACATTTTTATAATCTTAATCAATGTTATGATTTTCATTACTATAAGAAGATAGAAAACAACTTAAGGAAAAATTCTTGCGGTATCATTGACCAACTTTGTTGTTAATTTATGTTTTTTTTAAGCAAACAAACTCTCGTATGAACGAGCACATTGTCTCCCCCATAGAAGGTAAAATCTCTGGTAATCAAGTCCCCGAGCGCGAGACCTCGTACCGGGTGAATTGCGCATTCACATCATACGTAAGTTTATTTATTTATTTATTTTTTAAGTGAGGAAACTCTGCTATGAACAAGCACCATGGCTATCCCATAGAATGTAAAACCTCGGGTAATCAAGCCTCCCGAGCGCGATAACTGGTATCGGGTGAATTGCACATTATGCGCACACTCTAGTCACACTCCCTTTTTGAACAATTTGACATAGTCAAGAATTCAACCCGGGTGATGTGCTTCATTGGTAACTCGGTGGCCACTCAAACAAGCCTTGATGGTTATAGGTAAAGTATGTTGAATAACCATTAATCAAATAAAATATTCTTATTCGTCAGTATTGTTTCAATTTTAATACAAAACAAGCCCAAAGTAAAAATATGTTAAGTGAAAGTAGTAAGTCTTCAAACAAATACTCTGTATATCTCTATCGATGAATATACATATACGACCGAGCAAATAAATAACAAAGAAGAAAGATATAAAGAAACTTCTACTCTAAAACTAAGATCATTCAAGCTACCAAAATTCATTCCTACTTGTTGGTTAGACAACTTCTAGTCAAATTGTCGAGGAGTATTAGATGATAAATTGGATTAGATTAAGCCATATATGATTGTGAATTTTGGACTTTCTAATGGACTAACGGTTTAGTTAGGGTTTAATTAAGATTTTATTTTATTTATATATAATTGATTAATAATATATTGTAGTTACGAGATTCTCTATGATATGCCTAATTGCCTTTCATACATAAAATGGAGATTTGTTGGACCAATAACATCATGCAATGTCAATACTAATAATACTAGGTGGTGTCATACACTACTTAAGTGCTTTGATTAAACATAAAAAGGAGATATGCTTTGCTAAGCTATCCAACTTTGATGGCATTTGCCCAATATATGTGTCTATTATTTACTTTGATAATTCAAGGATAATTTCTCCACTACAATGTTTAGACACTTCTTGATTTATTAAGTCCCGGCCATTTCGAGATTTTAAATCACCCCATAGTTTTTATTCTCTTTTAAAGAATGTGCAGTAAATTAAAAGATGTACAATCTAATATTAGATGTTACGAGTATAAGGTATTGTAATATATTTTTGAACAATTTAAAGTTCTAAAAGGTTTTAGTGTTTCGTAAACTATAAATGTAAAGGTACATAACTCATGTAATTGTTAAGGATCGTTGCTTGTCCAATGTAGCAACTACAAATGGTAACATTACATAATTTTAGAAGACTTATTGATTGAAAATGTTATATATATATATATATAGTCCAGGGATCAAATGAGAACCAATTTTGCATTGAGAACCCTGAGAATTAAGAAGGGCGAACAAAAAAAATGAAATTCGAGCAGCAAAAAAAAAGGAAGGGCGAGCATTTTTTTGTATTAGAACAAAAATTGTTGAATTAGAACAAAAAAGTTTGAATTAGAACAAAAAAAAAAAAAATAAGGGCAAGCAATTTTTGAGCTATTAGAACAATTCTACAATTTTAGATGCATTTGCTTTGTTTCTACAATTTTTGTAGAACGACATATTCTACACTCGTTCTACACTCGTTTCTATGTCGATTTTCTTCAAATTAAGTTTAGGGTTTAGATTTTAGGGTTTCGGGTTTAGATTTTAGGGTTTAGGGTTTGGATTGAATTTTTTACACGAACGGTTTAGAGTTTAGGATTTAGGGTTTAGTTGGAATCAGGACTTCACACCAATCTATGTTAGCATATCAAGGATAACTACCTCACCTGAATCTCTTGAGCGTGACTCAGAAAAGATGAAGAGTAGAGAAGAAGGACTTACGGAATAGACTATTGATAAAATAAGCTCAACAAAACGGTAAATCAGCGGAAGAATGAAGAATAGAAGAAACCTTAATTTTTCAAAAATTAGGGTTGTGAAGAACAAGAAAAATTACTAGCAATCGTTACTAGCAATCTTCAAAGAACAATCAGCAAACCCTCTTAGAAACATAACGTTTCAAAAGAAGATTCAAGAACCACGGTCAAAGAATCGCCGAAATCAAACGAAACCCTTGAGAAGAATTTCACTCAAACTTCAAACACAAATCACCAAAAACGTATCAGCAGCTCCGATACCATGTAAAAATAAACAAAACCTTAACACTTCATTAATCAGCAAGCACAATCTCAACAATATTCAGAACAATAACAAGAACCAAAATTACAAATCTCTCTAGGAGCAATAACAAAATAATAAAAAAGAACTTTGTGACCAATCTAATAACCAGAAACACTCTAGTAAATATTATCAAGATGATAACCTTTAAAGAACAAGATGAAGAATAAACCCTAATCGGCCAAACTATATATATATATATATATATATATATATATATATATATATATATATATATATATATATATATATATATATATGTATATATATATATATATATGTATATATATATATATATATATGTATATATATATATATATGTATATATATATATATATATATATATATATATATATGTATATATATGAGAATAGAATGAATCAGAATGATCATCGGGTTATACGAAACCCTAAATCAGATATGATTTACATTGAGCCCCCTCCAAATCTTCTAAATTTAACTTCGGCCACCTAACTTTCAACCAGCACAACAACCATAAAAAGAAACTTTCAAACTTTAAACTTTGACCACCAACAATACCTATAATCCAAAAGTGTGTGACACTACCACATTTATCGTTATTTAGACCCTTTTTTTAGACGTGTTGATAAATTAACACGTCTAAATAAATAACGAACACGTCTAAATAATTAAAAAAGATGTTTAGAACAAGACTGTGTACCTCATTAGCAATAACTAATACCTATAATTTATAAATTAATATGTAACAAACCGACATCTCAAATCCCAAAAAAAAAATTCTGGGCCTGACCATCTGGACGGCGTCCAGGTTTTGGAACGGCGTCCAGCTTTTAAAACTGGGACGACATCCAAGCAATTGGGACGGCGTCCCAATGAACTGCCAGGGACTGACCTGGTGTCCCGTTTCACGTACGCGGAAAACCCGCTTCCCGACATTTTTAAACGAAAACCTTTTTACCACAAGTCAATAAAAGTGAAACTAAGAGTTTTGCATAATCAAAACAAGTTTTACATCATCGGGCCCACGTCGCCTATTTTGCGAGTTTCGTTCAAAAATACAAGTTTCGACCAAATACAAGTTTAAGTTCCAAACGATACTAGAGCATGGTGTTTGGGGTTAAACTACCCAATCTCGGTCAAACTCCAAAAGCTAACACCCAAAAGCATCCCCTATCAAAACGAGCGGGAGACCACTAATCCAATTGAACGCTCTTACCCTTGTCAACTCCCGAGCCTATAAAAAGGTAAACAACGAGAGGTTAAGCAAAGCTTAGTGAATGCAATAATTATACGAATACATATATAATATACCTACTTGCAATCACTTACACAAATACCGCAAACATGCTAGCAAACACAATTAGCTTATCGTCACAAATACAAGCTATAACCTCCAATAATCAAGCTAGCATAACACGAGCGTATATAACATGAACAAAGTAATATGCTTACACTACAACACAATGACCATGGTTAACCAATCGTACAAGGAACGGTGTTTAAAGACCATCGGTGTTCACAACAACCATTAGCGCACTTAACACTTCAAACACTAACCCCACGGGTGGCATCTTAACACTTCGATGCTTCACCCCGGGTGGCACCTTAACACTTCGGCACTTCACCCCGAGTGGTGTCTTAACACTTCGACACTTCACTCTTCACCTTACTTGGAGTGGCATCTTAACACATCGATACTTCCCTCCCGAGTGGCGTCTTAACACATCGACACTTCACTCGCCATGTGGACGTGGTGTCTTAGCACATCGACACTTCACATCTCACACTACACAAATAAACACATTATATATCTACGCATATAATTATTCCACTCACCTTAGAGTCTTCGTGAAAGATAACCGAACTTGCAACTTCAATGTAATGTACCTATTACATTTTAGCACATAATCAATTCACAACTCAAGTCGGTCAAGCAGCTCACTCAAAAATCTAGAGTCTTTTGACCCAAGGTGCAATCCCGACCCATTTTGCACCCTTAACCCTAATAATGGGTTAACTTCACCAAAAACCCTAATTCTAGACATTAAGGTCTTAACACACATTTAATCACCAAGTTGACTCATTTTCATACATGCAAGACAACCTAGGTCATCAAAGACCCATTTGACCCATTTCAAGGTCAACACACCCATTTGGGTCACCCACAACCCAAATGACACCCACTAACATTAACTATAAGTGTATTAGTGATTTGCTAGGCCTTTAAGACCCATTTACCCTGTCAAAACCCTAGGTTAGTCACCATTTGGGTCTTCATGACCCAAACTTACCCAAAACCCCTCAAATTACTCACAAATGGGTTTTATGTGCAACACTAACCCAAACCCTAACCCTTAAACACATTAAACTAAGGTAATCAAGTTTAGGGCTTACCACCACAATCAAAACGAAGCTAACGAGGAGATGAACAACTTTAATGCTCGAGCTAGAACCCGAAACAAGCTTCTTCCTCTCCTATTTGAGCTTTCTCACACTTAAATGCACTCTCACTCTAGAATTGAAGTGGATGAGGTTTGGTGGTTGGAAATGGAGTAATGAAGCTCAACAAAACTGATCTAGGGCCTTTAATTCGTCCACAAAGTGAAATTATCAAAATGCCCATCTAAAATTTCTAAAAAAACAAAAAGGCTTGTCTGCCAGCCATTCTGGACGGCGTCCAGAAAGTTGGACGGCGTCCAGGCCTTTAATCTGGGATGGCGTCCCACCCATTTGGACGGCGTCTCACCAGTCTGAGGAAACCGGATCTTACAACTCTCCCCCACTTGAACCGGATTGCGACCTCGCAATCCACGCCGCATGACAAGCAGGAAGATAAACCAAGATAAACTCTTCGGGCTCCCAAGTAAACTCGGTACCTATACTTCGACGCCATTGGACTTTAAAAGTCCTCACCTCTTTATTTCTCAATTTCTTAACCTTTTCATCAAGTATAGCGACCGGCTCCTCAACATACTCTAACTTATTATTTAGCTCAATCTCGTCTAACGACACTCGCGAAGAATCATCCGCAAGACACTTACGGAGATGGAAAACATGAAATGTATTATGGATCCCCGCAAGCTCTTCGGGTAATTCCAATCGATATGCAACTTCACCAACACGAGCTAAAACTTTAAATGGCCCAATAAACCGAGGAGCTAACTTTCCCCGTCTTCGAAATCTAATAATACCCTTCCATGGCGAAACCTTAAGCATTACCATGTCGCCTTCTTGAAATTCGATCGTTCGTCTACGTTTATCGGCATACGACTTTTGTCTATCTTGAGCCTTCTTCAAATGATCCCGAATAATATCAATCTTATTATTCGTCTCCAAAACCAAATCGGTACTCCCAATTTCCCTTTGACCCACTTCACCCCAACAAATTGGAGTTCGACACCTACGCCCATATAGCATCTCATAAGGTGGCATCCCGATACTAGTATGATAACTATTATTGTACGAGAATTCCACCAAAGGCAAATGCTCATCCCAACTTCCACCAAAATCAATAATGCACGCCCGTAACGTATCTTCCAAAGTTTGATTCGTACGTTCGGTTTGACCGTCCGTTTGAGGATGATACGCCGTGCTCAACTTTAATTGCGTACCCATATCTTCATGAAACTTTTCCCAAAATCGAGATGTAAAACGGGTGTCTCGATCTGAAATAATAGATATAGGAACCCCATGTCGCGAGACCACTTCCTTGATAAACAATTTAGCCAAGGCCTCCGACGATATTGCTTCTTTAATGGGAAGAAACAAAGCACTTTTCGTTAAACGATTAACTATTACCCAAATTGAATCAAATTGGGTTATCACCGTCTTAGGTAACTTTGTGATGAAATCCATGGTAATGTGCTCCCATTTCCACTTCGGGATTTCTAACGGTTGCAATTTACCATACAGCTTTGGGTGCTCGGCCTTAACTTACAAACAAGTGACACATTGTTCGACATATTTTACAACATCACGCTTCATGCCCGGCCACCAATAATCCTTCCTCAAATCATGATACATTTTCTTCGCACCCGGATGAATGGAATACTTTGACTTATGTGCTTCATCAAGTAGCACCCGCCGGTAATCACCCATCTTAGGCACCCACACCCTTCCTTGAAAAGATAACAAACCACGCGAACCTATAGTAATGAATTCCGATTGCCCTACGATTCGTTCCGCATACTTATTGTGAACGTAAGCCTCTATTTGAATCTCACCAAGCTTCTCAAGAAAATCATTAGTAATGATCAAACGTAACGATCCTACCTTTATCGCCGGATGTTGACTCTTTCGACTCAACGTTCGCCTTGCCCGGATGATAAAGTATCTCACAATCATAGTCCTTTACCACATCCATCCATCTACGTTGACGATAATTCAAATCTCGTTGACTAAAAAGGTGTTTTAAGTTCTTATGATCCGAATAAATCGTGCACTTAACACCATACAAGTAATGGCGCCAAATTTTCAACGCATGCACCACCGCCGCCAACTCAAGATCAGGAGTCGGATATCTCGTTTCGTGTTCCTTTAATTGTCAAGAGGCATAAGCGATGACTTCACCTCTTTGCATTAAAACACACCCGAGCCCGTTCAAAGACGCATCACAATAAACCGTCATGTCTTCTACCCCTTCCAGTAACACTAACACCGGAGTTTGACATAATTTCTCTTTTAACAATTGAAAAGCAATTTCTTGCTCGTTCTCCCAATTAAATTTCGCGTTCTTTCTTGTCAACTTCGTCAGTGGAGAAGAAATCTTGGAAAAGTCTTGGATAAACCGACGATAATAACCGGCCAATCCGAGAAAACTCCGGATTTCCGTAGGCGTAGTCGGTCGTCCCCAACTCTTCACCGTCTCTATCTTCCCCGAGTCTACTTGAATACCGTCCTTGTTAACAATATGACCAAGGAATTGAACTTCCCTTAGCCAAAATTCACATTTGGAGAACTTTGCATACAACTTCTCCTTTCGTAACGTCTTCAATACTTCACGCAAATGACGTTCATGTTCGTTCATACTTTTTGAGTAGACTAATATGTCGTCAATGAATACAATTACCGACTTGTCCAACATAGATTGGCACACTCGGTTCATAAGGTCCATGAATGCCACCGGTGCATTCGTAATACCAAAAGGCATTACCACAAACTCAAAATGCCCATAACGCCTTCGAAAAGCCGTTTTCTCGATGTCTTCCTCACGGACCCGCATTTGGTGATAGCCGGACCGTAGGTCGATTTTAGAGAAATACGTTGCACCTTGAAGTTGATCAAACAAATTGTCAATCCTAGGTAACGGACAACAATTCTTGATCGTCACTTTATTCAACTCTCGGTAATCGATGCACATCCGCATACTACCATCCTTCTTCTTCACAAATAACACCGGAGCGCCCTATGGTGAAGCACTCGGTCGAATAAAACCCTTCTCAAGTAACTCTTGGGTTTGATTTAGCAATTCTTGCATTTCTGTCGGCGCTAAACGATAAGGAGTTTTAGCAATTGGGGGTAGCCCCCGGAACCAACTCAATGCGAAATTCAACTTGTCTTTCCGCCGGAACGCCCGGTAACTCGTCCGAAAAAACGTCTTCAAATTCACTAACAATCGGAATTTCACGAATAGGTGGTGGCTCGTCACGAGCATCAACAACATGGGCAAGAAAAGCCAAGCCACCACTAACAAGGAAACGACGTGCCCGTGCAAAAGTGCATATCGGCACCGGTCTCCTTCGCTTATCGCCATGAATAATTAACTCTCCCCCACTTGGGGTCTTTACACGAATAAACTTATCATGGCATGCAATATCGGCTCTATAACGATCGAGCCAATCCATACCAACGACAATATCAAAATCGCCCAAGGTCATCGGAATGAGATCAATCTCAAAAGTTTCGGCACCAAACACAACATTACAATTTTTACACACATCAACCACTAGCGCCGTCTTGCCATCCGCTATTTCGACTTCTACCGGACGACTTAACTTTACTAGCGGTTTATTTAACTTAGGCACAAATCTTGGAGATACGAAAGACAAATTAGCACCACTATCAAAAAGTATCCGTGCCGGATTAGAGTTAACCATGAAAGTACCATTTGTTTGGCTTCATCAATGGCCATTAAATAGTTTCGACCCCTTGCCGTACCCGCCGCCTTCTCTAACCGTTTAACATTATCATTGCGCATCTCGGGACACTCCGGCCTCTTGTGCCCTTCCTTTCCACAATTAAAACAAGTGAGTTTGGTTGTGGACGATGATTTAGGGCATTCGCGAGCCATGTGCCCCTTTTAACCACAATTGTAACAAGAATAGGAAAAATCACCGGAAGTACCCTTCTTCACGCTACCAACACTCTCGGAACCCTTCTTGTGCTTCTTGTTAGAAAAATTTGAATGAATAGTAGCTTCAAACTTTTTCTTGCCTAGGGTGAAGCCACTCTTTCTCAAGATGAGCGACTCGAACCCCTTGGCCATATCGAACAACTCATCAAAACTCTTCACCACATTTACACTTATCTTATCTTGATAACAATCATTCAACGTTCGGTAAAAGTCTTCCTTCAACATCTTATCATTCCCGACATACTCCGGGCAAAATTGGGTCATGGATAAAAACACAGTTTTGAGAGTGTTCAAATCCATCGACCCTTGCCTCAAGCAACGTAACTCGTCCTTAAGCCTCGTAAGATCGGCCGAAGTTCGGTATTCGTTGAAAAACTCTTTCTTGAATTCATCCCAGGTGAACTCCATGCATTGTTCTTCGCCATAAAGTCGGATCTTCGCGTCCCACCACAATTTAGCATCACCTCTTAACATGCTATAACCATATCTTGTCTTTTTATCGAGAGGGCATTCACACGTACGAAAAGCCCCCTCCATATCGGAGATCCAACGGGCACTCTTAAGTGGGTCCCATTCACCTTCAAAGGTGGGATGTGATGCCCCATACAAAACCATCGTGTACGAATCATCAACAACAGGATCATTACAAGGTTAAGTACTATATGCGTTTTCAAAAAGAGTTTGCATTCATTAATAAAGTGATGTCTAACCAACATCGAATGTTTTACAATCCAAAAGCATGCTTCACTAAGTAGAAGCAAATAATAAGTGTATGTGACCACAACGGTTGTTACAAGTCATAGTTCAAAAGTACTAATGTTTGAATGCAAAATAAAGTAGTTCATGCGATAACAACTCTAAGCAGCGGGTGTCTACAGCACGACTAGTACACAGCGAAAGCTAACCTCAAGCACCTGAGAAAAACATGCTTAAAAATGTCAACACAAAGGTTGGTGAGCTATAGTTTAAGTATAAGAGTAAGTAAGGTAGGCCACGAGATTTCAGTGCTACAAAGAGCGTTTCAAAATAGTATGATAAAGTATATGTTAACCGTGGGCACTTGGTAACTAACTTAATGTTTATACCCCCTGAAAGTACACTTGGCAAGTGCGTATGTATACGAAGTATTAAACACTCATTAAATGTTAGCGCTACTAGCCCGAGTGGGGATGTCAAACCCTATGGATCCATATCTAAGATTCGCGTTCACCGGTTCAAAAACCAATGACTAAACGTTACCGAGCTAAAGGGAATGTTTCTGCCGTTATATAACCCACACATATATAAGTTTAAGTACTCGTGCCTAGTATGTAAAACATAAAATCCGCATGTATTCTCAGTTCCCAAAATAAGTTAAAGTAAAAAGGGAATGCTATAACTCACAATGATAATGTAGTCTTAAAGTCGAGTCGGGAAAAGTGTGCAAGTAATCGGTCCGAAAGTCCTCAACCTAAGTCAAATAGTACTAAATCAGTAAATCGTCCGAAAAGGTTCAAAAGTATGTAAATAAGGTCTTAAAGGTCATCATCATTCATCATCAAACAAAAGGCGTAAAGTAAGTTTCGTTTACGAAAGTAGTTTAAAACAAAGGCTGATTTCAGTCAGTCACCACGGCCTCTACCCTTACTGAATTAAAGTGAGAGCAGTGGCCATGGCTCCGTATACGAGTCCTTTAAGTGTGGTAAAATTTACAGAAGCAAACTCGTCTTCTTTTGACCGTGGCGACGGTCTAAGTGCGAGTAGGTCAGAAATTTCTGCACAACGTTAAAGGACATAGTGACGATCGGAGGGCCATAAATCCTAAACCGTAACTCGGATTAAGTCGAGTCCTATATGAAAAGTTATCTACTCGAAAAGATCTATTTGAAAATCAAGTTTACAGCAGCCCAGGTTTACTGGTCTGTTACAGAAACAGCAGAACAGTAGGCTGTAAACAGAAACAGAAAGATAAATGGGTTCCGGTGGGTTTTGGTGTTTGATGTTCATCATGGTTCTCGTCCTTGATGCATATAGCTTCAAGTGTACAACTCATTGATGTGTTTACATCATCTTTACCATGGTTTGACCATCATAACCCAAGTGTAAGTCTAAGACATGAAGCACAACTCACTTAAGTGTTGCAAGTGTTTTGATGAACCAAAGTTACATCAAAGTCTTAGATTTAACACATTCATGAACTATAAAAGTAATACTAACTAAGTTTTGACAATTATGACACAAGTGTGAGTCTAAGACATGTAGATCAACTCACTTAAGTGTTGTATGGAGTTGATGAACCAAAGTTACATCAAGGTCTTAGATCTAACACTTACATGAACTTTAAAAGTAAAAACAAGTTACAAACTTGAAAGTGAACTTATGAAATCAAGATCTTAAGTTGTAGAACATAGTTCTTAGTTTGATCTTAAAGATCCAAGACTCAAAAGTCTAGATCTAACATAAGTGTACAAAGTTATAATTAAAGAAAACTTATTTACATGTTCTTGAACTTTTAAGTTAACTTTTAGTTCCAAGAGATATGAGATCAAGACTAAATTGTAGTACTTGACCAACAACAACCAAAATCATAAAATTAGAGTGCAAGTAAAACTAAATAGACAAGTAAATAAGTTCATGGGTTTCATACTTTAAAGATTCAAACCAAAATTTGATCTTTAAGAATGTAAACTTTAAAGTTTACAAACATGATTCACAAGTATGATTTGCAACACATGAACTCTAAATTTTTTGAAACATTAAAAGTAGAATCATAAACTAGTAAGTTTATGTTCTTGTTGTTCTTGTTATAACAAGATAAAATGAAGAATCAAACTAGAAAGTTTGGTTCTTGGAAACTAGTAAGTAAAGTAACTACAAATACATGTAACTAAATAATAATCAAGAACAAGTAGCAAACAACAAATGATGATGATGATTTGCATGTATGTATTCGGTTTCTAGGAGGAAAAGGAAGGAGAAAGAAAGCTTGTAACTTACAAGAATGAAGAGAAAGTTGAGAGGAAAAAGTTGAAAGGAAAATGTAAATAAGAATGTGTATGAAAATGAATGATGAATACTAGTGAATGAAGTAAGTAAAAAAAATAATTTGAACTCCTCCTTGATGTTCAAAACTGACGGCCAAAGTGTGGGGGAGGAAGGAGGCCAAAAATCCACTAGTCTCATGTATGTAAAGCTCATAAAAGGTGGTTAATGGAGTTGATTTCATGGGGATTGTGTGCAAACAAGATTCCTAATGAAACAACTAACTAGTTCATTTCTCTAACTAATACTTGCATGACTTAGTGGGCTAGTTAATCCATTTAAATGGGTAGGGTGGGCTTATAAGCCCAATATCATGAGTCCATTACACTAGTAAAGCCCAAGTTTAATTAATTAACAAATAAATCCATTTAAAGCCCATGTAACTAATTAATAACCTTAGTTAATTAAAATGATTAATAAAATTAATCATGAATGTAAATAATATTCTAAAAATATTATTCGTGAAAGTTTCGTGTGTCACAAAGACGTTTCGGGCAATTAAAGTCAAGTACGTTTAGTCATGGCAACATGTAAATGTAATAACATACATTTGTTTAATCACACGTATTAATAATAATAATTATTAATAAATTAACGTTGGAAAATCCAGGGTCGTTACATTACCCACCTGTTAAAGAAAATTTCTTCCCAAAATTTAAGCTGAGGTATATGGAGGAGTCGGGAAAAGGTGAGGATACTTCCGCATCATTTGATCCTCTCGCTCCCAAGTAAACTCAGGTCCTCGTTTGGCATTCCATCATACTCGGACGATCAAAATCTTGTTGCGTTTCAAAGTTTTGATCTCACGATCCATAATCTCAACAGGCTCTTCCACGAAGTGGAGTTTGTCGTCAATCGTAAGTTCTTCAAGTGGTATGATAAGTTCAGGTGCAGCAAGATACTTCTTCAAGTTTGACACATGGAAGGTTGAAATGTCCCGTTCTTATTGATTAAAAACGTTCCATATTAATTGATTTCGTTGCGAGGTTTTGACCTCTATATGAGACGTTTTTCAAAGACTGCATTCATTTTAAAACAAACCATAACCTTTATTTCATCAATAAAGGTTTAAAAAGCTTTACGTAGATTATCAAATAATGATAATCTAAAATATCCTGTTTACACACGACCATTACATAATGGTTTACAATACAAATATGTTACAACAAAATAAGTTTCTTGAATGCAGTTTTTACACAATATCATACAAGCATGGACTCCAAATCTCGTCCTTATTTAAGTATGCCACAGCGGAAGCTCTTAATAATCACCTGAGAATAAACATGCTTAAAACGTCAACAAAAATGTTGGTGAGTTATAGGTTTAACATATATATATCAAATCATAATAATAGACCACAAGATTTCATATTTCAATACACATCCCATACATAGAGATAAAAATCATTCATATGGTGAACACCTGGTAACCGACATTAACAAGATGCATATATAAGAATATCCCCATCATTCCGGGACACCCTTCGGATATGATATAAATTTCGAAGTACTAAAGCATCCGGTACTTTGGATGGGGTTTGTTAAGCCCAATAGATCTATCTTTAGGATTCGCGTTAATTAGGGTGTCTGTTCCCTAATTCTTAGATTACCAGACTTAATAAAAAGGGGCATATTCGATTTCGATAATTCAACCATAGAATGTAGTTTCACGTACTTGTGTCTATTTTGTAAATCATTTATAAAACCTGCATGTATTCTCATCCCAAAAATATTAGATTTTAAAAGTGGGACTATAACTCACTTTCACAGATTTTTACTTCGTCGGGAAGTAAGACTTGGCCACTGGTTGATTCACGAACCTATAACAATATATACATATATATCAAAGTATGTTCAAAATATATTTACAACACTTTTAATATTTTTTGATGTTTTAAGTTTATTAAGTCAGCTGTCCTTGTTAGTAACCTACAACTAGTTGTCCACAGTTAGATGTACAGAAATAAATCGATAAATATTATCTTGAATCAATCCACGATCCAGTGTATACGTATCTCAGTATTGATCACAACTCAAACTATATATATTTTGGAATCAACCTCAACCCTGTATAGCTAACTCCAACATTCACATATAAAGTGTCTATGGTTGTTCCGAAATATATATAGATGTGTCGACATGATAGGTGGAAACATTGTATACGTGTCTATGGTATCTCAAGATTACATAATATACAATACAAGTTGATTAAGTTATGGTTGGAATAGATTTGTTACCAATTTTCACGTAGCTAAAATGAGAAAAATTATCCAATCTTGTTTTACCCATAACTTCTTCATTTTAAATCCGTTTTGAGTGAATCAAATTGCTATGGTTTCATATTGAACCCTATTTTATGAATCTAAACAGAAAAAGTATAGGTTTATAGTCGGAAAAATAAGTTACAAGTCGTTTTTGTAAAGGTAGTCATTTCAGTCGAAAGAACGACGTCTAGATGACCATTTTAGAAAACATACTTCCACTTTGAGTTTAACCATAATTTTTGGATATAGTTTCATGTTCATAATAAAAATCATTTTCTCAGAATAACAACTTTTAAATCAAAGTTTATCATAGTTTTTAATTAACTAACCCAAAACAGCCCGCGGTGTTACTACGACGGCGTAAATCCGGTTTTACGGTGTTTTTCGTGTTTCCAGGTTTTAAATCATTAAGTTAGCATATCATATAGATATAGAACATGTGTTTAGTTGATTTTAAAAGTCAAGTTAGAAGGATTAACTTTTGTTTGCGAACAAGTTTAGAATTAACTAAACTATGTTCTAGTGATTACAAGTTTAGACCTTCGAATAAGATAGCTTTATATGTATGAATCGAATGATGTTATGAACATCATTACTACCTTAAGTTCCTTGGATAAACCTACTGGAAAAGAAAAAAAATGGATCTAGCTTCAATGGATCCTTGGATGGCTCGAAGTTCTTGAAGCAGAATCATGACACGAAAACAAGTTCAAGTAAGATCATCACTTAAAATAAGATTGTTATAGTTATAGAAATTGAACCAAAGTTTGAATATGATTATTACCTTGTATTATAATGATAACCTACTGTAAGAAACAAAGATTTCTTGAGGTTGGATGATCACCTTACAAGATTGGAAGTGAGCTAGCAAACTTGAAAGTATTCTTGATTTTATGAAACTAGAACTTTTGGAATTTATGAAGAACACTTAGAACTTGAAGATAGAACTTGAGAGAGATCAATTAGATGAAGAAAATTGAAGAATGAAAGTGTTTGTAGGTGTTTTTGGTCGTTGGTGTATGGATTAGATATAAAGGATATGTAATTTTGTTTTCATGTAAATAAGTCATGAATGATTACTCATATTTTTGTAATTTTATGAGATATTTCATGCTAGTTGCCAAATGATGGTTCCCACATGTGTTAGGTGACTCACATGGGATGCTAAGAGCTGATCATTGGAGTGTATATACCAATAGTAAATACATCTAAAAGATGTGTATTGTACGAGTACGAATACGGGTGCATACGAGTAGAATTGTTGATGAAACTGAACGAGGATGTAATTGTAAGCATTTTTGTTAAGTAGAAGTATTTTGATAAGTGTCTTGAAGTCTTTCAAAAGTGTATGAATACATATTAAAACACTACATGTATATACATTTTAACTGAGTCGTTAAGTCATCGTTAGTCGTTACATGTAAATGTTGTTTTGAAACCTTTAGGTTAACGATCTTGTTAAATGTTGTTAACCCAATGTTTATAATATCAAAATAGATTTTAAATTATTATATTATCATGATATTATGATGTACGAATATCTCTTAATATGATATATATACATTAAATGTCGTTACAACGATAATCGTTACATATATGTCTCGTTTCAAAATCATTAAGTTAGTAGTCTTGTTTTTACATATGTAGTTCATTGTTAATATAATTAATGATATGTTTACTTATCATAATATCATGTTAACTATATATATAACCATATGTATGTCATCATATAGTTTTTACAAGTTTTAACGTTCGTGAATCACCGGTCAACTTAGGTGGCCAATTGTCTATATGAAACCTATTTCAATTAATCAAGTCTTAATAAGTTTGATTGCTTAACATGTTGGAAACATTTAATCATATAAATATCAATCTCAATTAATATATATAAACATGGAAAATTTCGGGTCACTACAAAGGTAGGATGAACTGAGCTCAATTGTGCTGGTAGATCCAAACGGTATGCAACGGGTCCAACACGTTCCAAGATTTCAAAAGGACCAATGTATCGCGGGTTCAACTTTCCCTGTTTTCCAAAACGAATCACACCTTTCCAAGGTGCAACCTTCAACATTACACGATCACCAACGTTGAATTCAAAGTCCTTACGTTTAAGATCGGCATAACTCTTCTGACGATCGCGGGCAGTCTTAAGTCTAGCTTGAATCTGAGCAATCTTTTCCGTGGTTTCGTGGACTACCTTGGGTCTGGTGATTTGATTTTCACCTACTTCGGCCCAACAAATAGGAGATCATCACTTGCGGCCATACAATGCTTCATAAGGTGCAGCATTAATGCTCGAGTGATAACCGTTGTTGTAAGAAAATTCGGCGAATGGCAAATGCCTTTCCCAGGCCTTTCCAAAATCAATGACACATGCACGCAACATGTCTTCCAATGTCTGAATCGTTCGTTCACTTTGCCCGTCAGTCTGAGGGTGGTAAGCAGTACTCATGTCAAGACGAGTTCCCATGGCTTCTTGCAAAGAACGCCAAAATCTAGAAGCAAAACGGGGATCGCGATCGGAGATGATCGATAAAGGTACACCATGACGAGATACAACCTCTTTGATGTATAATTGGGCAAGTCTTTCCATTGTATCTGTTTCCTTCATCGCTAGAAAGTGTGCAGATTTGGTAAGGCGATCAACAATAACCCAAATAGTATCGTATCCGCCCACCGTCTTCGGCAGCTTAGTAATGAAATCCATTGTGATCCTTTCCCACTTCCATTGTGGGGTTTCTGGCTATTGAAGTAACCTAGAAGGTCTCTGATGCTCGGCTTTAACCTTCGAGTAAGTCAAACACTTACCAACATAAGTCGCAACGTCCTTCTTAAGATTCGGCCACCAATACTGTTCTTTAAGGTCATGGTACATCTTGCCCGCTCCAGGATGAATCGAATATCTCGATTTGTGTGCTTCATCAAGTATAAGATTCCGTAAATCTCCATAAATAGGTACCCAAATTCTTCCGGCATAACATCGGAGTCCAGATTCCCTAACCTCGAATCGAGAGACAAGTATGTGCAAATGTTCATGAGTTATATTCTCCTTCTTGAGAGCCTCATCTTGGGCTACTCTGATCTGGCTGTTGAGGTTCGAATGGATGGTGATGTTCAGAGCCCTAACACGAAGAGGTGCCATCCTCTCCTTTCGGCTCAAAGCGTCAGCTACAACATTGGCCTTGCCAGGATGATAACGGAGTTCACAATCATAGTCGTTGAGTGTCTCGATCCATCGACGCTATCTCATATTCAGTTGCTTCTGATCAAAGATGTGCTGGAGGCTCTTGTGGTCGGTGAAGATAGTGCTCTTAGTTCCATACAAATAGTGTCTCCATAATTTAAGCGCAAAGACAACGGCTCCAAGTTCAAGATCGTGCGTAGTGTAGTTCCGCTCGTGAATCTTCAATTGGCGGGAGACATAGGCAATAACCTTTGATCGTTGCATCAGTACACAACCAAAGCCACTTTTCGATGCATCACAATAAACAACAAAGTCGTCACTGCCCTCTGGAAGTGATAGGTGGTCAACTTCTTCTTCAAAGTTTGGAATGCTGATTCGTGTGTGGGTTCCCAAATGAACTTCTTGCCCTTGTGAGTCAGTGCGGTCAAAGGACGCGCAATCAGAGAAAATCCTCCGATGAATCTTCGGTAGTAACCGGCGAGATCTAGGAATTGGCGAATATGTGTTGGAGTAGTGGGGGTCTCCCACTTGCTGATGGCTTCAATCTTGGCGGGATCAACTTTGATACCCTGGTCGCTCACAACATGACCCAGAAATTGAACTTCCTTCAACCAAAATTCACACTTGGAGAATTTGGCGTAAAGTTGCTCTTGTCTCAAGAGTCAAGCACTAGTCGGAGGTGTTGCTCATGCTATTCTTCGCTCTTAGAGTAGATGAGGATATCATCTATGAAGACGATAACAAACTTATCCAAGTACGGCTTGCAGACACGATTCATGAGGTCCATGAACACGGCAGGTGCATTTGTCAAACCGAATGGCATCACAAGAAACTCATAATGACCATAACGGGTCCTGAATGCAGTCTTCATTACATCGCTTTCTTTCACCCTCAACTGGTGATAACCGGATCGCAAATCGATCTTTGAGTAGACGTTCGATCCTTGTAGTTGATCAAAAAGATCATCAATTCGTGGAAGAGGATACCGATTCTTGATAGTCAATTTGTTGAGTTCACGGTAGTCGATACAGATACGGAAGGATCCATCCTTCTTCTTCACAAACAACATAGGTGCGCCCCAAGGCGAGAAGCTTGGTTGGATAAATCCACGGTCAATTAGTTCTTGTAGTTGACTCTGCAATTCTTGCATCTCGGAAGGTGCGAGTCTATAAGGTGCGCGAGCTACAGGTGCAGCTCCTGGCACTAAATCAATCTGAAACTCTACTGCTCTCTGCGGCTGCAATCTAGGCAATTCCTCTGGGAAGACATCGGAAAATTCGTTCACAATTCGAACGTCGTTCACGCTCTTCACCTCAGTTTCTACAGCTTTCACATGTGCTAGGATAGCAAGACGTCCCTTCTTCATATTCTTTTGCGCTTTCACGCAACTAAAGAGGTTCAACTTCGAGGTACATCTTTCTCCGTAGATGATCAGTGGCTCACCTTCTCCGTGTGGTATACGAAGTGCTTTATCTCCGCTGATAATATCGGCCCTTATCTTGCTCAACCAATCCATACCGACGATCACGTCAAAACTTCCCAATTTGATTGGTATCAAATCAATTTCGTAATCTGCACCAGCTATGTTGATAATAGCTCCGCGACTAATATGGTCAACCTTTTCAAGTTTTCCATTGGCGACCTCGACAAGCATACTCTCTTTTAACGGGACTAATGACCAATTAATCTTATCGCAAAAATGTCTACATACATAACTTCTATCCGCACCAGTATCAAACAAGACAGAAGCTAAAATATTGTTGATTTTGAATATACCTGTCACCAAGTCGGGGTTTTTGCATGCGTCCCTTGCATTAACATTGAAAGCTCTAGCACGGGGTGGTCCGCCGTCTTTTCGCTTGTTTGGGCAAGCATTTCTGAAATGGCCCGTCTGCCCGCATTCATAACACTTCTTCGGTCCGTTGGTATTCGGCTTCCCATTCAAAGTGGTGACCTTGCAGCTTTTCCAACATGCCCATACCGTTGGCACTTCTCACAGACAACATTGCAATACCCAGTGTGATGTTTGTAACACCTCTTGCATTGGGGTAAAGTTCCTTTGTAGTTCGGGTTGGAGTTGGTGTTGTTGTTGGGGTTGGGGTTTCCACCGTTGTTGTTTCCTCTAAAACCCTCATGTCGTTTCGCCGGGTTCTGTTCATAGTTCCTTCCCCTGTTGTTATTGTTGTTGTTGTTGTGGTTGTCCCATTCTTTCTTTATCGCTAGTACCCGCTTCAGACTTAGTTTTCTCCGGTTCATCGATGGTTATCTGATTCATTAAAGTATGCGCCATGCGCATCGCTTCGGAAACATTTGGAGGTTTGGATGAGGTGACGTTTCCCTTAATGCTCTTAGGGAGTCTCCAGAAGTATCTCTCTATTCGCTTGAATTCTGGGGTGACCATTGTCGGACACATCAGGGCTAGTTCCAAAAATCTCCTGTTGTAACCATCAAGGTCGTTCCCAACGGCCTTTAACTGCATGAATTCCATTTCCATCTTCTGGATTTCTGTTCTCGGACAATACTCCTCAATCATGGCACACTTAAATGCTTCCCATGGCGTAGCATACGCCTCATCAATGCCTTGTGCCTGTGCCATTGTGTTCCACCACGTGAGCGCGCCGTCAGATAGCGTGCAAGAAGTAAATTTGGTTTTGCTGTCCTCCGAACAGTTGCTAACTCGGAATACTGATTCAAGTTTCTCGAACCATCTGGTGAGACCAACCGGTCCCTCGGTTCCACTGAAGTTATGTGTTTGCAGCTCTGGAATTCCTTGTAAGTACACCCATTTTGAACGGGTGGGATAACCAGTGGTGGTGGCGGTGGAGCTTGGAGGTTTCTTTCTGCTAGGGCTGCGGCTACACATTCTTGGATCATCTCTTCAATTTGAGCAGCAGTAGGTGTGGATCGACCGTTAGCCATGGTGTTCTATACAAACATTTTGACTCAAGTCAAAATCCAGCATTCAATATATAATAATATAGTATATAACAACCAACATGTAAACAGCACAACACATGTTAATTAAGTAACGCAAGTTGATACAAGTACCGCAAAACACCATACAGTAACGTAAATAGAACACTTGTGCAAAAAGTAACATCACAAAGTTTCCATTTATTAATAATAAGTTTCATACATCATGATAGATTCGTACAATATAAAAGTGAAATACGAAGAGTTTGCAATACACTTGTGCTCTGATACCAAATGTGATGCCCCGTACAAAATCATCGTGTACGAATCATCAACAACAGGATCATTACAAGGTTAAGTACTATATGCGTTTTCAAAAAGAGTTTGCATTCATTAATAAAGTGATGTCTAACCAACATCGAATGTTTTACAATCCAAAAGCATGCTTCACTAAGTAGAAGCAAATAATAAGTGTATGTGACCATAACGGTTGTTACAAGTCATAGTTCAAAAGTACTAATGTTTGAATGCAAAATAAAGTAGTTCATGCGATAACAACTCTAAGCAGCGGGTGTCTACAGCACGACTAGTACACAGCGGAAGCTAACCTCAAGCACCTGAGAAAAACATGCTTAAAATTGTCAACACAAAGGTTGGTGAGCTATAGTTTAAGTATAACAGTAAGTAAGGTAGGCCACGAGATTTCAGTGCTACAAAGAGCGTTTCAAAATAGTATGATAAAGTATTTGTTAACCGTGGGCACTTGGTAACTAACTTAACGTTTATACCCCCTGAAAGTACACTTGGAAAGTGTGTATGTATACGAAGTATTAAATACTCGTTAAATGCTAGCGCTACTAGCCCGAGTGGGGATGTCAAACCCTATGGATCCATATCTAAGATTCGCGTTCACCGGTTCAAAAACCAATGACTAAACGTTACCGAGCTAAAGGGAATGTTTTTGCCGTTATATAACCCACACATATATAAGTTTAAGTACTCGTGCCTAGTATGTAAAACATAAAATCCGCATGTATTCTCAGTTCCCAAAATAAGTTAAAGTAAAAAGGGAATGCTATAACTCACAATGATAATGTAGTCGTAAAGTCGAGTCGGGAAAAGTGTGCAAGTAATCGGTCCGAAAGTCCTCAACCTAAGTCAAATAGTACTAAATCAGTAAATCTTCCGAAAAGTTTTAAAAGTATGTATATAAGGTCTTAAAGGTCATCATCATTCATCATCAAACAAAAGGCGTAAAGTAAGTTTCGTTTACGAAAGTAGTTTAAAACAAAGGCTGACTTCAGTCAGTTACCACGGTCTCTACCCTTACTGAATTAAGGTGAGACCAGTGGCCATGGCTCCATATACGAGTCCTTTAAGTGTGGTAAAATTTACAGAAGCAAACTCGTCTTCGTTTGACCGAGGCGATGGTCTAAGTGCGAGTAGGTCAGAAATTTCTGCACAACGTTAAAGGACATAGTGACGATCGGAGGGCCATAAATCCTAAACCGTAACTCGGATTAAGTCGAGTCCTATATGAAAAGTTATCTACTCGAAAAGATCTATTTGAAAATCTAGGTTACAGCAGCTCAGGTTTACTGGTCTGTTACAGAAACAGAAGAACAGTAGGCTGTAAACAGAAACAGAAAGATAAATGGGTTCCGGTGGGTTTTGGTGTTTGATGTTCATCATGGTTCTCGTCCTTGATGCATATAGCTTCAAGTGTACAACTCATTGATGTGTTTACATCATATTTACCATGGTTTGACCATCATAACCCAAGTGTAAGTCTAAGACATGAAGCACAACTCACTTAAGTGTTGCAAGTGTTTTGATGAACCAAAGTTACATCAAAGTCTTAGATTTAACACATTCATGAACTATAAAAGTAATACTAACTAAGTTTTGACAATTATGACACAAGTGTGAGTCTAAGACATGTAGATCAACTCACTTAAGTGTTGTATGGAGTTGATGAACCAAAGTTACATCAAGGTCTTAGATCTAACACTTACATGAACTTTAAAAGTAAAAACAAGTTACAAACTTGAAAGTGAACTTATGAAATCAAGATCTTAAGTTGTAGAACATAGTTCTTAGTTTGATCTTGAAGATCCAAGACTCAAAAATCCAGATCTAACATAAGTGTACAAAGTTATAATTAAAGAAAACTTATTTACATGTTCTTGAACTTTTAAGTTAACTTTTAGTTCCAAGAGATATGAGATCAAGACTAACTTGTAGTACTTGACCAACAACAACCAAAATCATAAAATTAGAGTGCCAGTAAAACTAAATAAACAAGTAAATAATTTCATGGGTTTCATACTTTAAAGATTCAAACCAAAATTTGATCTTTAAGAATGTAAACTTTAAAGTTTACAAACATGATTCACAAGTATGATTTGCAACACATGAACTCTAAATTTTTTGAAACATTAAAAGTAGAATCATAAACTAGTAAGTTTATGTTCTTGTTGTTCTTGTTATAACAAGATAAAATGAAGAATCAAACTAGAAAGTTTGGTTCTTGGAAACTAGTAAGTAAAGTAACTACAAATACATGTAACTAAATAATAATCAAGAACAAGTAGCAAAAAACAAATGATGATGATGATTTGCATGTATGTATTCGGTTTCTAGGAGGAAAAGGAAGGAGAAAGAAAGCTTGTAACTTACAAGAATGAAGAGAAATTTGAGAGGAAAAAGTTGAAAGGAAAATGTAAATAAGAATGTGTGTGAAAATGAATGATGAATACTAGTGAATGAAGTAAGTAAAAAAAATCATTTGAACTCCTCCTTGATGTTCAAAACCGACGGCCAAAGTGCGGGGGAGGAAGGAGGCCAAAATCCACTAATCTCATATATGTAAAGCTCATAAAAGGTGGTTAATGGAGTTGATTTCATGGGGATTGTGTGCAAACAAGATTCCTAATGAAACAACTAACTAGTTCATTTCTCTAACTAATACTTGCATGACTTAGTGGGCTAGTTAATCCATTTAAATGGGTAGGGTGGGCTTATAAGCCCAATATCATGAGTCCATTACACTAGTAAAGCCCAAGTTCAATTAATTAACAAATAAATCCATTTAAAGCCCATGTAACTAATTAATAACCTTAGTTAATTAAAATGATTAATAAAATTAATCATGAATGTAAATAATATTCTAAGAATATTATTCGTGAAAGTTTCGTGTGTCACAAAGACGTTTCGGGCAATTAAAGTCAAGTACGTTTAGTCATGGCAACATGTAAATGTAATAACATACATTTGTTTAATCACACATATTAATAATAATAATTATTAATAAATTAACGTTGGAAAATCCAGGGTCGTTACATGGGAGGTTGAGAATCCTTGAAATTCTTAAAGAAAAAGTCCCGTCTCCTCACATTATCCTCTTGATGAACGGCCTTAACTTGCTCCTTTACCACATTGACTAGTTGTTCGTCAATCGTATCTTGGAACATCTTCTTAACATCTTCGAGAAACTCCGCTTTTTGACGTTTAAAGATGGTCTCAACTTTGGCCGTGAACTCAACGTCCTCACTCGTACTTCTATCATTGGTGTCGTGTGCATTTCTCATCTTCATTCTATAAAACGAAGTAATTAAGCAACGAAACGAAAGGTCATAACACATAGGTATATACATATACGCCACACTACCCCATCTTGCTCAACAATCGTCGTACATCGCTCGTTTGACACGATTTGAACCCGTAACAATGGTAGCTAATCATTGTTACGCGAACACGTCGCATTAACTTGCTAGTACAACATCCATCTCGCTTGATGATTGCTAAACACAACACAAATCAATTAGCATAATGTTAGTTCATATAAATCAAGGCACTAACAATTCCCGATTAGACCCAAAGTCCTACAAGTCCCGCATAAAGCGTACACACAATAAAGTCTAAGTCTAGGCACCTATCTCAAGTCGCCTAAATCCCTTAGACCATGCTCTGATACCACTTGTAACAACCCGACATCTCAAATCCCAAAAAAAAAATTTCTGGGCCTGACCATCTGGACGGCGTCCAGGTTTTGGGACGGCGTCCAGCTTTTAAAACTGGGACGACATCCAAGCAATTGGGATGGCGTCCCAATGAACTGCCAGGGACTGACCTGGTGTCCCGTTTCACGTACGCGGAAAACCCGCTTCCTGACATTTTTAAACGAAAACCTTTTTACCATAAGTCAATATAAGTGAAACTAAGAGTTTTGCATAATCAAAACAAGATTTACATCATCGGGCCCACGTCACCTATTTTGCGAGTTTCATTCAAAAATACAAGTTTCGACCAAATACAAGTTTAAGTTCCAAACGACACTAGAGCATGGTGTTTGGGGTTAAACTACCCAATCTCGGTCGAACTCCAAAAGCTAACACCCAAAAGCATCCCCTATCAAAACGAGCGGGAGACCACTAATCCAATTGAACGCTCTTACCCTTGTCAACGCCTGAGCCTATAAAAAGGTAAAAACGAGAGGTTAAGCAAAGCTTAGTGAATGCAACAATTATACGAATACATATATAATATACCTACTTGCAATCATTTACACAAATACCGTAAACATGCTAGCAAACACAATTAGCTTATCGTCACAAATGCAAGCTATAACCTCCAATAATCAAGCTAGCATAACACAAGCGTATATAACATGAACAAAGTAATATGCTTACACTACAACACAATGACCATGGTTAACCAATCGTACAAGGAACGGTGTTTAAAGACCGTCGGTATTCACAACAACCATTAGTGCACTTAACACTTCGCACACTAACCCCACGGGTGGCATCTTAACACTTCGATGCTTCACCCCGGGTGGCACCTTAACACTTCGGCACTTCACCCCGAGTGGTGTCTTAACACTTCGACACTTCACTCTTCACCTTACTTGAGTGGCATCTTAACACATCGATACTTCCCTCCCGAGTGGCGTCTTAACACATCGACACTTCACTCGCCATGTGGACGTGGTGTCTTAGCACATCGATACTTCACATCTCACACTACACAAATAAACACATTATATATCTACGCATATAATTATTCCACTCACCTTAGAGTCTTCGTGAAAGATAACCGAACTTGCAACTTCAATGTAACGTACCTATTACATTTTAGCACATAATCAATTCACAACTCAAGTCGGTCAAGCAACTCACTCAAAAATCTAGAGTCTTTTGACCCAAGGTGCAATCCCGACCCATTTTGCACCCTTAACCCTAATAATGGGTTAACTTCACCAAAAACCCTAATTCTAGCCATTAAGGTCTTAACACACATTTAATCACCAAGTTGACTCGTTTTCATACATGCAAGACAACCTAGGTCATCAAAGACCCATTTGACCCATTTCAAGGTCAACACACCAATTTGGGTCACCCACAACCCAAATGACACCCACTAACATTAACTATAAGTGTACTAGTGATTTGTTAGGCCTTTAAGACCCATTTACCCTGTCAAAACCCTAGGTTAGTCACCATTTGGGTCTTCATGACCCAAACTTACCCAAAACCCCCCAAATTACTCACAAATGGCTTTTATGTGCAACACTAACCCAAACCCTAACCCTTAAACATATTAAACTAAGGTAATCAAGTTTAGGGCTTACCACCACAATTAAAACGAAGCTAACGAGGAGATGAACAACTTTAATGCTCGAGCTAGAACCCGAAACAAGCTTCTTCCTCTCCTATTTGAGCTTTCTCACACTTAAATGCACTCTCACTCTAGAATTGAAGTGGATGAGGTTTGGTGGTTGGAAATGGAGTAATGAAGCTCAAAAAAACTGATCTAGGGCCTTTAATTCGTCTACAAAGTGAAATTACCAAATTGCCCATCTAAAACTTCTAAAAAAACAAAAAGGCATGTCTGCCAGCCATTCTGGACGGCCTCCAGAAAGTTGGATGGCGTCCAGGCCTTTAATCTGGGACGGAATCCCGCCCACTTGGATGGCGTCCCACCAGTCTGAGGAAACCGGATCTTACATAATACGTATTAGATACAAAAACTAGTACTTAAGGGGCAAGCTACGGTTACACAAAAGCATGAGAGAGGAAGGGGCAAACTAATACCTATAATTTAGTTAATTCTTCTAAATATCGAATCAATCCATAGTCATAAAAAAGCATAAGAGAGAAAGGGGCAAGCTACGGTTACACAAGGAGTGCGGCGGCGGTGAAAGACAACTACAACGGTAGGCAACAAGTTTAGTGACCCGAACTTTTCCATGTTTATATATATATATATATATATTAAATGAAATTGTTATTTACATGATTAAGTGTTTCCAACATGTTAAGCAATCAAACTTGTTAAGACTTGATTAATTGAAATAGGTTTCATATAGACAATTGACCACCCAAGTTGACCGGTGATTCACGAACGTTAAAACTTGTAAAAACTATACGATGACATATGTATGGTTATATATATAGTTAACATTATTTTATTATAAGTATGTATCTCATTAGGTATTTTAACAATGAGTTATATACATAAAAAAAATGAGACTATTAATTTAAGAAACTCAAAAATGATATATATAACGATTATCGTTATAACAACGTCTTACTAGGTACATATGAATCATATTAAGATATTGATACACTTGGTTAATTATGTTAAATGATAAGTAAATATATTATTAAGTGTATTAACAATGAAATACATATGTAAAAATAAGACTACTAACTTAATGATTTCGAAACGAGACATATATGTAACGATTATCGTTGTAACGACATTTAACTGTATATATATCATACTAAGATATATTATATATCATAATATCATGATAACATAACAATTTAACATCTCATTTGTTATAATAAACAATGAGTTAACAACTTTCAACAAGATCGTTAACCTAAAGGTTTCAAAACAACATTTACATGTAACGACTAACGATGACTTAACGACTCAGTTAAAATGTATATACATGTAGTGTTTTAATATGTATTCATACACTTTTTATAGACTTCAAGACACTTATCAAAATACTTCTACTTAACAAAAATGCTTACAAGTACATCCTCGTTCAGTTTCATCAACAATTCTACTCGTATGCACCCGTATTCGTACTCGTACAATACACAGCTTTTAGATGTATGTACTATTGGTATATACATTCCAATGATCAGCTCTTAGCAGCCCATGTGAGTCACCTAACACATGTGGGAACCATCATTTGGCAACTAGCATGAAATATCTCATAAAATTACAAAAAATATGAGTAATCATTCATGACTTATTTACATGAAAACAAAATTACATATCCTTTATATCTAATCCATACACCAACGACCAAAAACACCTACAAACACTTTCATTCTTCAATTTTATTCATCTAATTGATCTCTCTCAAGTTCTATCTTCAAGTTCTAAGTGTTCTTCATAAATTCCAAAAGTTCTAGTTTCATAAAATCAAGAATACTTCCAAGATTGCAAGTTTACTTCCAAGTTTTCTAAATCCATTCCAAGTAATCATCCAAGATCAAGAAACCTTTGTTACTTATAGTAGGTTATCTTTCTAATACAAGGTAATAATCATATTCAAAATTTAATTCAATTTCTATAACTATAACAATCTTATTTCGAGTGAAAATCTTACTTGAAATTGTTTTCGTGTCATGATTCTGCTTCAAGAACTTTCAAGCCATCCAAGGATCCTTTGAAGCTAGATCTATTTTTCTCATTTCCAGTAGGTTTATCCAAGGAACTTGAGGTAGTAATGATGTTCATAAAATCATTCGATTCATACATATAAAGCTATCTTATTCGAAGGTTTAAACTTGTAATCACTAGAACATAGTTTAGTTAATTCTAAACTTGTTCGCAAATAAAAGTTAATCCTTATAACTTGACTTTTAAAATCAACTAAACACATGTTCTATATCTATATGATATGCTAACTTAATGATTTAAAACCTGGAAACACGAAAAACACCGTAAAACCGGATTTACGCCGTCGTAGTAACACCGCGGGCTGTTTTGGGTTAGTTAATTAAAAACTATGATAAACTTTGATTTAAAAGTTGTTATTCTGGGAAAATGATTTTTATTATGAGCATGAAACTATATCCAAAAATTATGGTTAAACTCAAAGTGGAAGTATGTTTTCTAAAATGGGCATCTAGACGTCGTTCTTTCGATTGAAATGACTACCTTTACAAAAACGACTTGTAACTTATTTTTCAGACTATAAACCTATACTTTTTCTGTTTAGATTCATAAAATAGAGTTCAATATGAAACCATAGCAATTTGATTCACTCAAAACGGATTTAAAATGAAGAAGTTATGGGTAAAACAAGATTGGATAATTTTTCTCATTTTAGCTATGTGAAAATTGGTAACAAATCTATTCCAACCATAACTTAATCAACTTGTATTGTATATTATGTAATCTTGAGATACCATAGACACGTATACAATGTTTCGACCTATCATGTCGACACATCTATATATATTTCGGAACAACCATAGACACTCTATATGTGAATGTTGGAGTTAGCTATACAGGGTTGAGGTTGATTCCAAAATATCTATAGTTTGAGTTGTGATCAATACTGAGATACGTATACACTGGGTCGTGGATTGATTCAAGATAATATTTATCGATTTATTTCTGTACATATAACTGTGGACAACTAGTTGTAGGTTACTAACGAGGACAGCTGACTTAATAAACTTAAAACATCAAAATATATTAAAAGTGTTGTAAATATATTTTGAACATACTTTGATATATATGTATATATTGTTATAGGTTCGTGAATCAACCAGTGCCCAAGTCTTACTTCCCGACGAAGTAAAAATCTGTGAAAGTGAGTTATAGTCCCACTTTTAAAATCTAATATTTTTGGGATGAGAATACATGCAGGTTTTATAAATGATTTACAAAATAGACACAAGTACGTGAAACTACATTCTATGGTTGAATTATCGAAATCGAATATGCCCCTTTTTATTAAGTCTGGTAATCTAAGAATTAGGGAACAGACACCCTAATTGACGCGAATCCTAAAGATAGATCTATTGGGCCTAACAAACCCCATCCAAAGTACCGGATGCTTTAGTACTTCGAAATTTATATCATATCCGAAGGGTGTCCCGGAATGATGGGGATATTCTTATATATATGCATCTTGTTAATGTCGGTTACCAGGTGTTCACCATATGAATTATTTTTATCTCTATGTATGGGATGTGTATTGAAATATGAAATCTTGTGGTCTATTGTTACGATTTGATATATATAGGTTAAACCTATAACTCACCAACATTTTTGTTGACGTTTAAAGCATGTTTATTCCCAGGTGAATACTAAGAGCTTCCGCTGTTGCATACTAAAATAAGAACAAGATTTGGAGTCCATGTTTATATGATATTGTGTAAAAACTGCATTCAAGAAACTGATTTCGATGTAACATATTTGTATTGTAAACCATTATGTAATGGTCGTGTGTAAACAGGATATTTTAGATTATCATTATTTGATAATCTACGTAAAGCTTTTTAAACCTTTATTTATGAAATAAAGGTTACGATTTGTTTTAAAAATTAATGCAGTCTTTGAAAAACGTCTCATATAGAGGTCAAAACCTCGCAACTAAATCAATTAATATGGAACATTTTTAATCAATAAGAACGGGACATTTCAACAAGGCATCAACAACGTGAGGGTATTCGGTCAGCATCTCACCTCCTTCTTCTTCTACAACTTCCCACTCACATGGACGGTTCCGGACCTATCGATGATTTTCAAGCAACATGGTGATTTAAGAGATGTTTACATCGCCAGAAAAACTTTAAGGAGTGGACAAAGATTCAGTTTTACTCGTTACAACAACATCAGAGATGCAAATGTTTTTGCTACAAAACTAAGTAATATCAGAATTGGTGACACTTGGCTTAGGGTTTACAAGGCTAACGAGACAGCTAAAAGGGTAAATCCAGAGGGGATGAACCCTAACTTCACCGAACATGTTGAGAAAACGAAAAGCCAATATACTCCAAATCAGCAGACTTTTTCACCAAATGTGTCACTAAGAGATGGTAGGCGTTTTAATGAAGTTGTAAACAACTCAAATAGCACCCTTTATGTAGGAGATGGAAGAGTGGTAAACCTAGATAACGAATTGAACAAAGGTATCCTAGAAAGAGCTATAACTGGTGAAGTAAAATCCCTAGATACGCTTAAACAACTTCAAATTCTTTGTGAACAAGAAGGTCTCACAAAATTCGCCATCAAGTATCTAGGGGGTTATGAAGTCATGATTATATTCGATTCGGTAGACGCATCAGAATTAATCTGCAACAACAAAGATCATCCCATTAGAAAGTGGATCCAAGACCTGGATAAATGGAAACCCTCCTACCTAAGTACAGGAAGGCTAACATGGCTAGGTATCTATGGAATGCTGGTTTCGCATTGGAATGTCAATAATTTCAAGAAGATTGCTAGCTGGTGGGGTTCTGTGATTGAAACATAAAACTGCTCCATTGAAGAGTGCAACCAAAATCTCCTAGTAGGGAAGCTCTTGGTCAAAGTCCAAAATCCAAACTACATTCACGACACGGTAAAAATCAAAATAAAAGACACAATTATGTATATCAGGATAATGGAAGATCTAAATGATATCATTGAGATTGATGTGGAAGCCGACGATTCCTCCAGTTACAGGTCAGATCATGAAGAATCCGATAGTGAAATCCCATCGGACAATGAATCGATGCCGGATTTTAAATTTCTGGCTAAAAAAGGTAGCCCGATAAACATGGAAGATCAAACATCAAGATGCTTCGAGAAGATGAGCAGTTTCAAAAGTGACTTTAATAATGTCACACATGCCAAAGGTAATTCCTGTCCCCCAATAATATTGTCCGACAATGCTAATGATGATGGTAAATCAAAAGGCACGCACCTTAGATCTTGCTCTAGCCCTTTTGAAGCCTTCAAAACAGTAATTGATAACCTCAATACAGATAGCCCAGTTACACCTATCCCAAATGTCAGCCCAAAAAATTTCGGTACCCCCAATAGCCCAATCAGGAACACCAAGCTTTTTGTTTCCAGTCCAACTAGCTCGACCAGCCCATCTTGTCCAACTAGCCCGATCAGACCCACCATTTCATCCTATCCCGAATCTATTCGCACCCAACCTAGTCCTATTACCAAATCATCTTCTAAATCCAACTCAAATCCTTCTACCAGTCCAATAATTTCAACCCAATCTTCGGGCCCATCTCAACCACTCCATTTGGATCAGTCCATCAACCCTAAACCCAATTCACCCCCTTGCCCCCTACCTAAATCCAACTCAAATCCTTCAATCATAAACGAGCTTCACCCAACCTCACCTTGCAATCCGCCATCGATAGTGCACCCTACCATCTCCTCTAACCCTCCCAGCCAGCCAAATTCACTTAATCATATTCCTGATTCCTCAACTCTTATCTCCAATCCTGCTAAACCCCCTTGCCCAAAAAATTCAAGAAGTCATAATCAATCTTCCTTACCTCAACCTTCCCAACCCTCACATCCTCCAAACCCTTCCTCACCTTCCAGAACAATGGCAGATAAATCCAAAAAAAGATCCTAAAAAAGAGCATGCCTTTTTGTTTGAAAACCTCTTCACGTATACTCAATTTCAAAAACTCTGCGAGAAACTCTAAATCTCAACCTAGACTGCCAATCTCCAAGAAGAGCAAATCACTATCGAAAAAATCTTTAGGCTCATCAAAATCCCAACATCATAAACAATGTACTTCCAATTCGGAAAGCAGTGTGGGCATTGAAGATTTTGGCAAAAAGTTGGGGGTAGAGTGGGGAGAAAGACTCCACTAAACTCCCCCAATCATCGCACGATTAATTGTTGATAAATGAAGATTCTATCTTTCAATATTCGTGACTTCAAAAAGGATGAAAAATCCAAAAATAAGATCAATTGGTTCAGGAACTTGCGTCTAAAAGAACTGCCTGATGTAGTAGCACTACAAGAATCAAAGTGTAATGAAGTTTCAGATGCATGGATGGAACGAGTTTGGGGTTCAGAAGAATTTGGCTTCATTCAAAAACCAAAGGTAGGTAAATCCGGAGACATGTTTTTAATTTGGGATGCAAATGTTTTCACGGTCGATCAAGCAGTCGAAGGTAAGTATTTTCTAGCAGTGTGACGTTCGCTCCAAATCCATATGGACGAACACGTCATTCATCGATTTCATTGTGAGGTATTTGACCTCTATATGATACGTTTTGTAAACATTGCATTCTTTTGAAAAGGCACACCATAAATGAATATTTAAATCAAAGGTTTTCGACATCTGATGATTTCTACATATAGACAATCACCGTAAATAATAGTTTACAATAGTAATTCCGTTGACAATGCAGTCAAAATAAGATACATGGTGATGATTTGGTGAATGCAACGTTTCCTTGATAAATATGTCTTGTAAGACTCCATGCACATAGCTTGTCTAACATATAAGCAAACAGTGGAAGACTTCTATGGAACCTGAGAATAAACATGCTAACAAGTGTCAACACAAAGGTTGGTGAGTTCATAGTTTTAGTGTTTCGCATAATCTGTATATACAGGTGGATCACAAGATTTCAGTTGTTTCATCCGAAACGTTTATCAAAATATTCTACGAAATTGAGCACCCTGGTAACTAAACTTAACGTATATATAATTTATACGATTTGTATAATCATCTTAATAATACACGCAAACCAACGTGTACGCTTCTCAAATAGCATACGTCCGTTTAAAGGCTAGTGCTCGAGCTCAGACGGGGATATCAAGCCTTATGGATCCATATATAACTACTCGCGCCCACCAGTTCTTATAACCGGCAGTTACTAGTTACCAAAGCTAAGGGATTTTTGGTTCAAACTCAGTGTAGAATTTAGTATGTACTTGTATCCATTGCGTTTAAAATAAAGTGCATGTATTCTCAGCCCAAAAATATAGATTGCAAAAGCAATTAAAAAGGGAGCAAATGAAACTCACCTTAGCAGCATATAAAGTCGTTCACCAAAATGTGACTGAAACTCGGATTACCAAATAACAGAGAACATATGTTGGTCAATAAATGTCTATCAAGCTAGGTCAGGTCATAGTGTATCACAATCCTAATGCTCGAGATCGACATATAAAAGTTTATCAAAAGTCATTTCAAAAAGTCATTCTGACTTAATACTATAGTTGAATGATCATGGCAATCGAAACATTTTAACATTTCACATAGTTTCCCAATTCTTGTAAAATTAGTCTATAGTTTTTATAAGGCTTTAAAACATGATAAAACAGTCAATTTTGACAATTGTTCAACAAAACGAGACGTGCCTTAAATAAGGATTCATTTACTCGGCTGGTAATATTTAAAAATCTATTTTATCAATCTCGTAAACAAGTTGTTTAAATCTTAATTGCAGATTTAAAAGCAATTTCAATTAACGTTGATCATAATTCAGTTGCCCATATCTTTTAATTCGTTCATCGAAATTTCGCGATTTCTAAATGAAAAGTTATTGATTTTTCGCCAGCTTTCCAAAAACATGCATATCATATACCTTTTATCAGTAATATATATATTAAATTTGTGATTCATCATAAACTGTTTAACGACAAAATTTAGCATACAAGCATGCATAAACATATATACTCGAGCACTAGACATGGATACACAATTAATATATAAAAGATAAGATATGAATGCTTACGTATCAATATTGAGATTCAATATTGTAGGAAAGTACGTAGACGCAGCAGAGATGATAAACACTAGATTTGATTCACAAATATACCCTCGAACATTACCCATAACCTCCTTAGCAATAACCCATAATTTCCTTAGCTCTATCCCGCTCAAAAACCCATTTTGAAGGTGACATGCTCATAACCTCGTCGTAGTATTTTATGTATATATACTACTAATAATAATATTATAATAAGATTAATAATAATAATATTAATCTTAATAATAATAATAATAATAATAATAATAATAAACATAATAATAATAATAATAATAATAATAATAATAATAATAATAATAATAATAATAATAATAATAATATAATAAATAATAATAGTATGTGGAGACCATATAGAGCTTTTATAGTATGTGGCCTGCTACAGTACCTCATGCGATCGCATGAGTTTTCAGTGTTTTTGCCATGCGATCGCATGGCCGCCTTATCCGTTTTTGTTTGCTAGTTCGTCGACATCAAATAGTGTTACTGTAACAAAGTCGTTTTCACTGTAGCATTATAGCAAAGTACGGTTTCACTGTAGCAAATAGTGTTTTACTGTAGCAAATAATATTTACTGTAGCAAAGTCATTTTTACTATAGCAAATAGTGTTTTACTGTAGGAAAGTCGTTTTTACTTGTACATATATATATATATACATACATATAATTGTTCATGAATCGTCGAGAGCAGTCAAATGTAATTGAATACATGAAACAGTTCTAAAATTTTGAGATTCAACTTCATAGACTTTGCTTATCGTGTCGGAAACGTTAAAGATTAAGTTTAAATTTGGTCAGAAATTTTCGGGTCATCACAGTACCTCCCCGTTAAAAAAATTTCGTCCCGAAATTTGAGTGAGGTCGTCATGGCTAACAATAAAAAATGTTTTCATAACGAATATGAGTCGATAAATAGAGTTTTATCACCATTGAATAACACGGATAAAACAATCCGATTACTCGAAGCGTATGAGAGAAGTTATCGTAATAAAGTGAAATGAGGGAATAGAGATTCATCTTAACTTTTGACGTATTAACGATTGATTTCCGGAATTTAAGGAATAGAAAATCTTCATAATCTATATAAGATTTGATTCTTCGGAAATTGCGGAAATTAGGATTTTCTTTGATTAAATGCGTAATCTGCCTCAATTGCTATGTCTGATATTTCGCTATAAATTGACCTATTCCGTTTCATTTATTTTCACCACTCCTATAATCTTCTTTCTTATTTTATACATCCCAATAGATTGTGAAAATGCTTAATCCAGTTCTGATTCTTGATATTTTCCTGGCTATCGTATCCTTCATTCTTCTTTTTCATCTGCCACCAGAGGAATTTATTTTCTTCTACTATTACCTTAGGGTTATAGTGTTTTTCATTCTCACGTGTCTTTATATTGCTATACGCATTGATATACACGGTTTGTAATTTCGGGGTTGTTATCGGGCTTTATATTCTCCATTATATTTTGAAGCTTCATGCTTTCGTTATCTCTTCCCGGCCTTAAGTCAAGCGGATAATGGTCCAGACGTAGGTATGAATTTCGGAATGAACATAATTAATGTTCTAAAAAAAACGGTAATAGCACAATCTGACTTGTCAAATTACCAGAATACCTCGAAAAAGACCGAATCATTAAGAAAATATTTTCTTGATAGTTTAGAGGTTAAATAGAATGAAAGAGTTATGTAACATGGTTTATAATGAGGGTATGATCTGTGAACCTTTATCACGTTCCATTAGAAACTCAGCATGACTTACTGTAATATAATCACGTTGATCAAGTGTCATTATATTATATTAACTCATGCTTCAGTTCCCAACACCACTTCAAAAATATTCATATTTTAAACTCGAAGGTTTCAGAATTTAGAAACTAAAATAGTTTGTTTTATGATGTTACACAGATATCGCAAGGAGAAAATTGATTTTCGATGAGAATGATTATGGAATTATCTCCAGAAATATGGAGGATATTTATAATGAAAGATACGATGATATCTTAGAATTTCTAATATCAGAGGATGATGAAGAATATTGTACGCAAGGGTTTAGATTCGGAAGCAAGGTATTCGTTAATGGCTTCAGCAGATACTGAATAATTTGGATTCTTTGAAGGCAGGTTTAGTCTTTGTGATTTATCCACAGCCTCCTTCATACTTTGCTCAATCCGTTTTTCAGTTCCAAACCTTCTCTTTTTCTGAGCTTTGCCAACACACTATTCTTTATCATCAAACTTTTGGCTGTTAAGGTCGTTTACAGTTTTTGCTGCTTTAGTACCTCATGCGATCGCATGAGTTTTCAGTGTTTTTGCCATGCGATCGCATGGCCGCCTTATCCGTTTTTGTTTGCTAGTTCGTCGACATCAAATAGTGTACTGTAGCAAATAGTGTTTACTGTAGCAAATAGTGTTCACTGTAGCAAATAGTGTTTACTGTAGCAAATAGTGTTTTACTGTAGCAAAGTCATTTTTACTGTAGCAAATAGTATTTTACTGTAGGAAAGTCGTTTTTACTTGTACATATATATATATACATACATATAATTGTTCATGAATCGTCGAGAGCAGTCAAATGTAATTGAATACATGAAACAGTTCTAAAATTTTGAGATTCAACTTCATAGACAACGTTAAAGATTAAGTTTATATTTGGTCAGAAATTTTCGGGTCATCACAAGCAGTCAGATGTAAATGGAAAGGATACGATACCGACACCATAATCACAAATGTTTACGGGCCACATAATGATGAAGGAAAGAAAGAACTTTGGGATAGCCTCGAGATCTTAATGTCATATAAAGATGCCGGATGGGTGATCTGTGGAGACTTTAACGAAGTAAGAATAGAGTCGGAAAGATTGAACAGTTTGTTTATAGAACGAAGGGCTGCCATGTTCAATAACTTTATCGAAAAAATGCAACTAGTAGAAATCCCTCTACTGGGCAAGAATTTTACTCGTTTCAGTGATGATGGTGTAAAGCTAAGCAAGTTAGATCGCTTCTTAGTATCGGAAGATTTCCTCGACTCTTGGGGCGATATGTCAGCCATAGCTCTCGATAGAGGAACATCGGATCACTGTCCGATCTTGATGCGAAACAAGAACCTCGATTTTGGCCCAAAACCCTTTCGAATTTTTGATGCTTGGTTTGAAAACGAGGAAGTGTAAAACTTAATTAAATAAGCATGGGAAGTGCAGGTGACAGGCACTAGACAGGACTGCATTTTTAAGGACAAAATGAAAAATATTAATGAAGCCCTTCAAGCTTGGAGCAAGGTTAAATATGGGAAGTTGGATGTCGATATTGAAAATGCTAAAAACAAAGCTGTGGAGCTCGAACGCAAGGCAGACTCGGGTAATATTTCTACCCCCGAAAGAGCAGAATGGATTGATGCGAGAGGTCAGTGGTTCAAACACGAAAAATAAAAAACTCTAATGTTACGACAAAAGGCACGAATCAAATGGGCGATAGACGGGGATGAAAACTCGAGATACTTCCATTCTTCAATCAAACGGAGGAACAATAAAGGAAACATAAGAGGTTTGTATATAAATGGAGTGTGGGAGGAAAACTCGGATGACATCAAGGAAGAAACCTTCTGCCATTTCAAAAAAATATTTGAGCATAACTCTGATTCGGCAAATGATTTCAATGGCCTGGGTAATCTTAGCTTTAAGACTATAACCCCATCGGAGGCTAAGTATCTCGAATCACCATTCTCTGAAGGCGGAATTTGGGAAGCATTAAAAAGTTGTGATGACTCCAAAGCACCCGGGCCGGACGGTTTCAATATGAAGTTCTACAAAAAATTTTGGTGGCTCATCAAAGATGATTTGAGAAATGCGATCGAGTGGTTTTGGTCTAACAACTCAATTTCAAAAGGATGCAATGCATCGTTCGTGACGCTAATTCCAAAAAAGAATGACCCGAATGGACTCAACGATTATCGGCCTATTAGCTTAATAGGTTGCTATTACAAACTAATAGCAAAGATTCTATCAAAACGAATCCGGATGGTGATCCCCAAAATAATTGGTGAAGAACAAAGTGTCGTCATATCTTAGATAGCATGCTAATGGCTAATGAATCAATCGAAGACCAAAAAGTCCGAAAGAAAAAATGCTTACTTTTTAAAGCTGATTTCACAAAAGCATTTGATTGCGTTAACTGGGAGTTCCTATTTGAAATGATGAGATGTATGGGTTTTGGATCAAAATGGATTAGTTGGATAAAAACCTGTCTCACTTCTGCTTCGATATCCGTCCTCGTAAATGGTTCTCCGACGAGGGAATTTTACCTTGAGAAAGGGGTCCGACAAGGAGACCCGTTGTCCCCGTTTCTTTTCATCATAGTAACAGAAGGTTTGAACCTGCTAATAAAGCGAGCTCGTGATCTTGGCCTAATAAAAGGAGTAGAAGTTGGAGACGATAAAGTAATCCTATCACATCTTCAATACGCGGATGACACCATTTTTTTAGGAGAATGGAGCAAACGTAATGCGCGTAATATCATGAAAGTTCTCACATGTTTCGAAAAGATGTCTGGTCTCAAAGTTAATTTCTGGAAAAGTAGCCTTTATGGGATCGGGTTATCAGATGACTCGTTAACTGATCTTGCAAGCTACATGGGATGTACTATCGGTTCATTTCCTTTTAAATACCTTGGACTCCCCCTAGGATGCAAAATGAATAAGTCGAAAGATTGGGATTTTGTGGTGGAAAAATTCAAAAACAAACTATTGGATTGGAAAGCAAAAACTATGTCCTTCGGCGGTCGAATTACCCTCATCAAGTCGGTGCTAAGTAGCCTACCGTTATATGCCTTTTCCCTCTTCCGCGCTCCATTGAGTACCATCAACTTGCTAGAAGGTTTGCGTCGTAATTTTTTTTGGGGCGGGACGGGAAATACTCCTAAAATGGCTTGGGTCAAATGGAATATCATTCTTAATCTTATGGGCGGGGGGGTTTAAACATCGGGTCGCTAAAATCCAAAAACCTAGCTTTAATGGGAAAGTGGTGGTGGAGATTCATTAACGAGAACAACACATTGTGGGCAAAAATAATTCAGAGCATACACGGGCGGGGTGGGGGACTTTCTACCTTCGAATCTGAGGGTCATCACAATACAGTAGGTCTTGGGTCTATTTGGCAGGGTGTCAAAAGAATTGGGGCAGATTTGGATAAATTGAACATTAACTTTGCAAATTCTTTTATTAAAATTGTGAGTGATGGTGGCAACACCTTGTTTTGGAAAGACATTTGGCTTGGAAATCAAGCTCTCAAAACAGTCTTCAAGCATTTATACAGGTTAGAAGATGACGAAAATGCTAAGGTAAAGGATCGGCTTGTAAAGAACGAAGATGGTTTTGATCTTAACTGGAACTGGAGGCATGAACCTATGGGCCGAACATCAGGCGAGCTAACTGATATGCAGAACTTACTTTCGGGATTTAAATTCGCAAATAATCACAAGGACTCATGGTCATGGAGCTTCGCAACCAGTGGAACCTTCTCTACATCAATCTTAAGATCAATGGTGGATGAGATGTTGCTGCAAAACTCGAGTCTAGGATCAGAAACTCATCGTAACAATCTGCTACCTCAAAAGTTAGAAGTGTTTGTTTGGCGAGCTCATAGAAATCGGTTACCGGTAAAAGTGGAATTAGATAAAAAAAAAAAAAAAAAAAAGGAATAGACCTAGACTCCGTTAGATGTCCGGTTTGTGATGACGTGTTGGAAACTTTAGATCATGTGTTGCTTAACTGCAACTTTGCTCAAGACGTGTGGATTCGGTTATATCGTTGGTGGGGACTGTCATTTCCTTCGGGTATTAACATCCAGGAGCTTCTTCAAGGTAATGAACCATCCTTCTCGAAATCCTCCATGCTACGGAAGATATGGCAAGCGGTAATATGGGTTGGTGCATACAAAATTTGGAAAAACCGAAACAATAAACTTTTCAAAGGAACTAATTGGATGGCTTCAATGTTATTTCAAGAAATCCAAGTAAATAGCTTCGAGTGGATCGCAAATCGCTCAAAGAGAACGTCGTTGAATTGGTTACAATGGATCTCGGAGCCGGGCAACATCCAAGTGGCTGTCGATCCGGGTTGAAAGGAAAGTAGGGGCTGTGTATTACCTTTTTCGTCTCATGTTTAGTCACCGAGTTAGTGTAGCATCTGTTTGGTTTTGCTAGCATATGGGCTAAACTTAAGCCCTCTGCTTGTAAACTTGTATGTACTGTTTCGAAGTTTTAATGAATACCATTTTGCCTTTCAAAAAAAAAAAAAAAAAAAAAAAAAAACTAGTACTTAAAAATTTTGAATTAATTGAGATATGCTAACGTATGTCACATCAGGCTTGCCTTGGTGGTCACCGAGTTGCCCAATGAAGCACTCCAACCGGGTTCGTTTCCTGGCTATGTCAAATTGTTCAAAAATGGAGTGTGACTAGAGGGTGCGCATAATGCGCAATTCACCCGGTACCAGGTCTCGCGCTCGGGGGCTTCATTACCCGAGGTTTACCTTCTATGGGGGAGCCAATATACTCGTTCATAGGAGGGTTTCTTCGCTTATAAAAAAAAAAGAAAAAAAAGAAAGTACAACTAATTTAGTCAGTTATTATATGAGTATTATGTTATGTTATGATTATTGTATTTTTATTTTTGTATGTTACGCAGTATTAGTTGCTAGTTTTGTAGACCGTGTCTATCTACGTGTACGCAAGGTTCAAACATTGATCAATCATATGCACGTTATTTGTTTAGCCACGTAACAGAATTTTGATATTACTCCGTACATTATTTAGTTACCACAAACCAAATATATAATGTATATATATTGCATTTATGTTTAGGCTGCTAGTAGTACTGGTCACTATTAAATTTCAAGACGACTTTCAATTATTGTATCGTTTTTTTTATTTGGAACATCAACACATAGCTTTTTTGTCATTGACAAAAGTTCGGAACTTGAACTCACAACCTCATGGTTAATGAGATTAATTTATACCGCTAGGCCAAAAGCCTTTAGTTGTAACGTATTGTTGAAGCAAATACCGTATTAGAATATGATTTGTTTGTTTATTAGCTTTTTAAGTGTGTGCAAAACTTTAATTTTAATTTTTATTAGTTTTAACTATAAAAAAGAATTATATGTCAAACAAAATTTAAAAGTTTATTAGAAAAGGGAGTTTTGAAACAATGTCTGGAGAAACTTTTAAAATAAAGAATTTATAATTATCCCTTCCCTTATATTGTTACATATTACAATTCACAACGGATTCATGAGAATTCATGATATTGCTCATGATTAAGAAATTTCATATCGTGACTTCACGATTAATAGTCGCGACTAAAATTTTTCGATAATAAAATTTTTTTAGCTTGCGAGCGGGGCCAAAAATGAGATACAAAGGTTGCAAGCGACTCTTGCAAATTACCTAAATTTACATCACGACTTCTCAACTTTGAATAAACATATATTTTTTATTCTTGCTCTAGTCATTGTTTTTTTTTTTTTATCGTGTGTTTTTTTCGAGAACTATTCGTAGGTATACTGGACAAAAAAAATCTGATCGAGATCTAGAATATTCTATAATTTTTAAATTATAACGCGTCTACATATAATGCCGAAATTAAACCAAATTTCAGCTGTAACTCACATGCCAATGATTGCATTAGTTTATTAAATAAAGAAACTGAAACATGTGTCTTAAAATGATTGAATAACAATAATAAAATAAATTGATGATTAAAGTGGTTGATCTTTGAGATCTTAGAACTTTAGTAGAGTTGAAGTGTACTATGTTTCAAGCTTCGGTGACTACGAAAGTCAAGTCTGCTTCGTATTGTTTGCTCGATGTCAATATATTCGTAGATTCATCTTCTAAACGTGTAAATATGTATTCGAACATAATCTAAAATTTTTAAAAGGCTCAAATTTAACATGATTATATAAATATTTCATTTAATTTATTTTTATACTGTGTTGGGATTGGGATATCATTGAAATAAATATTTTCTAAAATGTAATAAGCTACTTTACTGATTATAGAAATTAAAAATTAACTTGTATATATTAAAAAATTTAATGTCTATATGACTATTTTTTTGTGTAGCGAACAGAAATTTTGACATCATTGAGAGGACCTTAATTATTAGGCACACATTCATCACATTTCGCTAATTACACCATTAATTTCGTTTTATACAGTTTGACATGAAGATAGTATCCTAAAATATTCGTACTTTTGGGGTTGGGAGAGATAGTAAGTTTGGCTGGGCAAAAAAACTATGCATAAGCGAAAAACCAAGCTTCTTTGCACTTCAAGAAATCAAACTTCATTATGTGAATTCTCAGTGGATACAATCACTTTGGGGTTCAAATAATTGTGATTATATACAAAAGGAGATGGTCGGGAAATCGGGAGGGCAATTGCTCATCTGGGATACAAATCAGTTTACTATGACTGATACTTTTGTTCATGATTTTTTTTATTGCGTTGCGAGGTGTATGGAAAAGGTCCGGTAAAACCATATCTATCGTCAACGTATATGGGCCGCATAAAGATGAACTAAAGCGTAAATTTTGGGATTCACTCAACAGTATCATGAAGAACAATGACGACGCTTGGGTATTGTGTGGTGATTTCAATGAAGTACGGGACCCTTCCGAAAGATTTAATTGTGAATATGTAGAAGGAAGAGCAAAACTCTTCAATGATTTTATAGAGGATAATAGCCTTTTAGAAGTCCCAATGGGCGGCCGATTATTCACTTGTACCAGCGACGATGGCACTAAATACAGTAAATTAGATCGTTTTCTTGTGTCGGAGAATTTCTACAATCTTTGGAAGGGATTGGCAGTGATTGCCTTAGATCGACAACACTCTGATCACTGCCCTATTGTATTAAAAGAGGATGACAAAGATTTTGGTCCTAAACCGTTCAAAGTTTTCGACGAATGGTTTGATATGGAAGGGTCTGAACAAATCATTATCGATGCATGGAAATCTCAAACCAACGGAAATCGAAAGGATTGCGTGTTTAGAAATAAATTAAAAAAGGTTAAGGAAGCTTTGAAAGTGTGGAGTAAGCAACAGTTTGGGAAATTGGATGGTGAAATTGAATTTTTCAAGTCTTTGGCGAATGATCTGGAACTCAAAGCGGAAACTCAAGTGCTAAGTGAAAGAGAAAGAGAACTATGGAGAGATTCAAGAATGAATTGGTTAGGGAAAGAAAAAGTTAGAACTTCCATGTTAAAACAAAAGGCAAGGGTGCGATGGATACTCGAAGGGGATGAAAATTCCAAATTCTTTCACTCGGTAATTAAAAGGGGGTATAACAGATGCAACATCAGAGGCATAAGATCTAATGGTGTTTGGGTTGATAACCCAGATGATATAAAGGAAGCTGCACTATTTTACTTCAGACGGATTTTTGAGGCTCAAAGTGGATCAAGACCTAGTCTGGAAGATCTTAGGTATCCGAAATTGTCATCTAATGAAGCCACGAAACTGGAAGAGCCTGTGACTGAAGACAAAATTCTTGATGCAATAAATGATGGTGGAAGCACAAAAGCCCTAGGTCCAGATGGGTTTAATCTTCGTTTCTTCAAAAAAATTTGGCACATCATAAAAGGTGAACTCATTACGGCTATTAAATGGTTCTGGGATACAGGAGAGATATCAAGGGGATGTAATGCGTCATTCATTACATTAATTCCAAAAAAAAAAAAAAACAGACTCATTATCCTTTAGCGATTATCGGCCCATTAGCCTCATTGGGAGCTATTATAAAATAGTAGCAAAGATTCTTGCCAATCGCTTGAAAAAAGTAGTTCCAAACCTTGTGGGTAAAGAGCAGAGTGCATTTTTAAAAGGGCGATATATCTTAGATGGTACTCTAATTGCCAATGAAACTGTTGAATTCATGAAACGAAATCGACAAAAAGGCATTATATTTAAGGTGGATTTCGAGAAGGCATTTGACAGCCTAGATTGGGAATTTCTTTTGAAAGTAATGACGTGTATGGGATTCGGGTCCAAGTGGATAAAATGGATCATGTCCTGCCTGCAATTTGCCTCAATCTCTATCATGATTAATGGATCCCCAACGGGTGAATTTAATCTTAGTAGAGGTGTTCGACAAGGCGACCCCATATATCCGTTTTTATTCATCTTGGCGGCTGAAGGACTAAACGTACTTACAAGGGCTGCAACTGATAAAGGTTTGTTCAAAGGTATTGAGGTTGGTAGGGATAAAGTGTTGATCTCTCATTTGCAATATGCGGATGATTCGATGTTTTTTGGGGAATGGAATAGAAGAAATGTCTCTAACCTCATGTGCTTGCTTAAATGTTTCGAGTTATCATCGGGATTAAAAGTAAATCTACATAAAAGTTGTTTGTATGGGGTGGGTGTAACTCAAGAAAATATCACTGATCTAGCTCGAAGAATCGGTTGTAAAGCTGGTAACTTCCCATTTATTTACCTTGACCTCCCAATTGGTGCGAAGATGAATAAATTAAAGGATTGGAATCCGGTCATTGAGAAATTCAAATCTAAACTCTCGGAATGGAAAATGAGATCGATGTCTTTTGGAGGTCGATTATTGTCATCAAGGCGGTTCTATCTAGTCTTCCATTGTATTATGTCTCGTTGTTTCGTGTCCCCCAAGAGTGATTAAGCTACTTAAGAGTGTGAGGCGAACTTTCTTTTGGGGCGGTTTGGGTTCGGGTAACATCTCGTGGGTTAAATGGGAAAACACTTTACTTCCTTATGGGTTGGGTGGTTTAAATATTGGTTCTTTAAAAAGTAAAAACTTAGCGCTTTTGGGAAAGTGGTGGTGGAGGTTCAAAATCGAAGCCAACTCTTTATGGTCTAATGTCATACGTAGCTTATATGGTTTAAACGGTGGTTTACTGTTAAACTCCAACACTCCCACTAGTGGAGTTTGTTATAACATAATTCTTGTCGGAAACTCAATCGAAGAACTTGGAGTTGCATTTGTCAATTCATTTGCGAAGAAGATCGGGGATGGTAGCAGCACATGTTTCTGGACTGAAAAATGGATTGGAGAAGATAAATTGTGCATACAATATCTGAGACTTTTCCGACTTGAGGCTGAGCAAGGAACACTAGTATTTGATCGGGTTGCTAGCAATGGATCGAACGTATCATTAAGGTGGAACTGGGTCAGAAACCCTACTGGACGTGCAGCTGGTGAGTTACAAGTTCTCAGCAACATTATATGCTCGTATAACTTTGATTTCAAGTATAAAGACTCGTGGAGTTGGTCAGGTGCAAATAATGGCGTTCTTACGGTCAAGAAGCTCACCAAAACTATTGTAGAAAAAGTGTTAGCAAATGCCACTCCAGGCCAACAGACTCTGTGCAACAGCCTTCTACCAAAAAAGATCGAAATCTTCGTTTGGAGGACGTTAAAGAAAAGATTACCGGTGTTGTGCGAGCTGGAAAAAAGAGGTATAGATTTAAATAGTGTTCGGTGTCCCGTTTGCAACGATGACTTGGAGACTGTTGAGCACATTCTGATCTTTTGTAAGCATTCATTGGAAGTGTGAGATCGGGTATTTAGATGGTGGAACTTTAGGAATTTCTCAAACCTTAGCTTGGGCGAGATTCTTCGGGGACGTTCTCCACAACAGCTGTCGGATCAAGGTAAATTAATATGGGGCACGGTGGAATGGTGTTATGCATATTTGCTATGGAAAAATCGAAACAACAAAATATTTCGTGGCAAATGTTGGACGACGCCTATGGCTTTGAATGAAATTCAAGTTGCTTCCTTCGAATGGATATCAAGAAGAACTAAGTGGAAGAAACTCGATTGGCAAACATGGTTAACAAATCCCGAAAGCTACACACTGTGAACATTGAGTTGGGTTGTTATCTCTACAACTCATACTCATGTGTTGTCAATTTTAGCTTCGAGATAGTCAGCATATAGAAGTAGGTGTTTATGTGTGCTATGTTTTTTTTATTCTTGCATACCTGAGCACTTACTCTGCTCAATTCCATCTTGTACAGTTTCTTTGTTGATAATATATTCTACTGCTTGCTTTTCAAAAAAAAATTATAATTATTTTTAATTTAATATTAAAAAATTTATATTTACCACTAATCAACATTTGTTCACTTTCAAATTTAAATGATACCACCTACCCAATACTTACTTATCAAAACCCAATATTGTTGGCTTTTAGTTATAAAACTAGTTCGTGAGATTATATCTAACTTGCACCAAATTAATACACTTTTAATATTTGATTATTTATGTTTTTTTAAGAGTTTTATTAGTTAAATCATTTGAAAGTGTAGTTGGCTTAAGGGAATAGTCAATATCAATGTAACAGTTTGTGATATATATTTATATTCTCTATCAATTTAGTTTTCATTACTTGTTCGATATTGTGAATTCTTTATAGTAATAGATTGACATATGGTTTAAGGAGTAGTGTTGTAACGGAACTAAACATGCAATCTAACCAACCCCCAATCCGCCATGTAACAGCTCCACCACCGGTAATCCATCATCGTATACATCGTTTCAATCAGATACATCATTGTTTCCTCCTTTACCCAGTCGGCAACTGACGTGCGTGCGTTTGTGTTTGCAGATCAGTGCTTTTAAATTTATAAACCTTTTTACAAATCGCTACATCACGACTACGGATCGTAAAATTCGGTATCTGTAGTATAGTGATTGGTAAGCGAGTATCGTCCCAGAGAGGCGGGGATTGTTTAGGAGTAGATAGAAGTTTCGCAACTTCGTCTATTTTTTTGGGTGATTGCTTCGAGAAAAGCAATCGGTTTTTTTTATAAGATTGAGTAGTTAATAGTTTTTTACGGATATTGGTTTTAAATAACAATAAAAAAAAATATAGTGTTTGCTTGGAAATTTTCGGCTAAAGCCGCGGACATTATCCTATTTATTTGTTTCACCTATAAAACACCAATTTTAACATTGTAACGATTATAGACCGACCGTCACACTTTGATAAACAAATTTAAGTTTAAATCAAATAGTCTTTAATAAATATGACATTTTGTGATTGGTTTTGCCGACTCAATCTTAGCCAGATGTGTCGTCGAAGCTATCACAACTTCTTAGATTCAGTTAGGTTTTTAACACACATGTTTTTACAAAAAATCATTCTTAAGGTGTTTTTAATAATCTCATCTTTATAAAAGACATATGAGGATGTAGGAGTGTTTAAAGTAAATGGGTCGTCATTGAATCTCCCGTTCCACTCGTATGTTAAAAACGTTTAAACTAATCTTTATAAAAGCGATTTGCCATCGTTAATATTAGAAATAGAGTTTAACCGATGTAAGACCCTAATATTTATTATACTTAGAGTATTAATGATGTACGTTTAGTAGGTAAAGCGTGGAATAAAATTAAAGGCTCAAAATCTGCCCAGACGTGGGTGCGCGCCGCGCACCTGGCCTGTGACAGAATTCCTGTCTTTTCTAATTTGGGTTTAATGAAGGGCAATTTGGTCTTTTCACTTGAGACCGGATCTGTGGACTTATCAGCTGGTTTGGATCCATTGTTGGATCATTTTCACATCCACAAACACACTCTCAACTATCTAGAGAGAGAGAGGGAGATTTCTAGAGAGAGAATTGGGGTTTTGGAGAAGAAGAAGCTTGGTTTGATCAAAAGCTCAAGTGTTAAAGTTGTTCACCTCGTTCCTAGCTACGTTTTGGTTGTTGTGGTAAGTTCTAACTCCGAATTTCATTGTTTGATTTTGATATTCAAGTTAGGGTTTGAACTTAAATTGTAGATAAACCCATTTAAACTCTTGAAGTGAGTTTAGTGATGCTAGTAATCGGGTTTATGGTTGTTGTTGGTGGGTTTTGGGTTGGTGAACAAATTGGCCATGATTAGGACTTGTAATTGGGTTTAATCACTAGGTTTAGTGATTATGGAAGTGTTGGAACCCATTATAGTGTATTTGAAAGACTAATTTTGAAATAAGTCAAAATTAGGGTTTATGGGTGATTTTGAGAATCATAAGTGTTTAACACTTACGATTGGGTTAAATTGGCATATAAGGACCATTCTTACTTGTGTTAGTGATTATTGGTTAGTTTGGGCGCGTTTTGTGTTTGTAAGTGCAATTGGTCAAATTTGCACTAAGTGTCGAATTGAGTTGGTTTGTAAATCCACTCTAAATGTGTTGTTATATTGTGATAATGGAATAGGTACTTTCCATTGACGGGTTGCGGATTATTTGGTGGCATTCATCAAGGCGACAAGGTGAGTGTTAATATCCTATGTGCATATGTATGTGTAGGATGGGTGCGGGTCGGGTGAAGTGGTTCTCGGTTATAGAGCTCACTTCACATATTGGTGGATTTGATGGACTTGTGTAATATGTCCAATTGAAACGGTTGTGCATTTTGGTTGACCGCCTTTGGCGAGGTGCACACTTTGTGTGTACGTTATCACATATGCTTGTGATGTGGATTATACAACCCCAATGGCGAAGGGTTGGTATTGCGTTGTGATTGGAGGAGTGGATCACGTGTGGATGCGGATTCATGATGACTCTTGTAGTTCGGTCATCTTATTGAGAAAGTGAGTCTCGTGTAGTTCGGATTCACGATGACTCGTGTAGTTCGGTCATCTTATTGAGGTAGTGGTCTCGTGTAGTTCGGATTCACTAAGGCTCATGTAGTTCGGCCAACCTCGATGTTGTTGTGGTATTGAAGATAGTAATCTCGTGTGGATGCGGATTTACTAAGGCTCGTGTAGTTCGGCCAATCTTCATGTTGGAAATTGGTAGTCGGTTCCGGTATTGGGTTAAGGGGTTAACCTTGGACGTTTGTATATTGCTTATTGTCGTATTGTTGTGTTGTAGCTAACCCTTTGGGTGTAGCTTATTGGCGTTGTTCACATCGTCGTTGGTGAACTTATACTTGTTGTGATTATTAGCTTAATGCTTAGTGATCGTACGGTATGCTTAGCTTAGCTTGCCTTTATGCTTGGATGCTCCGGTATGCGTTATTTGATTATTTGTGTGGCGTGTCCATTTTATACATATATATGTATGTAGTATATTATCACTCACTAAGCATTAGCTTACCCTCTCGTTGTTGACTTTTTATAGATTTGCATGGATGCGGTGGCTCGGGTAAGCATGGGACAAGTGGGCTCGCGTAGTTGCTTTAGAAGATCTTGCTTTTGGATTGATTAGGATTGGGTAGCGTATCCCCAATCGCCATGCTCGGTCTTTATTTTGTGTTAGAAATCATGTGGTTGAAATCTTGTATTTTGTACGAAAGTCGTAAAACGGCCGATGTGGGCCTGGTGTCGTAAATCTTGTTTTATTATTGAAACGTGTTAGTTTTACATATTATAAAATGTTGTGAAAAGCATCTTGTCTAAAAGTGTCGGGAAGTGGGAGATCTTTAATCGAAAAATGACAAAACCGGACAGAACTGATCAGACCTTGTGCGCGCAGCGCACAATGGGTGGTGCGCGCCGCGCACCTTATCTGTATAAAAAAAATATATTTCGCGTTTAAGGATGGATAACGGGTTGGGATGTTACAAGTGGTATCAGAGAATGGTCTAAGGGATTTAGGTGACTTGAGATAGGTGCATAGACTTAGACTTTTATGTGTGCTTAATTTGTTGCGGGACTTGTAGGAGTACGGGTCGAAATAGGTTGTAGTTAGTGCCTTGTTTGTAGGTGGACTAACGTTTATATTAGTAATGCGGATATTATTAATATATTATTGTGTTGTGATAATAATTCTTGCGTGTGTTTATATCGCGTAGAATTTTGTTTGTGTTTGTTTATATCATCGAGCGAGGCGGTCGTTGTACTAACGAGTTGATACGACGTGTGTGCGTAATAAGGACTTGCAAACCTTATTACGGGTGCAAATCGTGTCTAGCAAGTGATGTATGACGAGTGTTTAGCAAGATAGGGGCGGTATTGTGTGTGTGCTTTCTACGTTCGTGATCTAATCGCTTTTGCATTCCTTAGAATGGCGACGGGAAACGGGATCAAGACGAACGATCTAGAGTTTAACGCTAGAGTTGCGGCTGCCGTTGCGGAGCAAATGAGTGCGTTTCGAGAAGAAATGGATAGGAAGTATTTCGAATCTCGGAGTAGTGGTGAAATGGAGCATTGTCTTAAGAGCTTCATGAGGACTAAACCCCCGATGTACGACGGAAAATCGAATCCTTTGATAAGCACAACTTGGATCTCGGATGTCGAAGGGTGTTTTCGTACTATTGAATGCCCTCCTGAGAAGAGGACAAGACTCGCTACAAATTTGTTGCGGGGTAGGGCTAAGGATTGGTTGGATGGTAAGATTGATCTTGTCAGTGGTGAACCGTTTATGGCGTTATCGTGGGACGAGTTTAAGAAAGAATTCTTCGAGGAGTTCCGAACTTCAGCCGATTTGTCGAAAATGCGTAATGAGTTACAAAATTTGCAACAGGGTTCTATGGATTTGAATACTGATAATGCTAAAAACAAACATATATTTCATAGCATTATCCCTAAAGAAAGACAAGCTTTTAGTTGCAATTGTTCTATTTACAAGTGATATTCGTTTAAATAATAAAAGGTGAAGACAAAAGACAGATTCGATGAATTGAAGACGCAAATGACCAAAAATCTCAAAAGTACAAAGTACAATCAAAGTGGTTCCAATTATTGATAAGAAACGTCTCAAAATTACAAGAGTACAAGACGCAAAACGCAAAGTACAAGATATTAAATTGTACGCAAGGACGTTCGAAAAACCGGAACCGGGACCAAAGTCAACTATCAACGCGCGATGCAACGGAGCTAAAATTACAAGTCAACGGAGTACAAGAATATAATATAATATATATATATAATTATATATATTATATTATATAATAAATAAATAAGCAGCCCACGTTTTTAAAGACTTTTGAGCTCTCCCAGCTGGCCATGCGATCGCATGGCCTGGAAGAACAAAAACCATGCGATCGCACGGCCCTGAAATCCAGGCCTGGTCCTATAAAGTTCGCGAGTTTTGGACGAAATTTAACTTCTTTTTCTTTTCATCATACGTAAAGATATATATATATATATATATATATATATATATATATATATATATATATATATATATATATATATATATATATATATATATATATATATATATTAATTTTAATTTTAATTTTAATTTTAATTCTAATAATAAGGGTATGTTAGCGAATTTTGTAAGGGTGTAAGTCGAATTTCTGTCCGTGTAACGCTACGCTATTTTTAATCACTATAAGTTATGGTTAATGTTATTTTTAAATTAATGTCTCGTAGCTAAGTTATTATTATGCTTATTTAATACCGAAGTAATCATGATGTTGGGCTAAATTATTAAGATTGGGTAATTGGGCTTTGTACCATAATTGGGGTTTGGACAAAAGAACGACACTTGTGGAAATTAGACTATGGGCTATTAATGGGCTTTATATTAACTTAATGATAACTCGTTAATTTAATATATAGACTTATAATTTGACGTATTTATATATAACCACATACGCTTGACTGGGCACGGTGGGCGGGATATCTATAAATACCAATAATTGTTCATTTTACCGGATGCGGAATTGGATTAATAGTTAATAGACTTGTTGAAACAGGGGTGGATTACATTCAAGGGTAATTGGTGTAATTGTTAATAAAGTAGTAAAACCTTGGTTTACACGCAGTCGATAACCTGGTGTATTCATTAAACAAAGTATTAAAACCTTGTTACAATTCGAATCCCCAATTAGTTGGAATATTTGACTTCGGGAATAAGAATAATTTGACGAAGACTTTCGCACTTTATATTTATGACTGATGGACTATTATGGACAAATCCGTATGGACATATCAAATAATCCAGGACAAAGGACAATTAACCCATGAGAATAAACTAAAAACAACACGTCAAACATCATGATTATGAAAGTTTAAATAAGCATAATTCCTTTATTTCATATTTAATTTCCTTTATTTTATATTTAATTGCACTTTTAAATATCGCACTTTTATTTATTGTCATTATATTTAATTGCACTTTTAATTATCGTACTCTTTAATTATCGCAATTTTATTTTATCGCAATTTCATTATCGTTATTTACTTTACGCCTTAAATTAAGTTATATTTATATTTTACATTAGGTTTTAACTGCGATTAAAAGTTTTAAAATTGACAAACCGGTCATTAAACGGTAAAAACCCCCTTTTATAATAATAATACTACTTATATATATTTTTGTATTTTTACAATTATAAGTTAAAAATATAGCGTTAAGCTTTTGTTTAAGTGTATCCCTGTGGAACGAACCGGACTTACTAAAAACTACACTACTGTACGATTAGGTACACTGCCTATAAGTGTTGTAGCAAGGTTTAGGTATATCCATCCTATAAATAAATAAATATCTTGTGTAAAATTGTATCGTATTTAATAGTATTTCGTTGTAAAAATAATACTATTTCCTAGTACACCTCGCACACATCAAGTATTTTTGGCGCCGCTGCCGGGGAACAATTCTGCTTAAACGCCGGAAGCGCAACGCTATAGAAAAAAAAAGATTTTTATTAATTTTTAGTTTACTTTTATAAAAATACGCTTTTGTAAAAAAATATACGTTTTAAATTTTAAAAACCGAAAATATAAAAAGAAAAATAAAAATATAAATATTTTTAAGAGTTTGTTAAATATATAAGTTTTATAAAGTTTCTTTATTTTTATTTTTTAAAAATATAAGTTTTATATAAATATTCTATATATTTAAAACAGAAAAATAGAAAAAAAATATAAAAACTACTCGGCCCGTACTGTAGCAGCCCAATTTCAGGCCTGAAAATCTACTCCATGCGATCGCATGGATTTTTAACGTGAGAACCATGCGATCGCATGGCCCTGTCAGACACGCCATATTTGACCTAGTTTCGCATTAATTACGGAGTATATTTAATTATTATTATTATAAAACCCTAATTAGGGTTTTGTTATTTAATTAATTAAGTTAGTTTTAGTATTTAATTTATATATTTAGTTTAATTAGTTTAATTAAATTATAAAATTAATAGTTTTAATAAATAAATAATATAAAAATAATATTTTTATAAAAATTGTACTTTTTACAACTTTAAGTATATTTTTATATTTTGTTCCTTTTTAATTTATTTTAGCGTAATATTTGTATTTTTCGCTCGTTTTTAGTTTTAAGTCATAGTTTTTGCCATAGTTATTTTTATTTCTAGATTTTTAGGCATTGCCGTAAAATCCCTTAAGTACTTTTTCTTTAGACTAAGATTTAAGTGCTTTAGAATTTTGCGACGCCGTTTTTATATTTTAGTACCTTTTTAAGTTATTGCCATTTGGGATATAGAATTTCTTTTAAGCTTTAATATTTTTAGATGCAACTTTTAATATTTAGTTGTTAGTTCCTTTTTAAGTTTCGACGCACTACTTTCTTATTTTTATTTTTCGACGCCTTTTATTTTTCGACGTTTTTCGACGCGCTCTTTTTCTTTCTTATTTCTCGACATTCTAGTTTTTAGGACGTACAAGTTTTCTATTTCTTCTCTCTAAATTTCTTTAAACTTTAACGAAAAATTATTTTAAGTGGTTAAATTGATAGACATAAAAATTTTCTGGTTCGTAGTAATAGTTGGATTTGTACGTGGACCGGGTTATTGGAGCCAAACAGTACTCAATTATATTGAGACCAAACGAATCCTGCCCCTCTGCTGCATCTTTTGGCTATTCGAAACGTGGGCAAAATAAAAAAAGTCTATTAATTTGATAACTTATATAATTTTTCTTATTTTTATAACTAATAGGATATTCAGTGAATGCACCGAGCAAAACGTTCACCACCTTTTGTACGTTCACCACCTGTAACTCGATCTAGACATCTAGCAAATATTGTCGCCGTTGATTTTTCTTTAGAATCGTCATCCAGTCGACCAAGTACTCCAATTCAAATTTCCGATAATCCATTTTTTGAACCCGACCTAACAATTGAGAATCCGGAAAATATTCAGGGACGATTCCGAGATCCTGAACCACTAATCTTTCCTCCGGAACCACCAATCATTCAAACAGAGATTGTTGAGGAACTAACCATTAAATCAGAATCCTCTAGTGATTCAGATTCAACAAATTCAATTATGGAGAATCTGGAACCTTTAAGTATGGAAGATCGAATGAGAGCTAAACGCACTGGCCAAGGTCACGCAATTACTCAACCTGACATTAATGCACCAGATTATGAAATCAAAGGACAAATCCTACACATGGTAACAAATCAATGCCAATTTAGTGGTGCGCCGAAGGAATATCCAAATGAGCATCTTCGTACCTTTAATAGGATCTGCACTCTATTTAAAATCAGAGAAGTGGAGGATGAACAGATATATCTCATGTTATTTCCCTGAACTTTAAAGGGAGAAGCCAAAGATTGGTTGGAATCGTTACCTGAAGGAGCGATTGATACATGGGATGTTTTAGTTGAAAATTTTCTTAAACAATTCTTTCCGGCATCTAAAGCCGTGAGACTTCAAGGAAAAATTGTTACGTTCACACAAAAGCCAAATGAAACTTTATATGAGGCTTGGACCAGATTTGGAAAATTGTTGAGAGGATGTCCGCAATATGGTTTAGACACCTGTCAAATAGTACAAATACTCTACCAAGGATGCGACATCAGTACAAGAAAAGACATCGATATAGCAGCTGGTGGTTCCATTATGAAGAAAACAGCAACTGATGCTTACAAAATTATTGATAACACTGCTTCCCACTCACATGAGTGGCACCAAGAAAAAGATATCGTTAGGTCATCTAAAGCAGCTAGAGCCGATTCTAGCCATGACTTAGATTCTATTTTCGCAAAAATAGATGCTGTCGAGAGACGAATGGAAAATATGACTAAAGATATCCACTCAATACGAATTAGTTGTGAGCAGTGTGGAGGGCCACATTTGACAAAAGATTGTCTCAGTATTAAACTAACAATGGAACAAAGAGAGAATGTTTCATACATAAACCAAAGGCCTGGAAATAATTATCAGAATAACTATCAACCGCCAAGACCGATCTATAATCAAAATCAGAACTATAACCGAAATGTTCCATACAACAACCAACAAGGTCCAAGTAATCAACAAGTATCCAATAATACTTACAATCAGCAAAGACTTAATTTTCAAAATAAACCACCACAAACCCATGATAAAAAGCCACATTTAGAAGACATGATGTCGAAGCTAGTTGATTCTCAAACTCAATTTTTCACATCTCAGAAACAAACGAATGAACAAAATGCTCAAGCATTTAGAAATCAACAAGCTTCTATTCAAAATTTGGAACAAGAAGTAAGTAACCTAGCAAGTTTGATAGGTGAAAGAAAACCAGGAAGTTTACCTAGTGATACAAATGCTAACCCCCGGAATGAAACAGCTAAAGCCATTACCACGAGAAGTGGTATTACACTTAAACCACCTGAAATACCTGTAATTTCTGATGAAGCTATTCCTACTCCACAAGAAATACAACCTGAGCAAGATAAGGAAAAAGAACCGGTAGTTGAAAAGGTTAATGAAGATAACACAGTTAAGGCTAAACCTTATGTTAAACCATACCAACCACCACTTCCTTACCCAAGTAAAATGAGAAAAGAGAGACTTGAAGCCGAGCAATCCAAATTTTTGGATATGTTTAAACATATAAATGTAAATCTTCCTTTCATTGATGTAATTTCAGGAATGCCTAGATATGCTAAATTTCTGAAAGATCTAATCACAAATAGAAAGAAAATGGAAGAACTCTCGGCTGTTACTATGAATGCTAATTGTTCAGCAGTGCTGTTGAATAAGATACTAGAAAAATTATCTGATCCAGGAAGTTTCACAATTTCATGTTTTCTGGGTAGTCTTAGTTCAATAGAAGCATTGGCAGACTTAGGTGCTAGTATAAATCTAATGCCGTATTCACTATACACTAAACTAGACCTTGGAGAATTGAAACCAACAAGAATAAGCATACAACTAGCAGTTCGATCAGTAAAATATCCTAGAGGGATAATGGAGAACATGCTAGTTAAAGTTGGTACTTTAGTATTTCCAGTAGATTTTGTTATTCTGGACATGGAAGAAGATTCTCGAGTACCTCTCATATTAGGAAGACCATTCTTAAACACGGCTAAAGCAATGATAGACGTGTTCGGTAAGAAACTGACCCTAAGTATAGAGGACGAGAGTGTTACCTTTTCTGTTGATAGAGCCATGCAACAACCGCAATCTGTAGATGATACATGTTATTATATTCAAACTATAGAATCACATGCAGAATTGTTAGAAGAATTTCCAGAATTACAAGGAACAGGAGAATGTTCTTTAGGAGAAGGAACTGAACCAATTGATGAAACTGAAATGTTAGCTACACTTATGGCTAATGGATATGAACCAACAACAGAAGAAATTCAAATGCTAAAAGAAGAAGACAGATATCGATACAAATCATCAATAGAAGAACCACCGACATTAGAGTTAAAGCCACTTCCAAACCATTTGGAATACGCTTATTTACATGGTGAATCTGAATTACCTGTAATAATATCGTCTTCTCTTACTGAAAATGAAAAATCTCAACTCATTTCTGTGCTAAAAACTCATAAACCAGCCATTGCATGGAAAATTCATGATATTAAAGGAATAAGTCCTTCATATTGCACACATAAAATCCTTATGGAAGAAGGTCATGAAACGTATGTGCAACGCCAACGAAGACTAAATCCTAATATGCAAGATGTTGTTAAGAAAGAAATTATTAAACTGCTTGATGCAGGTTTAATTTATCCAATTTCTGATAGTCCATGGGTAAGCCCAGTTCAATGCGTGCCTAAGAAGGGTGGCATGACTGTCATTACAAATGAGAAAAATGAGCTTATTCCTACTAGGACTATAACAGGATGGCGTGTTTGTATTGATTATAGAAAATTAAATGACGCCACCAGAAAAGATCATTTTCCCTTACCTTTTATTGATCAAATGTTGGAAAGATTAGGCGGAAATAGTTACTATTGTTTTCTTGATGGTTTTTCCGGATATTTTCAAATTCCAATAGCACCCGAGGACCAAGAGAAAACCACATTCACGTGCCCTTATGGTACTTTTGCTTACAAACGCATGCCATTTGGACTTTGCAACGCCCCTGCAACCTTTCAAAGGTGCATGATGGCGATCTTTCACGACATGATAGAAGAATGCATGGAAGTTTTCATGGATGACTTTTCAGTCTTCGGTGATACATTTGAATCATGTCTAGTTAATCTTGAACTAATGCTTATTAGATGCGAACAATCAAATCTAGTTCTTAATTGGGAGAAATGCCATTTCATGGTTAAAGAAGGCATCGTTCTTAGTCATAAAATCTCAAAGGAAGGAATTGAAGTGGATAGAGCTAAAATAGATGTAATTGCTAAACTTCCACATCCCACCAATGTTAGAGGAGTTAGGAGTTTTCTAGGGCATGCCAGTTTTTACCTTTCATAAAAGATTTTTCTAAAATTGCCACTCCTATGAATAAACTCCTAGAAAAGGATGCTCCATTCATCTTTTCAGATGAATGCATCAAATCTTTTAATATACTTAAAGAAAAACTCACTAATGCGCCGATCATGATAACTCCAAATTAGAATCTACCGTTTGAACTTATGTGTGATGCAAGTGATTTTGCAATGGGAGCCGTTTTAGGACAAAGGATTGAAAAACGATTTCAACCTATATATTATGCTAGTAAGACGTTACAAGGAGCACAAACAAATTACACAACTACTGAAAAAGAACTCCTTGCTATTGTCTTTGCTTTTGACAAATTTCGTTCATATCTAGTTCTAGCTAAAACGGTGGTCTATACCGACCATTCTGCTCTTAGATACCTATTTTCAAAACAATATGCTAAACCACGATTAATCCGTTGGATCTTACTCTTACAAGAGTTCGATATTGAAATCCGAGATAAAAAGGGAGCAGAAAATCTCGCCGTTGATCATCTTTCTCGTCTTGAAAATCCCGAATTAGAAGTTCTAAATGAATCGGCCATACAAGACAACTTTCCTGATGAATATCTATTGAAGATAGATTATAATGAAATTCCATGGTTTGCAGACTATGCAAACTACTTAGTATGTGGATTCCTTGAAAAAGGATTATCGTACCAAAAACGAAAGAAATTTTTTAGTGATATAAAACACTATTTCTGGGAAGATCCACATTTGTTTAAAAGTTGTCCCGATAAAATAATACGCCGATGTGTATTCGGAGATTAAGCTAGTCAAATCTTAAACCATTGTCACACAGGACCAACAGGAGGGCATTATGGGCCTCAACTAACAGCAAGAAAAGTTTACGATTCTGGATTCTATTGGCCTACAATTTTCAAAGACGCACACCTTCTTTGCAAATCCTGTGATGCTTGTCAAAGGGCCAAAAAAATAAGTCAACGTGATGAAATGCCACAAAATGTCATTCAAGTATGTGAAGTATTTGACATTTGGGGTATTGACTTTATGGGTCCATTTCCAAAATCTCATAATAATCTCTACATTCTCGTTGACATTGATTATGTATCTAAATGGGCAGAAGCACAAGCTCTCCCAACTAACGATACACGAGTTGTAGTCAACTTTTTAAAACGTCTTTTTGCAAGGTTCGGAACACCGAAAGCTTTAATAAGTGATCGGGGTACTCATTTTTGTAATAATCAACTTGAGAAAGTTCTTAAAAGATATGGAGTAACTCATAAAATCTCCACTGCTTATCATCCACAAACAAGTGGACAAGTTAAAAATACCAACCGAGCTTTGAAACGTATTTTAGAGAAAACCGTAGGATCAAATCCGAAGGAATGGTCCATTAAATTGGTGGATGCACTCTGGGCTTTTAGAACAGCCTACAAAACTCCAATTGGAACCACACTTTTTAAACTCATTTACGGAAAAGCATGTCATCTTCCAGTAGAAATTGAACACAAAGCATTTTGGACTTTGAAGACATGTAATCTTGATTTACATGAAGCCAGACGTCTACGATTAAGTCAGCTAAACAAATTAGAAGAATTAAGACATGAAGCATACGAAAATTCGTTAATCTATAAGGAAAGAACGAAGAAATGGCATGATAAAAGAATCAGAAGTTCAAAAGAATTTAAAGAAGGAGATAGAGTTCTTCTTTTCAATTCACGATTCAAGCTATTTCCTGGAAAATTGAAATCAAGATGGTCTGGACCATTTATAGTCAAAAGAGTTTTCCCATACGGAACAGTAGAGTTAATAAATTCAAATGGGATTGAATTTAAAGTTAATGGTCACAGCGTTAAACATTACATACATGGTCCGATGGAAGTTGACAATGAAGTCAATCATAATTTCACCACCCAAGAAAACCCTCAAAATGAAAACATAAATATGTTATCAACAACATATGAAAAATTAAAATTGGAAAATAGGGAGGATTCAAATTGGAGTGATGAAGAAGAATTCTTATACAAACCTCCCATTCCAAGAAACGAAGAAAAATGTAAACAAGAAGTTCAAATAGAAGTGAAAGAACCAAGAAAAGAACATCCGAAAAAGGTTTACAAACCAACTCGACTTAATAAAGCAGGAGACCCGGGTGAATTTATCATTTCTTGCTTGCTTAATGATGGTGCTGTATATAATGGACTCGCAGATTTAGGAGTAAGTGCAAATATTATGCCTCTTTCCTTATACAAAAGATTAGGTATGGGTAAATTAAAACCAACCAAAATAGGTGTTCAATCATTTGACCTAACCATTAAACACCCGGTTGGAATAGCAAATAATTTACTTGTTAACGTGGGAAGTTTGACCTTTGTTGCAAATTTCATAGTGATTAATATGGAGGAAAACCTTGATATTCCTCTAATTTTAGGTCGCCCATTTTTAGCAACCACCGAGGCATTCATTGAAGTAAGAGAAGGTAGAATGACACTTAGGGATGGTGATAAATCAATCACCTTTGTGAATCGAAAGTTTAGATCTCCACCAACCAAAACTGTTAGACCAATAAAAATGCATAAGTGTGGGGAAGATGAAGAAACACTTAATGATGATCTGATCACAAAGAACCCCGTTGATGATAAGAAATTAGATGAACCCGTTTTTAACAGTTCAACGAAGAAACTTTATAAACGGATTCACGATACTAAGATTAAGGGAAACTTTAAGTTATGTAACCGATTAATATACAATTTATCGCCAAAAGAAAAGGCGATGTTAGTTGAATTTGTGAAAGTTACGGAGGAAATCAACAAATGGATTGAAGTAAAAGTCAGAGATATACAAGTTGTTGATGATCCAATTGAAAATAACGTTAATCACAATTTCAACTAAGTGTGGGGAGAATCGAACCTTTTTAGGGTAATATGTATTTTTGTTAGAGTTAGATTTTCTGTTTTCGTGTAGTTCTCGAAAATGGAACCCGAATGGTCTTTCCCTAGCAGACCCTAAAGAACTAGTCTTCTCCCCCCATTCTGAATTTTTATTTTTTTTTAGGTTTTACGAGATGAAGACTTCCTGTGAACTAAACCATGGTCTAAGTGAAATAGTATCAATTAATCAGAGGTAAATTGGACGGAGTAAGAAAAGAATCCAGAAAAGAAAATAATAAGTTACAATTTGGTAAAGGAAAATCAAAATTCGCAGCGAAAAGGAGAGCTCGACACCTTGAAAGATGTCACAAATGCGAAAAATGGTCACACGAAGGAAAATGTTCGACGAATCAGACATATTCTAATACCGAATTTGTTACTTTATGCAGAGATGGACCGTTCATATGTTTAGAAGAAAAAACATTGAATGCTCGAGGTTACGCCTATGTAGCTATGGAAAATCAATTAGTTCGACTATCTTATGAGTGGGCTAAAGCATATCACTAAGAATACTATCTCACAGGTAAGTATGTACATTTTTTATTTTTATTTTTATTTTTAACCTTTTGATAATAAACGCTAATTTGTTCGCTATAAAGTATTAAATTGGTATTCGATAAAATTAGGTATGCGTGACCGAAATTATTGATATCATACAAAAATTTATTACATCACTGCGAAATTTACCGTTTATTCTTAAGGTATAAATATCTTTAATCAATCAACCCAAAATATTTCAGAAATTCGCCAGGAGTAAAACTAGGTAATATAGCCGAAATTACTTTACCGAAAAGAGGGCCGTATGTTTTTGATAATATTTGATTGATTAAAGTGGGATAAAAGACCAAAAAGATTTTTAATTTTATTTTTACTTTGTTTTTAAAATTAATATTAAAATAATATTGTAAACTATTTAAATCAATATATTTAAAATTGTAAATATTTGAAAAATTAATATTTTTAATATAAGTTTGTATGTATAAAAACAAAAATATAATTTAAGTTTGGTGTGAATTTTTAATATGAATTTTTTATTTTATGCATTTTAAATTTAAGTTTGGTGTGAATTTAAAAACAAAAATTTACTTTATTTCGCTAAGTTAAAAAAATTGATTTCTAAAAATTCGTCGTAAGTTGAAGACTAGGTCGTTGAACCGAAATTGCTTTACCCGAGGGAGGGACGAGAACTTTTATTATCATTATTTTTAATCTTATTGAACTAAAGTATGCCAAAAACATTTAAAAAACCCAAAAATCTTTACTTTTAAAATCGCGCTTTGAATTGACGAATTTTAAAATTTTGTCGAGAGACGGACTAGGACATCGTTCCGAAAAGCCCTCATCCTAAAAAGGAACAAATATTTAAAATTTTATTAATTATATGTTTTATTAGTAAAGGTTTTTATATATATAAAAAAAAGCAAATGGTACTGTACCCGGACCCCCATGCGATCGCATTGGAAGTGAACTCCAACCTCATGCGATCGCATGAGGCTGGATTCCAGGCCACAAACAAAAAGCTCAGCGAGTTCTGTCTTCTCCACAAACACACACACATATACACGAAACTCTTTCAAATCTTCACCAAATTTCACCATTTTTTCACCATAATTCGTCAAATTTCTCGCTCTAATCATGAAATCGTTCAGAAGTTTATCAAGAAAGGTAACAATTACACCCCTAAACCTCTTTAAATTTAATTTTTAGTGTTCTTGAGCTATATTTTTCATAATTTGATTTTGTTAATTTCTAGTGTAATTAGTGTTAAATTGTTAGTATTTTATGCATGTATAACCTAGATTGATGCTATTTAACATGATTTGAAGCCAAAAACTTCAAAAATTTTAGAAATCTAGGGTTTGTGTTCTTGAGCAATTTGGGGCTTTTTGATATAAACAGGTTATGGCCGATTTTTATCATGAATTATTGCTAAATTGAGTAGTGTAATATGTTTAGGTAGCTAAATGATCCAAACTTTAATCCTAAACATGATTTTTGAAGATTAAAGTGGACTTTTTAGGTGCAAAATTCATGAACTTGATTAATTTGATATAATTGCCATTTGAGACTTGTTTAATTGTTAGTAATGACTATTTTGACATGTTATTTGAGTTAAATGCTTATGAACTTTGTCTACATTTTCATATGTGCTTATTTGAAAAAATATAGAATTGTAAAAATTATGAAAATGCATATAAGTTTAAGTTTGATTTAACATGTTATTATGATTGTTTTAAATTGTTATTTTGCTAACACTAATGCATATTTGGATGCACAAATTTTGTGTTTAATGTGTTTTGCAGAGAGCCGATACTGGAGGTTCATCATCGTCATCATCTAGACGACCAGCTCCAAAACCTGAACCAGAGATGCAATATGAACCCGAACAAGAACCACAACAGGAACCACAACAACAGCCTGATCAACATGTACCTTATTATGATCCGCTACAGTTTGTTACTGAATTCATATTATTTCCGATGCATCCGTCTGTAGAATACCCAACGATTCCTGAACACACATTGCATCCTAATCTGAGATTCGATAGACGATGGAGAGATTACCCGGCATATCAAAGTAATAAATTCAAATTAATAACGAAAGACGTGGAGGTGCCTAGGGTAATTGATTGGGATCCTTTGGAAAGGGTCCAACTTGCTGACCGTGTTAGGGAGCATTTGATACAAAGGTATGACAGTTCTTCTTTTACAGATTGGGACCGATTATTCACCATCCGTAGACCTGTATATAAGGAATGGTGTGTAGAACTTATGAGTACTATAGCGTTAAATGTAGATGTAGATAGATTAGATGATAGAAGTTTTCTTAGATTTATACTTGGCGGTAGGATGTACAGGATGTCCATGCTGGACATGGCCAGGGCATTACAGATATATACGCCCACTGAATTACTACTATCCGATTGTATGAATTTGATTTATCGTGGTGAAAGGGTAGATAGGAATTTTGACGCAAACGCCGTTTGGAGGCGTATGTCAGACTATAATGTTTTTGGGCGGGGAGGAACACATACCTACTTACATATTAACAGAGCCGAGCTTCGTATAATTCATAGATTTTTGGCTAACTCGATTACACAGAGAGGTCACAATAAGGAAAAATTGACCTTACATGATTTATTTTACCTAAAGTGTATTCGATACCCAAGAGGCTTTGTTAATATCCCCTACTGTGTTGGTTTTTATTTATCTAAGATGGTTGAAGGAATACAGGAAGGGAGGATAATTGGAGGAGGTATTTTTGTTACTCTCATTGGAGAGTATTTAGGTGTAGATAAGGACCAAGGGGGTCCACTTATGGAATGTAGAGAACAGGTAGAGCTTTTAGGATTGAAGGTTTATGCGGGTGCTAAGGTATTAAAGAGTAGATGCAACCAGGCAATACCCTATGTAGGTAGTCAACCTCAGGTAGAGAGAGGCTCAGATAAGGAGATGGAGGAAGCGGATGACATTAGGGATGTCATTCGGGAGGCTATGACTGATGTCTACCAGCGTGTAGATGAGGTAGACATGACAAACGCGGAGAGATTTCGTCGGATGGAGCAGTGGCAAGCCCGGAATGATTACGAGCATTCCAGGAAACGATAGCATGATATATAGGACTATCATCAGCGTCAGATTATGAGCCGGCTGTCACCTCAGGAGCCCTACATCCCGACTAGACCAGCTTACTATCCTCCACACCAGCCCGAGATGAGACCGCCTTATACTCTCTACGACCCTAACCAGGCATACCAGTACACCTATCACCAACCATGGAACCCGGACGATGACATGAACTGGAACCCCTATCCATGATTGATATAGTTCCTGTTGGTAATTTATATGATTTTTAATTTTTATTATTTCTATTTATTTATGTTTAAACACATTATATTATGATACTTTTATTGTAATGTTTAATATTTTTATTATGTTGTACTAATATTTCATATTTAATTTGAAAGTGGGATTTTAAGTCCCATTTCAAATTACCATGCATGTTTATATTTGTATGTATGTATATTGTCAATTGTACAAAACAGGGTAAAACATTGCATTTTCAAAGACTGGCATTAAGTTCAGCAAAAGCTAGTACTTTTGACGATAAAACGAAAAACAAATGTGATGTAACAACAAGACGGAATGAACAAATGATGTGCACCATTTATCATTCAACAAACAAACGCCAATATGTTTGGAAACTTTGGTAAAATTTAATCATTTTTCTACGCTAATCACCCTCAATAATTTAAATTGTTACTGATTTCTTGTAAATGAGGGCATTGCAAGATCTGAAGTGTGGGAAGGGGTTAAATTCTTTTGGAATTTTAAAAATTGTTGATTTAAACACTTGGTTACCATTAAAAATACTAGTAACGCAGTAGTTGTATTAGAATCTAGTGCTCTCTGATAATAAAGAACAGCCATAGTCTTATATACTGACTACCCAATTCTAGTAAAAATTTTCAAAATTTTCAATTAAATGAATTCAAAATCATGTTTATACATATTTATGAACGATAAAACTAGGTGTTAACACCGAAATTATTGTTACCTCGGAAAGGACATAAATTGAGAAACAACCCAAAATGTTAGAATTCATTTAAAATGGAATAGAGGACAATAAAAAGGAAAATAAAAGCCAAGTGTGGGAAAATTTACCAAGATATTTTAAACATATATCACATATTTCTGTAACAAATAATTGAAGATACTTTTGCTTTGGACTAAACTAAACAGTTTTACCCGATTTACTGTAAAAAAGATGGATCTACACGATGAATCAATTCCATCATTAAAAGGAAGTAAAGTCTTCCGAAAAAGAAACGCGCTTCTTGATTTAGGTCATGAAGTTGTCGTCCAGACCAGCTGTAGGTTGACGAAAAATCTAGAAAAGTCATCTCTAAAATCAACAGGAAATCCACGGACCTCAGCATCAAACAGGGTCACCAAGTGGTCAGACTTATCCTAACCATGAGAGGATCTGTCTTGTAAAATGGGGAGGACACCGTGCAAATTAGCTTGATAAGACTAATGAATCAGACCCTCAGAAAGGATAATCTCCTTAAAGATTAAAAATCAGCATTTAAGACTGATATTACTCAATCCTTGAGATTGACCTTAAAGATTGAAAATTACAAACTCATGGAATTCAATGATATCTAAACTCGAGCTTGAACGAGAAAATATTTTGATCAAAATTACAAACCAATTTGTTTTCTGAAAACCTATTTTTAATGCGTTCATTACCATTGAACGTAAAATCCTAGGAATTCACCTGGAATTCATTAGGTCACCTGAACCAAATCGGGTGTCAACCGTAAGAACGGTGGTTGCATAGCATGGTCAAAGACAGGACCTTGTGCCAGACCGGAAAATTATAAGGGTGAGCTTTACTATTGCTCCTACCAAGGATAGTAATTGCATCCGACACGTTATAGACCATAATTAAAAGCATGTCAGGGGACATTGCCTTAACAGTTGCTTGTTCAACGCTTTCCTTTACAACCGGACGGTAGTTTATCGAAAGGTAATATACGAAGCAAGTATACTGGACGTGTTGCTTTCCTAATACAAGGTTAGCAAGTGGGTGACACAAAACCGCAAGTTTTGAGCTAAAATTTTCAAATATGAAACCCACCAAACCCACAAAAACAATTTGCAAACACCGGTGAAGGGTTATTCCGGAAAACTTATCTAGGGTAAAAGCTAGATTTAATTTTCAAAAGATCAAATATTTTCATAAAGATCCAATTTCCTTAATGGATCTAAATTTTCATAGTCATGTGGGACTGTAAACCACAACGTTACTACCATTGTTTATACCGCCGTATAGAAATCACTGATGTACAAAGTGTGAAGAATAAAGAAGTGATTCTAGTATTTTTATTTCAAGACTATATTGCTTGAGGACAAGCAACGCTCAAGTGTGGGAATATTTGATAATGCTAAAAACGAACATATATTTCATAGCATTATCCCTAAAGAAAGACAAGCTTTTAGTTGCAATTGTTTTATTTACAAGTGATATTCGTTTAAATAATAAAAGGTGAAGACAAAAGACAGATTCGATGAATTGAAGACGCAAACGACCAAAAAGCTCAAAAGTACAAAGTACAATCAAAGTGGTTTCAATTATTGATAAGAAACGTCTCAAAATTACAAGAGTACAAGACACAAAACGCAAAGGACAAGATATTAAATTGTACGCAAGGACGTTCGAAAAACCGAAACTGGGACCAAAGTCAACTATTAACGCGCGACGCAACGGAGCTAAAATTACAAGTCAACGGAGTACAAGAATATAATATAATATATATATAATTATATTTAATTATATATATTATATTATATAATAAATAAATAAGCAGCCCACGTTTTTAAAGACTTTTGAGCTCTCCCAGCTGGCCATGCGATCGCATGGCCTGGAAGAACAAAAACCATGCGATCGCATGGCCCTGAAATCCAGGCCTGGTCCTATAAAGTTCGCGAGTTTTGGACGAAATTTAACTTCTTTTTCTTTTCATCATACATAAAAATATATATATATTATAATTTTAATTTTAATTTTATTTTTAATTCTAATAAAGGGTATGTTAGCGAATGTTGTAAGGGTGTAAGTCGAATTTCTGTCCGTGTAACGCTACGCTATTTTTAATCACTGTAAGTTATGGTTAATGTTATTTTTAAATTAATGTCTCGTAGCTAAGTTATTATTATGCTTATTTAATACCGAAGTAATCATGATGTTGGGCTAAATTATTAAGATTGGGTAATTGGGCTTTGTACCATAATTGGGGTTTGGACAAAAGAACGACACTTGTGGAAATTAGACTATGGGCTATTAATGGGATTTATATTAACTAAATGATACCTCATTAATTTAATATATAGACTTATAATTTGACGTATTTATATGTAACCACATACGCTTGACTGGGCACGGTGGGCGGGATATCTATAAATACCAATAATTCTTCATTTTACCGGACACGGAATTGGATTAATAGTTAATAGACTTGTTGAAACAGGGGTGGATTACATTCAAGGGTAATTGGTGTAATTGTTAACAAATTAGTGAAACCTTGGTTTACACGCAGTCGATAACCTGGTGTATTCATTAAACAAAGTATTAAAACCTTGTTACAATTCGAATCCCCAATTAGTTGGAATATTTGACTTCGGGAATAAGAATAATTTGACGAAGACTTTCGCACTTTATATTTATGACTGATGGACTATTATGGACAAATCCGTATGGACATATCAAATAATTCAGGACAAATGACAATTAACCCATGGGAATAAACTAAAAACAACACGTCAAACATCATGATTACGGAAGTTTAAATAAGCATAATTTCTTTATTTCATATTTAATTTCCTTTATTTTATATTTAATTGCACTTTTAAATATCACACTTTTATTTATTGTCATTATATTTAATTGCACTTTTAATTATCGTACTCTTTAATTATCGCAATTTTATTTTATCGCACTTTTATTTATCGTAATTTCATTATCGTTATTTACTTTACGCTTTAAATTAAGTTATATTTATATTTTACATTAGGTTTTAACTGCAACTAAAAGTTTTAAAATCGACAAACCGGTCATTAAACGGTAAAAACCCCCTTTTATAATAATAATACTACTTATATATATTTTTGTATTTTTACAATTATAAGTTAAAAATATAGCGTTAAGCTTGTTTAAGTGTATCCCTGTGGAACGAACCGGACTTACTAAAAACTACACTACTGTACGATTAGGTACACTGCCTATAAGTGTTGTAGCAAGGTTTAGGTATATCCATCCTATAAATAAATAAATATCTTGTGTAAAATTGTATCATATTTAATAGTATTTCGTTGTAAAAATAATACTATTTCCTAGTACACCTCGCACACATCAAATACTCTCAAGACGACCTTTATGGTGAAGGCTCGTTTTTGCCCGGAGTATTTGGGGAATGACCATTTGTTGATGCAAGATTTCTATCGAACTTTGAATGATGACTTGAAGAATAAGATTAGCCGGGGTTACGCGAAATCGTTTTCAGAATTATTTGCCGTGGCTAGAGGTTTCGAGTCGTATTCGCGATCAAATATGGGTGAACCTTCAAGTGAGAGAAGGGTTGTTTCTTATGGTGCTCCAAGTAAGAGGACTAAGGGTCCGAGTGTGAGCACAGGTGGTACGCGGATGAGTATATCGGATTCTAGCTCGTCTAGATGTTACAATTGTGGCGTGAGGGGTCACAAGTCTTGGGAATGTTCGGTGCCAAAGGGTGATGGCCTGGTGTGCTTCATTTGCCAAGAAGAAGGACATCGTAAGTCGGAATGTCCCAAGTTAGCGGGGATGGGTGTGGCAAGGAGACCTTAAGGTACGTTTCATTTTAATAAATATGTCCTTTGATTATTTATTATGTGCCGTTGAGTTTGAGTTTATTAGATGCATTGTTTGTGCATGTTATTGATATGGGTGACGTTCCTAATGGAAGTATCCTATGGTGACGTTTGATTGTCGGGCGAAGGACGTAAGACTTAGTGCAACCAAGCATTCCTTAGTATTTGGGAAATGTTTCTACCAAGCCATGGAAATGGGTTTTGGTGTTCGGTTGTTAAGCGCGTGTTCGCTTTTGTGTTGAAGTTGATGAACCATGAGGTTCGACGGGTGGGATGAAACCTGAGAAATCAAGTGTTGATCTCGAAGTATGTTGGTAAAAGAGTCTGCATGACGCGACATTAGGTGCCTCTTTCATGCCTACTAGCGTGGTGTTCGACTCCAATTGTGTTGTGGTTACATTGTACTTAGGGTGCCGGAGAGAAACCCTTAGGTACATGAGTGACTAGGTGAAATCTAACAAGCTAAAGCAATTGGATGATTGCGAGAGTATAGTTTGTGTAATTTGTGGTACACTTTTTGTTCGAAGTGTTTAAGGATAGGTGAAGATCCTTAGTATGCTCAAGGTTGGAGCAAGATATGGTGATGGGTCATGTGAACCCAATTGTTGGTAAAGTCTACCTTTGGTAGCATTGTACGGTTGTACAAGATGCTGTTATGGAACGTAGTTCCAAGTGGGGGAGTTACACTCCCTCACGAGGAAGTTCTAGTGTGAGATTTCGGATGACGTTTTAGTAGATCCGGAATTTGTGTCGGGACCTAGATTTGGTCGATTGTGGTAGAGTACAATTTCGGTTAAATTGTACTTATGATTTTGGAGTTGAATTATCACCGAGGTGGTAATGTGGTAAATCTCTTTGAGAGATAATGGACGTGTTTCACGAGCAATGTGAAATCCCTCAGTTAAGGGATGTGAGTATCGGATTCTCTTCTAGAGAATTATTGTTTTGTGCCTATGTTTGATATAGGTGGTTCTTGCTTGATTGTGTGAATGGTTAGTGGTATCCGTTAGGATTCACTATGGCGTAGCAGAGCGCGATGTTACGTTACTCGTTGTATGAGGCCAAAAGAGCGTCGATTGGTGAAGCATGACCGTTGACGGGGTCCGCTGACTTCATCATGGGAGTAGTGTTATATCGGTATGGTATAACGTTATCGGGAAATTCGAGTACCTATGGGGAATGGGATTACCATTCCTGTGTTGAGATTGGGAAGTGGATCACGTGTGTTTGCGGATTCACGATGACGCGTGTAGTTTCGGTCATCTTATTATGGAAGTGAGTCGCGTGTAGTTCGGATTCACAAATGACTCGTGTGGTTGCGGTCATTGTATTGAGGAGTGAGTCGCGTGTAGTTCGGATTCACAAATGACACGTGTGGTTGCGGTCATTCTATTGGGATAGTGACTCTCGTGTAGTTCGGATTCACTAAGGCGCGTGTAGTTCGGCCAATCCCGATTGTTGTGCGGTGGAGGTAGTGAGTCGCGTGTGGTGCGGATTCACTAAGGCGCGTGTAGTTTTCGGCCAGCCTTCATGTTGTTAGATGTGTGATCTATCGGTTGTTTTATACACCGATGGTGGGCTCGTAGGACCATGATGTTTGATCTATTGGTTGTTTTATACGCCAATGGTGGGGTCGTGAGGACCATGTTGTGGGATTAGTGATGCGATAGCCGTGTTTCACTCACATGTTGTTACGGGTGTGACGATAGTCGATTCTGTACACCTTGGGATTTGCGTTGCCATAGTCGTTTGGGGGCGCTAACGGTTTTTGTCGTTTGGTTATGATGTTACGGTAGTTGCGTATTGGTAGCGTTGCGCACTACAAGGGATGTTGAGTGGTAAGTGTTATCCGTCAGGATTCGTTTTTATTTCGGTCTTCGTCGGTTTAGACGGTTGACCTTAGAGTGGGACTTGGTTATTTTAGCTTTGTACTTGGTAAAGGTACGCTAAAGGGTTGATGTCTCGGTTCGGGATTTGGTTGAGTTTTCCCGATGTGAGGGATTTGAGCAGGGTCTTAGCGCTCAGATTGTGATTGATAAGTCGCGAGTGACGATTTTAGTTGTTACAGGTGATTCATTGGGAAGAATTATCTAGGAAAGTCGGATTGGGATTTATGTGGAGGACCGTGGAGCATAGGTCCGGTTGGTTAAGTGACGAGGATCACGAGGACGTGATTGATTCTAAGTGGGGGAGAGTTATAAGACCCTAATATTTATTATACTTAGAGTATTAATGATGTACGTTTAGTGGGTAAAGCTTGGAATAAAATTAAAGGCTCAGAATCTGCCCAGACGTGGGCGCGCGCCACGTACCATAAGGTGAGCGCGCCGCGCACCTGGCCTGTGACAGAATTCCTGTCTTTTCTATTTTGGGTTTAATGAAGGGCAATTTGGTCTTTTCACTTGAGGCCGGATCTGTGGACTTATCAGCTGGTTTGGATCCATTGTTGGATCATTTTCACATCCACAAACACACTCTCAACTATCTAGAGACAGAGGGAGATTTCTAGATAGAGAATTGGGGTTTTGGAGAAGAAGAAGCTTGGTTTGATCAAAAGCTCAAGTGTTAAAGTTGTTCACCTCGTTCCTAGCTACGTTTTGGTTGTTGTGGTAAGTTTTAACTCCGAATTTCATTGTTTGATTTTGATATTCAAGTTAGGGTTTGAACTTAAATTGTAGATAAACTCATTTAAACTCTTGAAGTGAGTTTAGTGATGCTAGTAATCGGGTTTATGGTTGTTGTTGGTGGGTTTTGGGTTGGTGAACAAATTGGCCATGATTAGGACTTGTAATTGGGTTTAATCACTAGGTTTAGTGATTATGGAAGTGTTGGAACCCATTATAGTGTATTTGAAAGACTAATTTTGAAAAAAGTCAAAATTAGGGTTTATGGGTGATTTTGAGAATCATAAGTGTTTAACACTTACGATTGGGTTAAATTGGCATATAAGGACCATTCTCACTTGTGTTAGTGATTATTGGTTAGTTTGGGCGCATTTTGTGTTTGTAAGTGCAATTGGTCAAATTTGCACTAAGTGTGGAATTGAGTTGGTTTGTAAATCCACTCTAAGTGTGTTGTTGTATTGTGATAATGGAATAGGTACTTTCCATTGACGGGTTGCGGATTATTCGGTGGCATTCATCAAGGCGACAAGGTGAGTGTTAATATCCTATGTGCATATGTATGTGTAGGATGGGTGCGGGTCGGGTGAAGTGGTTCTCGGTTATAGAGCTCACTTCACATATAGGTGGATTTGATGGACTTGTGTAATAGGTCCAATTGGCACATTTGTGCGTTTTGGTTGACCACCTTTGGCGAGGTGCACCCTTTGTGTGTACGTTATCACATATGCTTGTGATGTAGATTGTAGAACCCAAATGGGGAAGGGTTGGTATTGCGTTGTGATTGGAGGAGTGGATCACGTGTGGATGCGGATTCACGATGACTCGTATAGTTCGGTCATCTTATTGAGAAAGTGAGTCTCGTGTAGTTCGGATTCACGATGACTCGTGTAGTTCGGTCATCTTATTGAGGTAGTGGTCTCGTGTAGTTCAGATTCACTAAGGCTCGTGTAGTTCGGCCAACCTCGATGTTGTTGTGGTATTGAAGATAGTAATCTCGTGTGGATGCGGATTTACTAAGGCTCGTGTAGTTCGGCCAATCTTCATGTTGGAAATTGGTAGTCGGTTCCTGTATTGGGTTAAGGGGTTAACCTTGGACGTTTGTATATTGCTTATTGTCGTGTTGTTGTGTTGTATCTAACCCTCTGGGTGTAGCTTATTGGCGTTGTTCACATCGTCGTTGGTGAACTTATACTTGTTGTGATTATTAGCTTGATGCTTAGTGATCGTACGGTATGCTTAGCTTAGCTTGCCTTTATACTTGGATGCTCCGGTGTGATGACCCGAAAATTTTCGACCAAATTTAAACTTAATCTTATATGATTCCGATACGATAAGCAAAGTCTATGAAGTTGAATCCTAAAATTATTAAACTATTCAAATACCCTTCGATTGTTCTCAACGATTTGCGAACAATTATATGTAAATAGATACATATATATATACTATAACTTGAAAACGTAACAATGTATTAATTGTTTGATGCCGTACATTAAATTTATTGGTTTAAATATTTATTTGAATATATATGATAAGTTGGAATATTAATTGTATGAATAACTTGCGACGTATATTTAAAACTTGTTTATGAATGTTGAAAATATATTTTAACTTGGTCATAAAACGATTTGTTATTATATATATATTAACAAATAGCGAGACAATGATTTATAGAAGTAAATGACCAAAACACTCGAAAGTTTAAGATACACTTTGAATGATATAGTTTATTGATAATTTAAGACTATATTTTGACAAAGGTACGAGTCACAAAATGTAAATTGCGAGTTTTCTAAGCGTACAAAAATGCGTTCGAGAAACCGGAACCGGGACATAAGTCGAGTGACAACGTACGAGTCATCGGAACGAAAATTACACGTCAACTATGCACATGAATTTTATATAATATATAATTAATTATTTAAATTATATTATATTATATATATATATATATATATATATATATATATATATATATATATATATATATATATATATATATATATATATATATATATATATATATATATATATATATATTATATTTAATTATGTTAACAAACAAGAAAACAAAAAAATATGTGAGCTGGATCTGACGGCCATGCGATCGCATGGGAAATAGGCATAAAACCAACGCGAGTGCATGAGCTAATGCAAGTGCATGAGATTTGCACTAAAATCCCATGCACTCGCATGGGCATCAGATTCCAAAAAGTTGCCTATAAAAAGCCAGTTTCTGCTCGAGTTATTTTTACACATATACTACTCCGTCTGTAATATTATTATTATTATCATTATTTATTATTATTATTATTATTATTATTATTATTATTATTATTATTATTATTATTATTATTATTATTATTATTATTATTATTATTATTATTATTATTATTATTATTATTATTATTAAGATTAATATTATTAGTAGTATTTATATTATTATTAATTTTATTAATATTAGTAGTATTAGTATTATTATTATTTATACATAAAATACTACGACGAGGTTCTGCTCGCGTGTTTTCAAAATGGTTTTCGAGCGGGATAGAGCTAAGGAAATTATGAGTTATTGCTAAGGAGGCTATGAGTATTGTTCGAGGGTTTTACTCGTGAGTCAAACTAGTATTTATCATCTCCGTTGCGTCTACGTACCTTTCCTGCAATATTGAATCTCAATATTGATACGTGAGTACTTATAATTTAATTTTTACATACTAATAGTGTATCCCTGACTAGTGCTCGAGTATATATATTTATGCATGCTTGTATGCTAAATTTCATCGTTAAATAGTTTATGATGAATCATGAATTAAATACATATATTACTGATAAAAGGTATATGATATGCATGTTTTTGAAAAGCTGGCGAAAAATCAATAACTTTTCATTTAGAAATCGCGTAATTTCGATGAACGAATTAAAAGATATGGTCAATTGAATTATGATTAACGTTAATTGGAATTGCTTTTGAATCTACAATTAATATTTAAACAACTTGTTTGTAAGATTGATAATTTGGATTTTCAAATATTACTAATCGAGTAAATGAATTTCTATATAAGGCACGTCTCGATTTGTTGAACAATTGTCAAAATTGACTGTTTTATCATATTTTAAAGCTTTATAAAACTATAGTCTAATTATTCAAGTATTGGGAAACCATGTGAAATGTTAAACTATTTTCGATTACCATGATCATTCAAACTATAGTATAGATTTTAAAAGATCATATTGGGTCAGGTTGACTTTTTGAAACGACTTTGGATAACTTTTGTATGTCGATCTCGAGCATTAGGTTTATGATACACTATGACCTGACCTAGCTTGATAGACATTTATTGACCAACATATGTTCTCTAGGCTGAGATCTACAGTTATTTGGTATTTCGAGTTTCGGTCACATTTCGATGAATGATCTTATATGCTGCTAAGGTGAGTTTCATTTGCTCCCTTTTTAAATGATTTTGCAATCTATATTTTTGGGCTGAGAATACATGCACTTTATTTTAAACGCAATGGATACAAGTACATACTAAATTCTACACTGAGTTTGAACCGAAAATCCCTTAGCTTTGGTAACTAGTAACTGCCAGTTATAAGAACTGGTGGGCACGAACAGTTGTATATGGATCCATAGGGCTTGACATCCCCGTCTGTTCCAGGTATAGAAACCCTAGCCTGAACTATAAAATAGACGTATGCTATTTGAGTTTAATACATGTTGGTTTACGTGTATTGTACATGTTGGTTGCATGTATGTTAAAATAGGGGTACTTATTAAAACGTTAAAGTTTAGTTACCAGGGTGCTCAATCTTGTAGAATATTTTGATAAACATTTCTGGATAAAACAACTGAAATCTTGTGATCCACCTTTGTATACAGATTATGCGAAACACTAAAACTATGAACTCACCAACCTTTGTGTTGACACTTATTAGCATGTTTATTCTCAGGTTCCCTAGAAGTCTTCCGCTGTTTGCTTATATGTTAGACAAGCTTTGTGCATGGAGTCATACATGCTTTATTCAAGAAAACGTTGCATTCACAAAACCATCAACATGTAACTATTTTGACTACATTGTCAACGGAAGTATTATTGTAACTATTATTTACGGTGATTGTCTATATGTAGAAATCATCAGATGTCGAAAACCTTGAATTTAAATATTCATTTATGGTATATCTTTTCAAAAGAATGCAATGTTTACAAAATGTATCATATAGAGGTCAAATACCTCGCAATGAAATCGATGAATGACGTGTTCATCCATATGGATTTGGAGCGATCGTCACATTTGGTATCAGAGCTTGAGGTCATAGGGAACCAGAATTTGCATTAGTGTGTTTAACTGGTAATTGTTAGGATGCATTAGTGAGTCTGGACTATGACCGTATCTGTTTTTACCGAGTTTTACTTATCATTTCTTGTCAGAAATTGCATGCTTATCATTCTTAAGTCTAGACACGTTTTCCTGCATTTATTGTATGAATAGTGTATAGACAAAATTCATATCATAGCGTATCTGCTAATACATATCTTAGCATATCGGTTACTGTAAACTATTCCTGACATCTTCCGAAAATTTCTCCGTAATTTATGGGATTTTGGTATTATATATACATATGTAAATTATGTATCGGAGAATACCAAACTAAATCCTATAATCTATCTCATATCAAAAATCAATTCTCTGATTATACAAGATGGATCACGTATCTAGTTCAAATTCCTTAGATTCTGACAACTATTCTGATATGGAGTTTCACTCGAGCTCCGAAAGCAGTGTGACCGGAATGGATCAACCAATCAGCCATCATCTATTCTGGATGAATTGGGGATAGGTTCGTAGCCTCCTCAATCATTGGATACAAGAAGAAGGTGATCCCTTCCATCCACCACATTCACCTCTTGGCGAGGAACCTGAAGCACTTACCGGAGAATCTGTTCGTAATACCATTTTCTCTCTCATTTCCAGAGTATCTCGTTGAAAGGACCCATCCTAATCCATCCGGATGAAGTCCATATCGATTATAAACGATTCACAACAGTTGATTACATCGCGAGGTACTTGACCTCTATATGATACATTTTACAAACATTGCATTCGTTTTGAAAAGACAATCTTTCATTACATCTAAAGTTGACAAACATGCATACCATTTCATAATATATCCAACTATAATTGACTTAATAATGATCTTGATAAACTCAACGACTCGAATGCAACGTCTTTTGAAATATTTCATGAATGACTCCAAGTAATATCTTTAAAATGATCAACTGCACAGCGGAAGATTTCTTTCGTACCTGAGAATAAACATGCTTTCAAGTGTCAACCAAAAGATTGGTGAGTTCATTAGTTTAGCATAAATAATCATTTCATAATTTTAATAGACCACAAGATTTCATATTTCCATTTCTCATAAACATACGTCCCATGCATAGAGACAAAAATATCATTCATATGGATTGAACACCTGGTAACCGACATTAACAAGATGCATATATAAGAATATCCCCATCATTCCGGGATCCTCCATCGGACATGATATAAATTTCGAAGTACTAAAGCATCCGGTACTTTGGATGGGGCTTGTTGGGCCCGATAGATCTATCTTTAGAGTTCGCGTCAATTAGGGTGTCTGTTCCCTAATTCTTAGATTACCAGACTAAATAAAAAGGGGCATATTCGATTTCAATAATTCAACCATATAATGTAGTTTTGATTTACTCGTGTCTATTTCGTAAAACAGTTATAAAAGCAGCGCATGTATTCTCAGCCCAAAAATATAAAGGGTAAAAAGGCAAATGAAACTCGCGCATATAAATATTGTAAAACAGTTAATAAAACAGTTGCATGTATTCTCAGCCCCAAAAATGTAAAGAGTAAAAGGGGAGCAAATGAAACTCACAGTACTGTATTTTATAGTAAAAATACATATGACGACATTGAACAATGCAGGGTAGGCCTCGGATTCACGATCCTATATAATTTGTATATATATTAAAACGTATAATCGTAACTGAACGAATTTATTTATTATATCTTAAATTTGTATATTTTTAATTTGTGTGTATATATTTAATATGGTTAATCTTCATATATTTATATTAATGTATATTTATTTGTATACGCACTTGTTTAAACATAATATTTAAAAATTGATAGTTTTAAAATAATAGTACCTTTAGTAATAATGATAGTAATAATACTGATATCAATAAAATGATACTTAGTAATAACATTATTATTAATAATATTAGTTATATTAGTGATAATAATAGTTGTATAATTAATATTTGTAATAATAATAATAATTTACATCATAACTAAAATACTTCTTAATAATGATAATAAGTTTTAAAATAACAATTTTAATAACCCTATTCATAATAAAAGTGATATTACTAATAATAAAAATTCTCATATCATTAATAATAATAATATTAACAATAATAATAATAATCACAATAATAATAATAATTATTATTATAAAATTAGTAAATGGTTACAACCTTTGAAGAAATGATCAAAAAGAAATGCCAATGCTGGGATTCGAACCCGCGACCTTCTGTTCACCTGACACACCCTTAACCATCTACGCTGCCCTGCTTACTCAGTTTTAAACTCTATCCTAAACTATTTATATCCCGTAAAAAAATTTTGTTTCTTCTTCATGCTTAGATCGACCAACACTGGCTTCCAATCTCCTCATCAAAGATTTGATTCATTACTTAATTATAACAACTAACATTAAAACAGAGATTCAACACTTTAACATAATAATAATCAATCAATGTTTTAAAAAAAATAAAAAAAATTGCCATAAAGGCTGCTGCTGTCGCAGCTCATTACAAAAAAAAAATGTTTTCATTTTCGAGCAAGCTTTGGACAAAGATTTCTACACGAACTATGTTCTAAATCGTTTATATAAGCCTCCCGAATCACCAATTTCAACAAAAACATCAATTAGAACTCTAATTTGATTGAAGAACAAATATTGACTTTTTAGTTTTAAAACTTTGACTCTCAAATTCTCACTCAATTTAAAGAGTTGAAACCTCTAATTTTTCAGAAAGATTGTTTATAGTAATCCTAACACAATTGTATTCTTAAATTTTGAAAATTGACTTGAATTCGAGGGATTGCATAAAAGTTAATGCGACACAGGGTTTTTGAGCTGTAATAACTTTTATGTTTATGAATTCCTTGATGACGGTATAATTAATAGATGATAAAGGTGATGATAATTAATTGGAGTAGTAATCCCTGGTACGTTCGATTGTTGGTTAGTGATGGTGGACGACAGGATTGATTGGAGTAGATGAAGAATAAGAAAAGAAATTGAAAAGGGATAAAGACATATTCATACCATGTATCTGTATGTAATTCAGTACCTATAAATATATATCTGCTTTCTTTAAATATCAGTATATATTTATATAACTATCGATATATCTATATATCTATTCTTCATATAACATAAATCTGTAAATATATGGGTATAACCTGTATAGTATTATTTATAATTAATCTTTTTATATAAATGTATTAATATTACACTTAATATAATATTATAAATGACAATAACAGTAATAATATAATAATAATAATATTACTACTACTTAATAATAATTATATTAATTATTTTTTATAAAACTACCTATAATAATAATTAAGAAAAATAGTGATAATAATATGAGAATATTGATAATAACCAACATGTTACTTTTTAATAAGCTTGTTAATAATAATATATAAGAATGAAAATAATATTATTCTTAATTTTAAAATAACGTTAAAACCTTTATCCTCATTAAAATGACTCGTTAACAATTTGTCCAAAGTGGTGCCAAAAATTTATAAAATTATATTCTTTTATAAAGAAGACGTGACATTTAAATCATATTACATAGTTTCTAAAATTCCTAATAATAAAAGATAATAATATTAAACTTAATAATTACATCTTGACGTTTTATAAAATGTACTAACTTTTCGAAATATATCATAGTACGTTTTATATTTTTTTTAAAACAATAATTATATGTACTTGTGATTTAATATATATAGCATAAAACTTTATTTAGGTTTTATATACATTTTCAATTTACATTATGAAATGTTTTAATAATAGACTTCTTTTAGACTGAAAACGTTTTCGATTAATATATATACTTATACACATATATTCATATCTATTTATATAATGGTTCGTGAATCGTTGGAACTTGGTCGAGGTTAAATGAATACATGAATACAGTTCAAAGTTTTTGAGACTTCAACAATACAGACTTTGCTTATCGTGTCGGAAACATATAAAGATTAAGTTTAAATTTGGTCGGAAATTCCCGGGTCATCACAGTACCTACCCGTTAAAGAAATTTCGTCCCGAAATTTGAGTGAGGTGGTCATGGTTAACACTAATAATATTTTTATGACGAATATGAGTTGATAAATAGAGTTTTATCATCATTGAGTAATATGTATAAGACAATTCAATTACTCGAAGAGTACGAATGAAGCTATCACTAAATGGTGAAATGAGAAAGGCAAGTTTCATCATAACTTTTGACTAGTCATGGTTGAATTTAGAAAATAAGGTGCGTCTTAACTTTTGACATCACCTCAGTTGAATTCCGGAATTTAAGGGATATAAAGAAAATCTTCGAAATCTAGAAGATTTGATTCTTCGGCGAATAAGGAAATTAAGATCTCTATAATTAAATATGGTGATCTTCCTCAATTACTCTGTCTGACATTTCCACTATAAATTAAGCTCTTTCGTTCCATTATTCTCACCATTCCTATATTTTCTTTCTTAGTTCATACATCCAAAGGATTGTGAAAATGCTTAATCCAGTTCTAATCCTTGATATTTTTCTAATTATCATTTTCTGTCATCCTTCTTTTCAATCTTCCATCAGAAGAATCTGTTCACTTCTACTATTACCTTTGGGTGATGCTATTCTTAATTATACCGTGTTTCTATATTGCTATTCATATTAATATTCATAGTTTGTAATTTCTGCGTTGTTGTTGGATTTTATATCTTCCCTTATATTTCAATGTCCCTGCTTCTGTCTCCTATAATTATTGTCATCTACAGTTAATGCGCTCTCTTATTTGCTGCAATTTATACCCCCTTTCTATTTCGGAGCTTCATGCTTTTGTTTACTTTTCGTAAGTAACGGTCCAGAATTCATAGGTATGGAGTTTCGAATTATCATAATATACAAGGTAGAAAGGAAAGGTAGTAGCACGATTTGTTTTGTCAAATTACCTGAATCACGGAGAATAGAACTATCAAGAATATATTTTCTTGATATGTTCAGAAGTTAATCAGAATGAAAGAGTTATGTAACATGGCACATGGTGACGTTATAATCTGTGAATCATCATGTTCCATTTAGAAACTCAGCATGACTTACTGTAATATAATCACGTTGATCAAGTGTCATTATATTATACTAACTCATGCATCAGTTCCCAACATTACTTCAATAACATTCATATTTTAAGCTTGAAAGTTTACAGAATATAGAAACTAACAGTTTCTATATGATGTAACACTGATATCAGGAAGAGATTAATGATTTCAGATAAGAATAGTTATGAAAATATCTTCAGAAATATGGAGGATATTTATAATGAAAGATACGATAATATCTAGGAATATCTAAGATCAGAGGATGATAGAAACTATTGTCTGCAAGGGTTTAGAGTAAGGAGCAAGATATTCACTAAAGACTTTTTAGCAGACATTGAATCATTTGGATTCTTTGAAGTCAAACTTATTCTTTGTGATTTGTCCACTGCTTTCTTCATAGTTTTCGCATAATCTGCTTTTCGGTACTAAATTTTCTATGGAATGTTTCCAATATAATGATACACAGGAAGCACAAAGAGGTATATAATTTCGGACGAGAATATTTATGAAAATATCCTCAGAAATATCGAAGATATTGATGATGATATTTTGGAATTTCTAAGTTCGATGGTTGATGGAGAAAGATTTTTCGCAAGATTTTAACATGACTTCGGAGCAAGATATTATTTGAAGGTTTCATCGGATCCAGAATTACCTGGATTCTTTGAATATATGGTATGGTCTTTGTATTTGTCCTTGGTCTCCTTCGTGGTTAACTCAATCCGTTTTCCAGTTCCAACTTTTCTGAGCTTTTCCAACATACTATTCTTTATCATCAAACTTTCGATGATTATGGTCATTTACATTTGTCTATGGTTTCTGCTGCTTCATTCAGCTTTTTCAACATTCAGAGTATTGATTTGTGACTGAGTGATTTTCAGAATTCCAGAAGGAGAGATCATAATTCTAAGAGATAAATGTCATACATATAACTGTTGATGTAGATATGCTGTGAGTTTTTAAAGTACTGATTGCTGATTCCCGGTAATTGGTATGGAAGTTCTCGTTACAAGATACGGATGAGTATATGATAGGGTTTCAATGAATAAATATAATGATTTGTCAGAGAGATTTAAGCCAAGAAGTAACGAGGTTGCTGGTATGTCTGCTGGTAATATGGTGGAATATAAAAGAATTCTCCGGTATCAAAAGAGTAATCGTATATATCAGGATTATAGTAAGGCTACTTCGAATGAAGAGTCGAAGTTGACTTGCTGGAGCTGTGACAAAATTGGCTACTTTGAAAAGGGATCGAAAAATTATTTTTGTTAATAAATGCCAAAGGATCTAACGCGGCTACGTGTTAAACTTTTACTCAGTTGTCGAGAGTTCTCTCAGGTGCATAACTATATGCATAAATCTTTCCTTCCGTAGATAAAGTGCGGTTGATTCATCCTATCGACTGAGGTGTTTTCAAGAATCATGAAAGGTTTGAACGCAGAATGTAATTGTGAAGATACAAATGAGGTTTAAGATGAAATCAAGTGGCAAACTTGAAGAATTGTTTAGTTTCATATGTTATAAACAATATTTTAATTCATTTTAATTGTCCAATGTTGATAGTCCATAGTTACTAGTCCACAGTTAGCATTTCAATAATTCATATATAATATTCGAATTAATTAATACATGTCGTGACCCGTATACGTCTCAGACTCGATCACAACTCAAACTATATATATTATTGTAGAATCAACCTCAACCCTGTATAGCTAACTCCTGCATTACTGCATATAGAGTGTCTATGGTTATTCCAAATAATATATATAGATGCGTCGATATGATATGTCAAAACCTTGTATACGTGTCCCGATATTTAAAGTGCGAAAAATAAATACAGAAATTAAATGACAATAAATAAAGTGCGTAAAGTAAATAACAGAAATTAAATGACGATAAATAAAATTACGAGAATATAAATTGCGATAATTAATTTGCGATAAATAAAATGTAATCAGTTAGCTAGGAACAGTTAACTAGGATTTTGTTAGCGTGGATTCTTAACAAAATTATGTTAACAAATTCTTAACATAATTAATTTGTCTGTTTCTAACAAATTTTATTTTGTCATATGTTTTCTTCATTATGCCACTTGTTGGATTCTGATAGGTTAAAATCCAAATATGAAATTGAGTGAAAATAGTTATTCTGTGGTGAACGAATACGTATATCGGTGGATGTAAGTAGGATAGTAAATGACTATTGAATTAGATTTGAAAGAATGTACAGTGTACTTATTAATGTGAAATCTAAATATTCCTCGGGTATTACCTACCCGTTAAAATATTTTCACCATTAACAGTTTGTACAAAAGAATTTTTAATTACAATCTTTATGAAAACATATATACATATATATTTTCTTCAGATGTAATCATGGATTTAATGAGTTAATGTGATATTAATCTCATTTGATTTGTCGTTAGAACTAGAATACATAATCTCTAAAACATTAGAGATTACATAATCGCCAGGTAGAACGAAGATAAATGATGTAGAACGATATGTAGAATGATGATTATACTCGAGGTACATAATGAGATTTGAGGCATGGATTGTTGATGGTACTGGTGCTATTACCGATGGTACTGTTGGTGCCGGTGATGTTGTTGAAGCTGGTAAATTTTGCACCATATTCTCCGAATTTATGACTCGAACGCGAAGCTCGTTGACTTCTTCCATTACTCCAGGATGATTGTCGGTCGGAACGAGCAGATGAATAAGATTTAGAATTGTGGATAATATGTAATAGTTACGAGATATCCTGGAAATGAGGGTGAAAATGGTGTTTCGGACTGATTCGCCGGTAAGTGTTTCAGGTGGTTCGCCTAGAGGTAAATTCAGTTGGTGGAAGGGATCGTCTTCTTCACGTCTCCATTGATTAAGTTGACTACGAAACCATCAAATGAATTGGGGATGGCTGATTTGCTGATTTATTCCGGTGACTCTGCTTTCGAAACTCGAGTGAAACTCTATGTCGGAATAGCTATCGAAATCTAAAGGACTCGAACTGATTGAGGGATTTATAACGTACGATCAGATAAAGGATTTTCAATAAGAAATAGATTATAGGATGTAGATTAGTACCCTGTAATACATAATTTACATATGCATATATAATACTAAAATCCCATAAGTTACGGAGGAATCTATGGAATATGTTAGAAAAAGTTTACAGTAACAGATATGCTAAGATATGAATTAGCAGATACGCTAAGATATAAATTTGTCTATACACTATTCATGCAATCAATTAGCAGATACGCTAAGATATAAATTTGTCTATACACTATTCATGCAATCAATGTAGCAAGATGTGTCTAGACTAGGAATGATAAGCAGGTAATTTCCTAAGGATGATAAACAGATGATTTCCGACAAAACTGATAAGCAAAAATTTTGAAATGCAGACACGGTCGAAGTTCAGACTCACTAATGCATCCTAACGACTTATCAGTTAGACACACTAATGCAGACCTGGTTCGCTAAGACCACCGCTCTGATACCAACTGAAAGGACCCGTCCTAATCCATCCGGACGAAGTCCATATCGATTATAAACGATTCACAACAGTTGATTACATCGCGAGGTACTTGACCTCTATATGATACATTTTACAAACATTGCATTCGTTTTGAAAAGACAATCTTTCATTACATCTAAAGTTGACAAACATGCATACCATTTCATAATATATCCAACTATAATTGACTTAATAATGATCTTGATAAACTCAACGACTCGAATGCAACGTCTTTTGAAATATTTCATGAATGACTCCAAGTAATATCTTTAAAATGATCAACTGCACAGCGGAAGATTTCTTTCGTACCTGAGAATAAACATGCTTTCAAGTGTCAACCAAAAGGTTGGTGAGTTCATTAGTTTAGCATAAATAATCATTTACTAATTTTAACAGACCACAAGATTTCATATTTCCATTTCTCATAAACATACGTCCCATGCATAGAGACAAAAATATCATTCATATGGATTGAACACCTGGTAACAGACATTAACAAGATGCATATATAAGAATATCCCCATCATTCCGGGATCCTCCATCGGACATGATATAAATTTCGAAGTACTAAAGCATCCGGTACTTTGGATGGGGCTTGTTGGGCCCGATAGATCTATCTTTAGAGTTCGCATCAATTAGGGTGTCTGTTCCCTAATTCTTAGATTACCAGACTAAATAAAAAGGGGCATATTCGATTTCGATAATTCAACCATATAATGTAGTTTTGATTTACTCGTGTCTATTTCGTAAAACAGTTATAAAAGCAGCGCATGTATTCTCAGCCCAAAAATATAAAGGGTAAAAAGGCAAATGAAACTCACGCATATAAATATTGTAAAACAGTTAATAAAACAGTTGCATGTATTCACAGCCCCAAAAATGTAAAGAGTAAAAGGGGAGCAAATGAAACTCACAGTACTGTATTTTGTAGTAAAAATACATATGACGACATTGAACAATGCAGGGTAGGCCTCGGATTCACGATCCTATATAATTTGTATATATATTAAAACGTATAATCGTAACTGAACGAATTTATTTATTATATCTTAAATTTGTATATTTTTAATTTGTGTGTATATATTTAATATGGTTAATCTTCATATATTTGTATTAATGTATCTTTATTTGTATACGCACTTGTTTAAACGTTATATTTAAAAATTGATAGTTTTAAAATAATAGTACCTTTAGTAATAATGATAGTAATAATACTGATATCTATAAAATGATACTTAGTAATAACATTATTATTAATAATATTAGTTATATTAGTGATAATAATAGTTGTAGAATTAATATTTGTAATAATAATAATAATTTACATCATAACTAAAATACTTCTTAATAATGATAATAAGTTTTAAAATAACAATTTTAATAACCCTATTCATAATAAAAGTGATAATACTAATAATAAAAATTCTCATATCATTAATAATAATAATATTAACAATAATAATAATAATCACAATAATAATAATAATAATAATTATAAAATTAGTAAATGGTTACAACCTTTGAAGAAATGATCAAAAAGAAATGCCAATGCTGGGATTCGAACCCGCGACCTTTTGTTCACCTGACACACCCTTAACCATCTACGCTGCCCTGCTTACTCAGTTTTAAACTCTATCCTAAACTATTTATATCCCGTAAAATTTTTCCGCTTCTTCTTCATGCTTAGATCGACCAACACTTGCTTCCAATCTCCTCATCAAAGATTTGATTCATTACTTAATTATAACAACTAACATTAAAACAGAGATTCAACACTTTAACATAATAATAATCAATCAATGTTTTAAAAAAAAATAAAAATAAATTGCCATAAAGGCTGCTGCTGTCGCAGCTCATTACCAAAAAAAAATGTTTTCATTTTCGAGCAAGCTTTGGACAAAGATTTCTACACGAACTATGTTCTAAATCGTTTATATAAGCCTCCCGAATCACCAATTTCAACAAAAACATCAATTAGAACTCTAATTTGATTGAAGAACAAATATTGACTTTTTAGTTTTAAAACTTTGACTCTCAAATTCTCACTCAATTTAAAGAGTTGAAACCTCTAATTTTTCAGAAAGATTGTTTATAGTAATCCTAACACAATTGTATTCTTAAATTTTGAAAATTGACTTGAATTCGAGGGATTGCATAAAAGTTAATGCGACACAGGGTTTTTGAGCTGTAATAACTTTTATGTTTATGAATTCCTTGATGACAGTATAATTAATAGATGATAAAGGTGATGATAATTAATTGGAGTAGTAATCCCTGGTACGTTCGATTGTTGGTTAGTGATGGTGGACGACAGGATTGATTGGAGTAGATGAAGAATAAGAAAAGAAATTGAAAAGGGATAAAGACATATTCATACCATGTATCTGTATGTAATTCAGTACCTATAAATATATATCTGCTTTCTTTAAATATCTGTATATATTTATATAACTATCGATATATCTATATATCTATTCTTCATATAACATAAATCTGTAAATATATGGGTATAACCTGTATAGTATTATTTATAATTAATCTTTTTATATAAATGTATTAATATTACACTTAATATAATATTATAAATGACAATAACAGTAATAATATAATAATAATAATATTACTACTACTTAATAATAATTATATTAATTATTTTTGATAAAACTACCTATAATAATAATTAAGAAAAATAATGATAATAATATGAGAATATTGATAATAACCAACATGTTACTTTTTAATAAGCTTGTTAATAATAATCTATAAGAATGAAAATAATATTATTCTTAATTTTAAAATAACGTTAAAACCTTTATTCTCATTAAAATGACTCGTTAACAAGTTGTCCAAAGTGATGCCAAAAATTTATAAAATTATATTCTTTTATAAAGAAGACGTGACATTTAAATCATATTACATAGTTTCTAAAATTCCTAATAATAAAAGATAATAATATTAAACTTAATAATTACATCTTGACGTTTTATAAAATGTACTAACTTTTCGAAATATATCATAGTACGTTTTATATTTTTTTTAAAACAATAATTATATGTACTTGTGATTTAATATATATAGCATAAAACTTTATTTAGGTTTTATATACATTTTCAATTTACATTATGAAATGTTTTAATAATAGACTTCTTTTAGACTGAAAACGTTTTCGATTAATATATATACTTATACACATATATTCATATCTATTTATATAATGGTTCGTGAATCGTTGGAACTTGGTCGAGGTTAAATGAATACATGAATACAGTTCAAAGTTTTTGAGACTTCAACAATACAGACTTTGCTTATCGTGTCGGAAACATATAAAGATTAAGTTTAAATTTGGTCGGAAATTCCCGGGTCATCACACTCGTCACGATTATATACTATCACAAATTCTGGATCTTATTCATCCGCTCGTCCGAACTGCCAATCATACTGGTGTAGTAGAAGAAGTCAACGAGCTTCGCGCTCGAGTATTGGATTTGGAGAATATGGTGCAAAGGTTACAAGCACCAGCAGCATCACCGGCATCAACAGTACCACCATCATCAACACCAACAGTATCATTATCACCACCAACCACAACCGCGTCGTAAACCTCAACTTTACAATCCGTTCCACGAACACCAGTGTCCTACGCCCTGTAGATACCAAAGAATACCAACAACAACAAACGATGAAGTATTGATTCATAACCTCATCAAAGAAATATTCTGCAGAGAATATGTAGTTTCTAAAAGTTTTAGAGATTATATATTTTAGTCCTAGTTGAAAACCAGATGAGATTAATATTATGTTAACTCATTAAATCCATGATTACATCTAAAGAAAATATATACGTAAGTATATTTTCATAAAGATTGTAATTAAGAAAATTCTTTTGTAAAAAAAAAAAAAAAAAAAAAAAAAAAAAAAAAAAAAACTGTTAATGGTGAGAATATTTTAACGGGTAGGTAATACCCGAGAGATATATAAATTCACAATTAATATGTTATATTCTTCGAATCTGATTCAGCAATCATCAACTATACTCACTACTTTCACAACAATATACATTCCTTCATAGAAATCAAAAACTACCGTTCCCATCCAAATTCGATTACATATTCTGATTTTGATAAATCAGAATCCAAGTCAAGATATAACCGATATCATCACATTTAGATTTTTACATCCTTTGAAGCTATACTTTGACTTCAAAACTGTGCTAGAACATCATTTCCTTTCATAGAACCCAGAAAAATATTTGTATCATTCAAAATCCTAGAACATCATATGTATATTAGCAATTACAATTTGTGTTCAAACCCTTCGAAATTCCTGAAGACACTTCAAATAACGAACAATCGAGATGATGATCCAACCACATGTTACCCACAATCGTATGAGAAACTCTCGAAACTAAAGTCATAGATTAACACATATCCGTGTCAGACCCTTTGGCATTTATTAGCTAAAATAACTTTTCAATCCCTTTTCAAAATAGACAATTTTGTCACAGCTCCATCAAATCAACTTCAATTATTCATTCGAATAAGCCTTATTATAACTTTGATATATAAGTTTGCCCTTCGTCATTGTTACCGATGAACCTTTTATATCTCGCCACATTAGCAGTAAACTTACCAGCAACATCATTGATCTTTAACTTTCTGAAAAATCATTATATTCATTGAAACCCTATCATTTACTCATTCGCATCTTGTAACAAGAATTGTCATGCCAATTAATGGGAATCAGCAATCAGTATTTTGAAATCTCGCAGCATGTCTACGCCAACAGCTATATGTGTACATATAACGTCTATCTTCTAGACTTACACACTTTGAATGTGAAGTTTCTGAAAAATACCCTAAACTGCGAACTACTTTTTGGGACTTTGAAAAAGCTGAATGAAGCAGCAGAAACTGTAGACAACCGTAACAGTCAAAAGTTTGATGATAAAGAATAGCGTGTTGGTAAAGCTCAAAAAAGAGAAGGTTTGGTACTGGAAAACAGATTGAGCAAACTATGAAGGAGGCTGTGGACAAATCACAAGGACGAAATCTACCTTCAAAGAATCCAAATGATTCAGTGTCTGCTGAAGTTATTATCAAATACCTTGCTCCTGACTCTAAACCCTTGTGAAGAATATTCTTCATCATCCTCTTATCTTAAATATTCTAAGATATCATCATATCTTTCATTATAAATATCTTAGATATTTCTGAAGATATTTTCATAACTCTTCTTATCTGAAATCAATTATCTCTTCGCGTTATCTGTATTACATCATAAAGGAAACTGTTTTAGTTTCTGAATTCTGGAAAATTCGAACTTAAAATATGAATATTTTTGAAGTAATGTTAGGAACTGAAGCATGAGTTAGTATAATATAATGACACTTGATCAACGTGATTATATTACAGTAAGTCATGCTGAGTTTCTAATGGAACGTGATGATTCACAGATCATAACGTCATCATGTGCCATGTTACACGACTCTTGTATTTTACTTAAACTCTAGACATATCAAGAAAATATTTTTCTTGATGATTCGGTCTTTTCCAGGATATTCTGGTAATTTGACAAATCAATATCGTGCCATTACAATTTCCTTCTTAGAACATTAACTATGTTCATTCCGAAATTCATACCTACGAATTCTAGACCATTACTCGCTTGACTTGAAGTCGGGAAGAGGAGACAAAAGCATGAAGCTCTGAAATATAATTGGGAGTATAAATCGCAGCAAATGGAAGAGAGCATTAACTTTGGATGACAATGATTATAGGAGACAGAAGCAGGGACATCGAAATATAAGGGAAGATATAAAACCCAACAACAACGCAGAAATTACAAACCGTATATATCGATGCATATAGCAATATAAAGACACGGAAGAACTAAAAATACTATAAAACCAAGAGTATAGTAGAAGTAAATAGATTCTTCAGGCGGTACATGAAAAAAAGAATGACAGATAAGAAAGTTAGGAGTATAACAAAAAAATCAGAACTGGACGAAGCATTTTCACAATCTTTTGAAAGTATGAAATAAGGAAGAAGATTATATGAGTGGTGAAAAATAAATGAAACGGATGAAGTCAATTTATAGTGAAATATCATACATAGCAATCGAGGAAGGTTACGCATTTAATCAAAGGAAATCTTAATTTCCTTAAAATCCGAAGAATCAAATCTTATTTAGATTATGAAGATTTTCTATTCCTTAAATTACGGAAATCAATCGTTAATACGTCAAAAGTTAAGACGAATCTCTATTCTTCATTTCACTATTTTACGATAACTTCTCTCATACATTTCGAGTAATTGGATTGTCTTATCCATATTATTCAACGGTGATAAAGCTCTATTTATCGACACATATACGTCATGAAAACATTTTTATTATTAGCCATGACGACCTCACTCAAATTTCGGGGTGAAATTTCTTTAACGGGTAGGTACTGTGATGACCCGGAAATTTTCGACCAAATTTAAACTTAATCTTATATGATTCCGATACGATAAGCAAAGTCTATGAAGTTGAATCCTAAAATTCTTAAACTATTCAAATACCCTTCGATTGTTCTCAACGATTCGCGAACAATTATATGTAAATAGATACATATATATATACTATAACTTGAAAACGTAACAATGTATTAATTGTTTGATGCCGTACATTAAATTTATTGGTTTAAATATTTATTTGAATATATATGATAAGTTGGAATATTAATTGTATGAATAACTTGCGACGTATATTTAAAACTTGTTTATGAATGTTGAAAATATATTTTAACTTGGTCATAAAACGATTTGTTATTATATATATATTAACAAATAGCGAGACAATGATTTATAGAAGTAAATGACCAAAACACTCGAAAGTTTAAGATACACTTTGAATGATATAGTTTATTGATAATTTAAGACTATATTTTGACAAAGGTACGAGTCACAAAACGTAAATTTCGAGTTTTCTAAGCGTACGAAAATGCGTTCGAGAAATCGGAACCGGGACATAAGTCGAGTGACAACGTACGAGTCATCGGAACGAAAATTACACGTCAACTATGTACATGAATTTAGTATAATATATAATTAATTATTTAAATTATATATATTATATATATATATTACATTTAATTATGTCGACAAACAAGAAAATAAAAAAATATGTGAACTGGATCTGACGGCCATGCGATCGCATGGGAAATAGGCATAAAACTCATGCGAGTGCATGAGCTCATGCAAGTGCATGAGATTTGCACTAAAATCCCATGCACTCGCATGGGCATCAGATTCCAAAAAGTTGCCTATAAAAAGCCAGTTTCTGCTCGAGTTATTTTTACACATATACTACTCCCTCTGTATTATTATTATTATTATTATTATTATTATTATTATTATTATTATTATTATTATTATTATTATTATTATTATTATTATTATTATTATTATTATTATTATTTATTATTATTATTATTATTATTATTATTATTATTATTATTATTATTATTATTATTATTATTAAGATTAATATTATTATTAATCTTATTATTATTAGTAGTATTTATATTATTATTAATTTTATTAATATTAGTAGTATTAGTATTATTATTATTTATACATAAAATACTACGACGAGGTTCGCGTGTTTTCAAAATGGTTTTGGAGTAGGATAGAGCTAAGGAAATTATGGGTTATTGCTAAGGAGGCTATGAGTATTGTTCGAGGGTTTTACTCGTGAGTCAAACTAGTATTTATCATCTCCGTTGCGTCTACGTACCTTTCCTGCAATATTGAATCTCAATAATGATACGTGAGTACTTATAATTTAATTTTACATACTAATAGTGTATCCCTGACTAGTGCTCGAGTATATATATTTATGCATGCTTGTATGCTAAATTTCATCGTTAAACAGTTTATGATGAATCATGAATTAAATACATATATTACTGATAAAAGGTATATGATATGCATGTTTTTGAAAAGCTGGCGAAAAATCAATAACTTTTCATTTAGAAATCGCGTAATTTCGATGAACGAATTAAAAGATATGGTCAATTGAATTATGATTAACGTTAATTGGAATTGCTTTTGAATCTACAATTAATATTTAAACAACTTGTTTGTAAGATTGATAATTTGGATTTTCAAATATTACTAATCGAGTAAATAAATTTCTATATAAGGCACGTCTCGATTTGTTGAACAATTGTCAAAATTGACTGTTTTATCATATTTTAAAGCTTTATAAAACTATAGTCTAATTATTCAAGTATTGGGAAACCATGTGAAATGTTAAACTATTTTCGATTACCATGATCATTCAAACTATAGTATAGATTTTAAAAGATCATATTGGGTCAGGTTGACTTTTTGAAACGACTTTGGATAACTTTTGTATGTCGATCTCGAGCATTAGGTTTATGATACACTATGACCTGACCTAGCTTGATAGACATTTATTGACCAACATATGTTCTCTAGGTTGAGATCTACAGTTATTTGGTATTCCGAGTTTCGGTCACATTTCGATGAATGATCTTATATGCTGCTAAGGTGATTTTCATTTGCTCCATTTTTAAATGATTATGCAATCTATATTTTTGGGCTGAGAATACATACACTTTATTTTAAACGCAATGGATACAAGTACATACTAAATTCTACACTGAGTTTGAACCGAAAATCCCTTAGCTTTGGTAACTAGTAACTGCAGTTATAAGAACTGGTGGGCGCGAATAGTTGTATATGGATCCATAGGGCTTGACATCCCCGTCTGTTCCAGGTATAGAAACCCTAGCCTGAACTATAAAACAGGCGTGTGCTATTTGAGTTTAATACACGTTGGTTTACGTGTATTCTACATGTTGGTTGCATGTATGTTAAAACAGGGGTACTTATTAAAACGTTAAAGTTTAGTTACCAGGGTGCTCAATCTTGTAGAATATTTTGATAAACGTTTCTAGATAAAAAAAAAACTGAAATCTTGTGATCCACCTTTGTATACAGATTATGCGAAACACTAAAACTATGAGCTCACCAACCTTTGTGTGGACACTTGTTAGCATGTTTATTCTCAGGTTCCCTAGAAGTCTTCCGCTGTTTGCTTATATGTTAGACAAGCTTTGTGCATGGAGTCATACATGCTTTATTCAAGAAAACGTTGCATTCACAAAACCATCAACATGTATCTATTTTGACTGCATTGTCAACGGAAGTATTATTGTAACTATTATTTACGGTGATTGTCTATATGTAGAAATCATCAGATGTCAAAAACCTTGAATTTAAATATTCATTTATGGTATATCTTTTCAAAAGAATGCAATGTTTACAAAACGTATCATATAGAGGTCAAATACCTCGCAATGAAATCGATGAATGACGTGTTCGTCCATATGGATTTGGAGCGATCGTCACATCCGGTATGCGTTATTTAATTATTTGTGTGGCGTGTCCATTTTATACATATATATGTATGTAGTATATTATCATTCACTAAGCATTAGCTTACCCTCTCGTTGTTGACTTTTTATAGATTTGCATGGATGCGGTGGCTCGGGTAAGCATGAGAATAGTGGGCTCGCGTAATTGCTTTAGAAGATCTTGCTTTTGGATTGATTAGGATTGGGTAGCGTATCCCCAATCGTCATGCTCGGTTTTTATTTTGTGTTAGAAATCATGTGGTTGAAATCTTGTATTTTGTACGAAAGTCGTAAAACGGCCGATGTGGGCCCGGTGTCGTAAATCTTGTATTATTATTGAAACGTGTTAGTTTTACATATTATAAAATGTTGTGAAAAGCATCTTGTCTAAAAGTGTCGGGAAGTGGGAGATCTTTAATCAAAAAATGACAAAACCGGACAGAACTGATCAGGCCTTGTGCGCGCCGCGCACAATGGGTGGTGCGCGCCGCGCACCTTATCTGTATAAAAAAATATATTTCGCGTTTAAGGATGGATAACGGGTTGGGATGTTACAACCGAATCACTGAACGGTGTTTTTAATTAACATGCATACAAATACAGACTAAAATATTTAAAGATAAAACTATTTTTTGGACTGTGTCCTTATGAAGTCGGCGGCTGGTTGCCAGTCAGCCGGCGGCTTCATACATTCCAGCCGGCGGCTTCATAAAGCCAGTCGGCGGCTGAAAGTGAACAAAGTCAGTCCGAATGCTTTTTACCTCATTCTCAAGCATACAATATGAGATTTTAGCCCATAGTATATAAAGTAAAAATAAAGACTTCAAAAGTAAACATAAAGTAAATAACAAGTAATACAAGGATAGATTATACCTTGAATTGAATTTCAAGGTAAAAGTGCAAGATTATATAAAATTTTGCTTGGAACAATGTGTTTCCTCGTCCTCTAGCCAAAGCTTGAATGAATCAAGGCTAACTGCTTGCTTGAAATGTAAAATAACTTGAAAAAAATAAACTTTATTCTAATTTATAGAGTGAAAGTGACTGAAATTGAAGTCCAAGATGCTCTATAATGGCTCGCATTCGGCCTTTATTTATATGCTCAAAATTTGGCTCAGCCGGCAGCTCAACTTGGTAGTTTTGATTCTCAATTTAATGCTGACCCCATTCGGTTGCTTAGTCGGTGGCTAGGCCTTCAGTTATAGTCAATTGTCTTAATAATTGGTGCTTAGCCAGCTGCTGGATTGGATTGAGGCGGCGAGTTGAGGAAAAAAAAATCCTAAAAAGTCATTAGACACTCCTGCAGTTTCTTCTTTAGCCGGCAGCTAATTATGGTTCAGCCGGCGGCTGACTTCAAATTTGTATGGGCTTTTTATCTTGACTTGAGATAGCATTTAACCTTTGAATCAGCCGGTTAAGTTTTCTAGCCGACGACTGTGGTTCTTTTACTTTTGTTGACTTTCTTGATTTCTTGTCCTTTTAAGCCTTTTTAGCTGTTTAGTCGCTTATTTTATCACCGAAGATGTTAGTAGACCTCTTAACATAAATTATGCATAAAATACATTCAAATGGTTACCTTTGTACGAGAATAATGGGGAAATAAGTCTCTATCTAAAAGTATGGTAAAAGTAGGTATAATTTGAGACTTATAACATTTTCTCCAAAAGTTTTGCTTGTCCTCAAGTAAGCTCACACTTTAAAGTATGGCATTAAAAAATTTCAAAGGATGTTATTCCCTTTTATTAAGACTTTCATCAAACTTGTGTTGTTAAGTCAAGTTCAGGATAACTTCACAACTTTAAAGGTTGTGGATGTGATATCAACTCAATCTTAAGTCAAGATCTTGGTTTTAGATATTCGATCAGAAATAATTATATTCCCGAAGTAAGTGTCGTGATTGGAGTTTTAAGGAAAGCAGTAAAATAAAAAGAGTTAGCTTTTGACTCAAGAAAAAGAAAAATAATCAAAGGGTAAAAAATCTAAGAATCAATAAAATGCGTAGCTACTTATTTAAATTTTAATTTTCATAAGCTATCTTAGGAAAATTTCGAAAACATGTGGTTCTCATTGAAACTCTTTTATTGATCCTCATTGGGACTCTTTTATATTTACCGTCATTCAATGATCACATGATTTAAACAGGTCAATATCTACCAACGCGGATTTATCGTGAAATCCTTGTAGTGAACTTTCAAACCAACCGATCCAATGCTGGAAAAACATTACGTAGCTTAGTGCAACACTCCTGAGGAATTACTTGTTCGGATATCAAAGGCTGACAGTCGATATTTAGAAATTTAAAGACAATGCGACATTTGTTTTGAAGGTTTAATTTTTTGATTTTTGCCTTAGACATTTCATGATCAATATGTCCTTTTTATAGTAACAATGAATAAGATTAAGAAAAAAGAAAAAAGTAAGAGTAAAACTGAAACATAAACAGGAAATACAGTACTTATAATATTTCTTTAATTGTGTGTTTTTTTCTGAAGACAACTAAATTGAGAGGGATGGAGTAATCATTTACGTAGTAAGAGTACTTGGAGCCGCACGTCCTTCGTCGCCGTCGGCCCAAACCGACGCCCTGATCGACTGTCAGTAGACACCGGGCCGGCGTCGATCTCGTCGTCGGTTGCCGAAGTCGAGTCGCAGACGGTGGCATTTTTGACCGTTTGAGCTTTGGATTTTTTGACTTCTAGCCTAACGGGTAGTTTTCATATATATTTTTTTCCTATAAATATTACCATCCATTTTCTCATTTTATTCACCACTTCCATTCAACATTCTATCATTTTATTCACCATTTTATTCAACAATTCTCTTTGATATTCAAAGTATCACTTTATTTATTTTTATAATTCTAGAAACAATGTCGTCATCGAGTTCTTCTCACGACGATTTCACAAACTATACACTCAAACTATTCATTTCAGAGAACAAGAGAGCTACGTGATATAGAAGTGCACGTAAACTTACGATTCGATTTCGTTGAACATTTATGATATAATCGAGAATAAATTTAATTTTATGGATTTTATTAAGTAATCTAGTTTATTTAACATTTTTTTTATTGGATGCATTTAATTTAGTATTTTATTTTATGAAGTTTATTTAAATACGGAATATAAAATAATAATTAATTAAACAAATAATTAAATTGATTAAAACATAAAAATAAAGATGGATAATGAAATTGACATCATAATCGACAATGGACACTGTAAAAAGATGTACTCATTTCACTTAATTTTGAAGTCTAATTTGAACACCAAAATAGACACCTAAAAATACACATGCTCTATATGTTGTAGCTTGTCGAGATTATGTGTCCGAGGTTGCTGATGTTCTCGGGCAGTAGGGCCCTGTTAATTAAAAGAGAAAATAACAAAAGTCAATGGCACTTCACATGCAGCTTGGCGGTGAAACCGTGAAACCACTCGAGTCACGTGCTTGAATGGCCAAGGGGTCTCTCGTTCTACTACTGCTTGTCAGCTTGATAGCTTCCAAATTCCAAAACGTCGACGCATCCTTTTTTCTACTTTTTATTATTTTAATTTTAATTTTGATCAATTTGATAACTTACACATTAATATATATATATATATATATATTCATAATATTATTATTCATTATATTATTATTAATAAAATACTCCAAAAATTATCTATCTAGAACAGTAGGAGGTTTTTTTTTTTAACTCTTGTTTATATAATTAAAAGGAAATAATGAACGATAGGAGTTTTTTTCAAATCTTATCCTCTATTATATACCTATATATCTAAAAGACATAGGTGAAATGAATAGTGACCAGGAGTAATTCCGACTTTACACTTTTTTATTATTATTATTATTATTATTTAACCTCAAACTTTCTCCGAAAATTCAAATCGCCCCCCAAACAGGAGGGTAAAGTGTCAAATAACCATTTTCATAAAATAAAAAAAAACTTAAACAAACTCCCCCCAAATCTTCAACGGGTCATATCTTCTCGCTCGCAAAGAGTTAAATTTTTCCAACACCATCGTTAAACTCGAAAAATTTTAGGAACACAATGTCACTAACTATACGCAAAACGGTCGCTTTTTAAAAATCGCTAAATATTTGGGGTACTTTTTATACACATTGATTTTGCGTTAAATTTTTAAAAGTCGACAACTCCATAGCGAAACGCGGAGATGCACATATATTGTTAATTTAACATAACATTTAAATCTTTAACGAGCTATACATTTTAGTTCGACTCGAGTTGCACTTCAACGATATCATCGTTAGCCACGGAATAATTTTACAAAGTAAACGCAATAAAATACATTGAAAATCGAATTCCCGCCGCGAATCATCGAGGGTTTGAAAACTAGTTTATAATCTAAAAAAGGAAAACAATGAACAATAGGAGGTTTTCTTTAACTCAAAATATTTAACGTTTAAATAAGGAATTACATGTCGGGAGACCACCTAGCTTTATCGTTTTGTGTTTTTAGGCCACCAATTTTTTTTTAAAGCAAGGTAATATCATTAAGAGTTTTACAAGTTACAAAATTATATAAATAAGAACAATACACATATTTTAAAACACTCGAAGGAATCCACTCTAACGACTTTATTGTGTTGCGGAGTTCACAACGGTAGACATCGTTATGACTCATGAGAGTGGGCTTCTAAATTAACCATTTTAGCCAATCTAACTTTTGCATTTTATTCCTCCTCGATATCCAATCAAAAGAAAGTAACTGAATTTCATTGAATACCAAAGGAATTGTCCCTCATTTATTCTTGAAGCCATTTAGATTTCTATTTTTCAAAAGCAAGTATGAAACAATCCAACATAGAGCTTGCCACAATAAATGTGTATTATCGAATGTGAACATTCCGAAGGTGTGATGACCCGAAAATTTCCGATCAAATTTAAACTTTAATCTTTATATGTTTCCGACACGATAAGCAAAATCTGTAATATTGAGTCTCGAAAGTTTTGAAATATATATTCATGTAATCAATTACCCTTTGACTATGCTCAACGATTCACGAACATTTATGTGTATACTGATATGTATATATAATATATACTTATTAATTGAAAACATTAACAAAGTATTAGATATAAAATACTTTACATAAAAGTATTTGTTTCAATATGTTTATCGATGGAATTAAAAGATAATATCATATGATTAAATTATCAGATACATTGAATTATGATTACGAGTCTCTGTTAAGAGGCCCACGTTGATTTGAGAAATCATTTCTTTTTAGCGGTATTCGGAATATTTGGTAATGTGATTTACAAGTAAGAACAAAAGTTTCATTAACGAGAATTAGACAAAAGTTAGTGGAGATTCCTGCTTAACTTTCAATGCATGCTTTACAATTATTGTCTCGTGTCTTTTGGTAAGATAATGATTAGTTTTCATAATATTGAAAATGTTTTACGATATAGATAAAACCTTTTTAAAGGATGATTTGGAATATAATTAATTTTGGAAAACCAAATTTATAAGTACTCGATTTAGTTTCAAGCGTACAAAAACGTTTTCAGTTTAAAAAGAACTTTATTATTAAAACGTATATAACTTTGATAAATATCTAGAACCACTTTTGACAACTCATTACTTAACCAGTATGATAAAGATAACGATATTTATATATATAACGATTTAAATTAATACGCGTATTATACGTACATAGTTTTATACTTTTACTATACTATAACTTTACCTTTACTTTACTTTTACTTTTCTTTAACTTTAATAATTCACTTTAATAATTCACTTTAATAATTCATACTTTAATAATTCATACTTTAATAATTCACTTTAATAATTCACTTTAATAATTCATACTTTAATAATTCACTTTAATAATTCATACTTTAATAATTCACTTTAATAATTTAAAAATCTATTATAAATAGAATTCAATAGGTTTCATTATTTAATAGAAACTTGAAAATATATTTCTCTAAACTCTCTCAATCGAATTACATATATATATTTACTTAGTATTATTTCAAGATATTATTAGTATACATAAAATACTACGACGGAGTTATATTCAGACGATTTCAAAATAAGTTTTCAAACGGGATAGAGCTAAGGAAATTATGGGTTATAGCTATGGAGGTTATGGGTATTGTTCGAGGGTATTGCTCGTCAGGTCAACCTAACGTTTATCATTTTCGTTGCGTCTACGTACTTTCCTGCAATATTGAATCACAATATTGATACGTTCGTGAATCCGAGACAAACCTTGCACTTGTTCAGTGCCGTCATATACATAATTGCTACGAAATACAGTATTGTGAGTTTCATTTGCTCCCTTTTTAATTGCTTTTGCAATATATATTTTTGGGCTGAGAATACATGCGCTGTTTTATAAATGTTTTACGAAATAGGCACAAGTACTAAAACAAATTCTACGTGGGTTTAAACCAGAAATATACCCTTAGCTTGGTAACATTAAACTACTTGTCTATGTACGGTAGGCGCGAATCCTAAAGATAGATCTATTGGGCATGACAAACCCCATCCTGACTATGGGATGCTTTAGTACTTCGAAGTTATATTAAACATACCTGGTCTGGTGTACTTCAGAGGGTAAAACATGAACGTTAAGGCTTGTTACCGGGTGCCTACAACTTATAGAATACTTTTATACACTTGCGAGTGTACGGATATTTATGGAAACTAAAATCTTGTGGTCTATTACTATTACGGAAATGATTGATTATGATAAACTAATGAACTCACCAACCTTTTGGTTGACACTTTAAAGCATGTTTATTCTCAGGTATTAAAGAAATCTTCCGCTGTGCATTAGCTCATTTTAAGGATATTACTTGGAGTCATTCATGACATACTTTGAAAGGCGTTGCATTCGAGTCGTTGAGTTCATCAAGATTAATATTAAGTCAATTATAGTTGGATGTAATATGAAATGGCATGCATGCCGTCAATTTTTGATGTAAAGAAAGTTTGTCTTTTAAAAACGAATGCAATGTTTGTAAAACGTATCATATAGAGGTCAAATACCTCGCGATGTAATCAACTATTGTGAATCGTTTATAATATATATGAACGGGTCCTTTCAGTTGGTATCAGAGCGGTGGTCTTAGCGAACCAGGTCTTACATTAGTGTGTCTAACAGATAGTCGTTAAGATGCATTAGTGAGTCTGGACTTCGACCGTGTCTGCATGTCAAAAGTTTTGCTTATCATTTTTAGTCCGAAATCATCTACTTATCATCCTTAGGAAATTACCTGCTTATCATTCTTAAGTCTAGACGCATTTTCCTGCATTTATTGCAAAATAGTGTATAGACAAATTCACACCTTAGCATATCTGCTAATTAATATCTTATCGTATCTGTTACTGTGAACTTTAACTGACATCTTTCAAAGATTCCTCCGTAATTTATGGGATTTTGGTATTATATACACATATGTAAATTATGTATTGAAGAATACCAAATCTAAATTCTACAATCTATTTCATACCAAAAATTCTTTCCCTGATCATACGAGATGGATCTCTCAACCAGTTCGAACTCCTCAGATTTCGACAGCTATTCCGATATGAATATCTACCTAAGCTCCGAAAGCAGCTTCACCGGAATGGATCAACCAATCTCCCATCATCTATTCTGGATGAATTGGGGATGGGTTCGTAGTCTACTCAATCATTGGAGATAAGAAGAAGGCGATCCTTTCCATCCACCACATTGCCCTCTTGGCGATGAACCTGAAGCACTTACCGGCGAACCTATTCGAGACACCATTTTCTCACTCATTGCTAGAGTATCTCGTCACGATTATATACTATCTCATATTATGAATCTTATTATTCCGCTCGCTCCAACCGCCAATCATCCCGGTGTACTAGCAGAAGTTAACGAACTTCGCGCTCGAGTAGTGGCTCTGGAACATATGGTGCAAAGATTACAAACACCATCAGCAGCACCAGCAGCATAACCAGTACCGCCAGTAACATCAACATCGCAAGCCTCAATACCCTAAGCACCAGCAACATCACCGGCATCAACGGTATCACCATCATCAACACCAACAGTATCATTACCACCATCAACAATCACGTCCGCATCACACGCCTCAACATCACAACCTGTACCTCAGATATCAATATCACATGCACCATAAATACCAAGGAGTACCAACAACAACAAACGATGAAGTATTGATCGGAGAAACATTCTGTGGTGATTATGTAATCTCTAAAGTCTTAGAGATTATCTATTTCAACCTTAACCATAAATCAGATAAGTGTACAGAAATGATAGAAAGAAGAATCGAAACCCTGACAAGAATGGTGTGCGATTTACAAACTAGACTTGTTATACCAGCATCATCAGCACTAGCAGCACTTATAACATATAAGCTCCGCCAGTTCAAGAAATTACTATGGATATCATCACAAATCAACAACACGTATATTGTATCAACGAGTTATGAAGTATTAACTCATTCTTTCTGAAGAATTTATAGATATTTATATATATATGAATTCTGAAACTATAATAAATCTTTCGCACTAAGCTATTGAGTATGAATTGAAAAAGGGTAGATACTACTCGGTTAAATTCATATTACTAATATGCTATGATGTACATCCTTCGTTAACAACCTAACCGTCATTAACTACAATCTCTGCTTCAATTAAATGAATTCGGTTTCATAATAAACCAAGTGTATCATTCAACAACATGTTTGATTTTACACTTTCATCTTCGATGCACTCGAAACTTTCTAGAAAATAACATTCGTATCTTGCGAAGTTAGCAAGAGTTCTATGAGCATAAGCATAGTTCACTAAGGAAATATCTATAAGAATAAATAATGAAGTATTAATCATAGTAGTGAAATACTTTGTGAAGATTATGTAATCTCTAATGTTTTAGAGATTATTCATTTCTAATTCAAGCCGAAAATCAAATGAGCTTAATATGATATTAACTCATTAAATCTGTATTACATCGAAAGAAAATATACATATATTTTCATAAAGATTGTAATAAAATTCTCTGGTACAAAACATTACTCGTGAAATTTTTTTTAACGGGTAGGTAATACCCGAGAGATATTTAAATTCACAATTAATATGTTACATTCTTCGATTCTGATTCAACAATCATCAACTATACTCCCTACTTTTACAACAATACACATTCTTTTATAGAAATCAAAACAACCATACTCATTCGAATCTAATTACATATTCTGATTTTGAAATTTCAGAATTCAATTCGAGAAATAATCGAAATCATCACTCTTAGATTCCTGCACCTATCAAAACTATACTTTGACTTCAAAATTGTACTAGAACATCATTTCTATTCATGGAACCCAGAAGAATAATTGTAAAATTCAAAATCCTAGAACATCATATGTGTTCAAACCCTTCGAAATTCCTGAAGACACGCGAGATGATGATCCAACCACACATTACCCACCGTCATGCACCTGAAAAGCTCTCGAAACCAAAGTTATAGTTTAACACGTATCCGTGTCAGACCCTTTGAAATTTATTACCAAATATAAATTTTCCACATCTTTCCAAAGTAGACAGTTTTGTCACGGCTCCAGCAAATCACCTTCAATTGTTTATACAATTACCCCTTCATCATTGTTACCGGGAAACCTTTTATATCTCGCCACATTAGCAGTAAACTTATCAACAACTTTAATAAACTTCAACTTAAACCTCTCTGAAAAGTCATTATACTTATTCATTGAAACCCCATCATGTACTCACCTACATCCTGTAACAATAATTGTCATACCAACTACTGGGAATCAGTAATCAGTATTTTGAAATTCGCAGCGATTCTACGCTAACAGTTATATGTATACATATAACGCCTAACGCCAATACTTACATACTTTGAATATGAAGTTTCTGAAAAACACCCTGAATTACGAATTAGTTCTCAAAATGCTGATGAAGTAGCAAAAACTGTAAACGACTTTAACAGTCAAAAGTTTGATGATAAAGAATGGTATGGTGGTAAAGCTGAGAAAAAGAGAAGGTTTGGAACTGAAAAACGGATTGAATAGACCATGAAGGAGACCAAGGACAAATACAAGGACCAAACACTGTATTTAAAGAATCCTGATGATTCTGTTTCTGATGAAGTCATTAACGAATACCTTGCTCCTTACTCTAAAACCTTTGTGGACAATATTCTTCATCATCATCTTATCTTAAATATTCTAAGATATCATCATATCTTCCATTATAAATATCCTCCATATTTCTGAAGATATTTCCATAACTATTCTTACCTGAAACCATTACCTCTTCATGCTATCTGTGTTATATCATAAAAGAAACTATTTTAGTTCTAAATGCCGAAATCTTCGAGTTTAAAATATGAATGTTTTGAAGTAGTGTTGGGAACTAAAGCATGAGTTAGTATAATATAATGACACTTGATCAACGTGATTATATTACAGTAAGTCATGCTGAGTTTTTAATGGAACGTGATGATTCACAGAACATACCGTCATCATGTGCCATTTACACGACTCTTACATTCTACCCAATTTCCAAAAATATTAAGAACATATCTTCTTGAGAGTTCTATCTTTTCGGATATTCTGGTAATTTACCAAATCAAGATCGTGCAATTACGATTTCCTTCTTAAGAACATTAACTATGTTCATTTCAAAATCCATACCTACGAATTCCGGACCATTATTCGCTTGACTTGAAGTCGGGAAGAGGAGACAAAAGTATGGAACTCTTGAATATAAAAGAAAATATAAAGCTCGACAACAACACAAAAATTACAAACCGTACATATCAATACGTATTGCCACGTAAAGGCACGGGAAAATTAAAAATACTATAACCCCAAGGTAATAGTAGAAGTGAATAAAATCCTCCGGTGGTAGATGAAAGAGAAGAATGACAGATATGAAAGTTAGGAGTATATCAAGAATCAGTACTGGATGGAGCATATTAACGAATGCTTAAAGAATGAATTGAGGAGAAAGAATAGAAGATGTTAGATATGGAAAATAAGGAAAAGAAGGGGGTGGATTTATAGTAAAATATCCGACAGGTCAATCAAAACAGATTATTGCATTTAATCAAAGAAGATCCTGATTTCCTAAATCGCCGAAGAACCAAATCTTATTACGAAGATTTTCTTTAAATCGCATGAATTCCGGAAATCAATCATAACTACGTCATCAGTTAAAACGATTCTACATTTACTCATTTCACTCTCTTGCGATAGCTTCACTTATACTCTTCGTATAATCAAATTGCTTTATCTATATTACTCAATGATGATGAAACTCTATTTTCTACTCATATTCGCCATGAAAACATTTTTATAGTTAGCCATGACGACCTCGATCAAATTTCGGGACGAAATTTCTTTAACGGGTAGGTACTGTGATGACCCGAAAATTTCCGATCAAATTTAAACTTTAATCTTTATATGTTTCCGACACGATAAGCAAAATCTGTAATATTGAGTCTCGAAAGTTTTGAAATATATATTCATGTAATCAATTACCCTTTGACTATGCTCAACGATTCACGAACATTTATGTGTATACTGATATGTATATATAATATATACTTATTAATTGAAAACATTAACAAAGTATTAGATATAAAATACTTTACATAAAAGTATTTGTTTCAATATGTTTATCGATGGAATTAAAAGATAATATCATATGATTAAATTATCAGATACATTGAATTATGATTACGAGTCTCTGTTAAGAGGCCCACGTTGATTTGAGAAATCATTTCTTTTTAGCGGTATTCGGAATATTTGGTAATGTGATTTACAAGTAAGAACAAAAGTTTCATTAACGAGAATTAGACAAAAGTTAGTGGAGATTCCTGCTTAACTTTCAATGCATGCTTTACAATTATTGTCTCGTGTCTTTTGGTAAGATAATGATTAGTTTTCATAATATTGAAAATGTTTTACGATATAGATAAAACCTTTTTAAAGGATGATTTGGAATATAATTAATTTTGGAAAACCAAATTTATAAGTACTCGATTTAGTTTCAAGCGTACAAAAACGTTTTCAGTTTAAAAAGAACTTTATTATTAAAACGTATATAACTTTGATAAATATCTAGAACCACTTTTGACAACTCATTACTTAACCAGTATGATAAAGATAATGATATTTATATATATAACGATTTAAATTAATACGCGTATTATACGTACATAGTTTTATACTTTTACTATACTATAACTTTACATTTACTTTACTTTTACTTTTCTTTAACTTTAATAATTCACTTTAATAATTCATATTTTAATAATTCACTTTAATAATTCATACTTTAATAATTCACTTTAATAATTCACTTTAATAATTCATACTTTAATAATTCAATTTAATAATTCATACTTTAATAATTCACTTTAATAATTCATACTTTAATAATTCACTTTAATAATTCAAAAATCTATTATAAATAGAATTCAATAGGTTTCATTATTTCATAGAAACTTGAAAATATATTTTTCTAAACTCTCTCAATCGAATTACATATATATATTTACTTAGTATTATTTCAAGATATTATTAGTATACATAAAATACTACGACGGAGTTATATTCAGACGATTTCAAAATAAGTTTTCAAACGGGATAGAGCTAAGGAAATTATGGGTTATAGCTATGGAGGTTATGGGTATTGTTCGAGGGTATTGCTCGTCAGGTCAACCTAACGTTTATCATTTTCGTTGCGTCTACGTACTTTCCTGCAATATTGAATCACAATATTGATACGTTCGTGAATCCGAGACAAACCTTGCACTTGTTCAGTGCCGTCATATACATAATTGCTACGAAATACAGTATTGTGAGTTTCATTTGCTCCCTTTTTAATTGCTTTTGCAATATATATTTTTGGGCTGAGAATACATGCGCTGTTTTATAAATGTTTTACGAAATAGGCACAAGTACTAAAACAAATTCTACGTGGGTTTAAACCAGAAATATACCCTTAGCTTGGTAACATTAAACTACTTGTCTATGTACGGTAGGCGCGAATCCTAAAGATAGATCTATTGGGCATGACAAACCCCATCCTGACTATGGGATGCTTTAGTACTTCGAAGTTATATTAAACACACCTGGTCTGGTGTACTTCAGAGGGTAAAACATGAACGTTAAGGCTTGTTACCGGGTGCCTACAACTTATAGAATACTTTTATACACTTGCGAGTGTACGGATATTTATGGAAACTAAAATCTTGTAGTCTATTACTATTACAGAAATGATTGATTATGATAAACTAATGAACTCACCAACCTTTTGGTTGACACTTTAAAGCATGTTTATTCTCAGGTATTAAAGAAATCTTCCGCTGTGCGTTAGCTCATTTTAAGGATATTACTTGGAGTCATTCATGACATACTTTGAAAGACGTTGCATTCGAGTCGTTGAGTTCATCAAGATTAATATTAAGTCAATTATAGTTGGATGTAATATGAAATGGCATGCATGCCGTCAATTTTTGATGTAAAGAAAGTTTGTCTTTTAAAAACGAATGCAATGTTTGTAAAACGTATCATATAGAGGTCAAATACCTCGCGATGTAATCAACTATTGTGAATCGTTTATAATATATATGAACGGGTCCTTTCAGAAGGTACCACAAAAGATATCGCCGAAAGTGAAGCTATTAGAATCAAAACCCCACCAACTTAAGACCTAAGACCAAATGCCTTTCGCAAATTGATAATAAAAGAGAACATGCAAAACGCTTTCCAAGTCGCTATCACAAACCGAACATCTTTTACTATGATGATCAATCCCACTTTTATCTAATTCGATTCTCACTGGAATTCTTCCCATTCTAGCTCTCCAAATAAAATTTCAAACTTTTTTTTTGTGCAAGATTGTTTTTATCGTTTTCATGTTTGAAGTTCTTGAAAGAAGAAGTTTTGATCAATAAAATCAGTGAGTTTATGAACCGTGAACCGACCACTTAAATCTAGTTTCCATATCCAATCGTCCATCGAATCATTGCTAACCGAACACGACTTAACTAGCTCAATCAACTCGTTCAATTCGCTACATGTTCTTCCACTTGGCTCCCGAATCCATTCCCAATTACCGAAAGATTCGCTGCTGTTGTCACAAAGTCATTCCCAGAAACTTGCGTCTTTCTGTAATTCGAGCATAAACATCCTCTTATATTTGTCTTTAAGCTTCGAGTTTCCCACCCATACTTCATTCTAAAAAGAGATACTTCTCTCTGTGACGACCCGGAAATTTTCGACCAAGTTTAAACTTAATCTAAATATGAATTTGACACAATAAGCAAAGTCTGTAGTGTTGAAGTATCAAAAACTTTGAACTGGGTTCATGTATACGTTTGACCATTGACTAATCCCGACGATTCACGAACAATTATTATTAATAAATAAGTATATATATAAATATGTAAATATAAATATAAGTATATATATTAATTTGAATTAATATAAAATTATTTAATAAAATAAAGTGTAAATATAAAGTAATATGCATAATAATTAAGCTGTTACTAAAATGAATTTAAATATATATATATATATATATATATATATATATATATATATATATATATATATATACATATATATAAATTCTTTACATAAGTAGTATTATATATATTGTAATATATATAAAGTTAATAAAGATTAAATATTCAATATATGTTATTTTATAATATATATTATATAATTAGTAAATATGATATAATTAATAAACTGTAACTTTGATATATTAAATGAAATTACAAGTTGAAAATAGATTTGTATTATCATTACTTTTATTATTATTATTAATATTTATATCAATATCAGTATTATTAATATCCTTATTCTTATATGAAAATAGAATACATGAAACTTGTTATATCTTTTATTTTACTTGTATTATTAGATACTATTATCATTTTTTTTCTCACGAGTATTATGAAAATAATTATTATTAATATTATTATAATTAGTATTAATATAATTAGTATTATTATTATAGTTATAATTTATCATTAATAATATTATTATTAATTTCATTAGGATTACAATGACATATTATTATTATTATTATTATAAATTTCATTATTATTATATGTATTTAGATTATTATTAATCTAATTATAATTATTAATTATTAATAATAATTATAATAAAACCATACGCACAATAGAAAATTGATTCAGTTACATATACCTACCACAACTATTTCTGATTTTTGTTTGTGTCTTTAAAAGCATTTTATATCAACATCAGTTGTACTAAAAGACACGAGATATTGTGCTGTCGGATCAATCGTACCACAAAACAGATATTAATCGAGTTACTTTGGAAGTAATAGCATCACTTAATCTCGTTTTAGCTCTCTGATAATACAATTCGAATTAAAAGATAGAAAAATAACTGTAATTTTTATGAAACTAGTCGACTACCCTGTTTTCTTTTTATTTTTCAATTTGAACAATTTCGAATGTAATTACAAAAAGTGTTAATGCAATCTTGTTAGGCTATGTCTACTTAATCTTTCTGCAAAACCCCAATCTTCAATTCTTTAAAACGAATTCGAGTTTTCGAAGTCAAAGTTTATGTCAAAAAGTCAAACCACTGGTTCTTGAAGAAATTCACAATCGTGTTCATGTTTCAAGTCAAATTGAGATTACAGAAAGTTAATATGTGTGATTTGAAACCATGTTTATATAGAAAGTTTGACCTGAAACATTCTAAATTTTTGAAATCGTTTTTGAATTATGCTTCGTGTTCTTTAACTGTAAGTACCCCGTCTTATTTATTTTTGTTTTAATTAAAAATTCAAACATCTATTTTAGAACGTATCTGTTATTTTGATAGATCCTAAATTAGATGGTTAACTCGTTAATATATGGAGATGAGGTCCTGGTCGATGTTGAAATTGAAGAACAAGAAGCAGATAGATTATGAGGTTAAAAGAAATTATATAGGAGTTATAATAGAAAAACAGACATAGATCATTGTTTAACACCCCGCCAAATTACCATCTGACGGCGTGTTAATTCAGGTCCCACAGTTAACAGTTACGCCGTATATATATGAGACGTTTAAAGCAATCGCATTTAATTTTATTAAAAATTTACTTTCAAAAGCATAAGATAAATATCCCAAAATAGAAACACTGTTGTGATCGTAACCACAAGCCAACAATATTTAAACAGTATAAAAGTTTTAAATGCGAAAGTAAATAATGTTCTTTAAAATCAAATGCTGACTCCACAGCCAGTCATGCAGCAAACACAGCGGAAGCATACCTCTTAAGGACCTGAGAATAACAACACCCAAAAACAGGTTAACAATAATGTTGGTAAATCTACAGGTTTAAAAGTATAACAGTATTAGAAAAAAGCAGTTATCAGAAAAATAGTTTATTTTCCTTGACCATGAGATTTTAACGTTTGCATAATCTGAGCACCTGAATACTAGCAATGACCCGAGTATAGAAGCCACTATACCCGCCTTACCTCGTAAAATGTTATACACTTGTTCAAATGTATTTAATGTTCAAAGTAAATGCACCACAGTTTTTATAGTGGGTGAGGTTGTCAACCTAACAGATCCGTCCATCTAAATTGTGCTTACACCGATGATATTAAAAGTATTCAAGCTAGAGGCTTTTTGAATAAACTCAATATGCATATATAGTTCTCATGTCAATACAAAAGCATTTGAAAATGTAAGTATAACAGCGTGTATTCTCATCCCTGAAAACATGTAAAAAGCGGGACTGTAGACTCACCTTTGAATAAGCTCGGATTGAAAAGTGAACAATTAACTTGTACGGTTTATAGCCGAGTAATGCAACCTAAGTATACGTATTTAGGTTGGTCAATATATGTATCTTAAATAAGTGTGGTTTCATAGTGTACATTGTCTTATTGCTCTACTCGACGCGTTTCAAAGTAAAAGTCAACTATATCATGCAAGTCAAACAAAGTCAACCGAAGTCAATCCGAAAGTCAAACTTGATCAATGTGGTCAACTAAGGTCAACATCAGTAGGTTCATGTCAAATATTGGTTAACATGTCAAACCTAAGTCAAACAATACGTTTTAGGTCATGAATGATCATTTTCACAATTTCAGTTTATCGTTATGCACAAAGTTCATGAACACGTAGCATACTTAGCACATTATCTCATAGTACAAAATTCAAGTAAACATGACAAACTCCAGATCATAAATATACTTAAAATTGATTCCAAAAAGTCCAGCCAGGGATTCACATGAAAATTAAAAGTCAGGAATCAGAATGAATACATTTGGAGTTTGCCAAGTCAGTTTATGACCGCGCACTGATTTCATTTTGGATATAACTGGAGTTAGGAACATGAAATTGATACAAGATCAGTGGCCATAGTTCAAAGACAAATCAAAGTAACACATATAAAAAATCCAGAAACTTTTGTTTAACCAATTTGTACATTTTATTCGTGAAAGTTGAACATTCAGTTTTCAGCTCAAATCAGAATTCACATAAAGTATGGCTCTATTGTGCCCAATGCATAAGGTTTCAGAGATTGACATAAACTAAAAATAAGTCACATATCATGTTAAGTTTCATTTTCCAGAAGAATACATTCTCAATCAATAAACACAATCCACAGAGTACAAAACCGTGAGCAATTTACAGATTCTATTCTCATTTAGTTAGTCACATTCGCACGAGATTATCCGAAGATATAGATACAATTAGCCTATGATATCTACATGAAAGATGAAGTAATTTTTGTCTAATTTTCAAATATGCAAAGCTTTAATCACAGAAGTTAACATATTTTCTCATACAAGGTTATTTTCATGCAAGCGCTGTATAAAACTACTTTTACACTAATTCAAGCATATCTCGGGCTACACATGAGCAAACGACATGATATCCTAGTCTAAATTGAGTGTTTTTAAATTATATTTCCAGTGGTATAAGTTTCACATTCCAATTCTTTGTCTATCAATACCAGATTTCTGATCAAGCAACAAAAACACAACGATAATTCCAATTGACATAACTTAATCATACGGAAACGAAATCAAGCGAATCCAAAGCCTAAACTCAATAGTTTTTCGTAAGAAATATGATTATAACATAATAATTAACATTTGAAAAACTTAATTTTTCTAATCAAACAATAACAAATTCGTTTTTAAACCCTAGCGCATCAAACAATCAAAATAACGATAACGATTAACACGTACGCGTATAGACTTGAGCAATTGACAACATAACTATGAAACTCTTATAAAAATCAGATTTTAAGAATTAGGGTTTATGCAATTATACCTTAGATCGCTAAAAGAATTATATCAACGCGTACAGGAGATCGAGAATTGCAAGTTTGATGTTCAAGGCTTGAGCAAAAATTGAATTTTTGATGGTGGTATTGGTGGTGAAGGTCGACGGCCAAGAAGGGAGGGAGGAGCCAAAAAAAATCGACTGGTATGCTGTGTTTGTGAGGATTATAGTGTTTTAGGTTATCACTTAAGCATTTATATCAAGCCCTAACTCTCCTAATTAATACTTAAGTCCCTAAAGTAGTAAAAATTAACAAAATAAGGGTGGGGAGGGGGGTGTTCGCCCGTGGCCCACTTGGGATGGGTTCCCGGGCTCTCGTTTTGCAATTCCGTGTAATCGTGGTCCGTTTTAAGTGTCGTTTAGTCGTACCAAAGGCCCGGAACGCTAACCCGATCGTTAAACGCAACCAATTGCTTAATTTATTAAAAACCCAATAAATTAAATATTTTAAAAAGTTAATAATTAATAAAATTAATTATTAAAATAAACCCGAGCTTTTCGTTGCTCAAAAAGCTATTATTAAAATCATATCGTTTTTATCGTATTTCCTTATCCGAAATATTTATTTGAATTAATATCAACCCATATTAATTATTGAAACCCTCCGGAGATCAAGTACGCATTTAATACACGTAAACGCATAAAAGTTAAATAATCGCCGTTAAATAAACTAACGGAAGGTTAACGGAAGTAACGGAAAAATCAGGGTTGTTACATTACCCACCTGTTATTGAAAATTTCGTCCCGAAATTTTAGTGATCGTCCGCTGAAGTAGTTTCCTCGGGAAACAATTGCAGATACTTCAGCCTCAGCTGGTCTTCACGCTCCCACGTGAACTCTGATCCTCTTCTCGCGTTCCACCGAACTTTAACGATAGGAATTCTGCTTTGCTTCAACTATTTGACCTCACGGCCCAAGATTTCAATAGGTTCCTCAATGAAATGAAGTTTGTCGTCGATACGTAGTTCCTCTAAAGGAATAATCAAATTATCATCTGCTAGACACTTCTTTAGATTGGATACATGGAAAACGTCATGAATACCGCTGAGTGCTTGTGGCAGTTCCAATCTGTAAGCTACCGGTCCAACTCTTTCAGTTATCTCAAATGGTCCAACATATCTAAGACTCAGTTTACCTCGTTTCCCAAATCGTACAACACCCTTCCAAGGTGATACCTTAAGCATAACCTTGTCACCAACTTGGAACTCTATGTCCTTCCGTCTAACATCGACATAACTCTTTTGATGACTTCCAGCCGTTCTTAATCATTCCTGAATCTGTGGAACTTTCTCAGTTGTCTCCTGAATAATCTCAGGGCCTGTCAACTGACTATCTCCCAACTCGCTCCAACAAACGGGAGATCTACACTTCCTTCCGTACAATGCTTTGAAAGGTGCAGCCTTAATGCTCGCATGGTAGCTGTTATTGTACGAGAACTCAGCTAGTGGTAAATACTTATCCCATCCGTTACCGAAATCAATGACACATGCCCTCAACATGTCCTCAAAAGTCTGAATAGTTCATTCGCTCTGGCCATCTGTCTGGGGGTGATATGCTGTACTCATATCTAAACGAGTCCCCATTGCTTTCTGTAATGATTGCCAAAACCTGGAAGTAAATCTGCTGTCGCGATCGGATATAATGGATATAGGCACTCCATGCCTAGAGACGACTTCCTTAATGTAGATCTGAGCCAACTTCTCCATTTTATCAGTTTCTCTTATCGGTAAGAAGTGTGCGGACTTAGTGAGACGATCCACGATAAACCAAATAGTATCGTGACCTCCCGCCGTTCTCGGTAGTTTCATAATGAAGTCCATGGAAATTCCTTCCCACTTACACTGGGGAATCTCTGGTTGAGTTAATAATCCTGATGGCTTCTGATGTTCAGCCTTGACTTTAGCGCAAGTCAAGCACTTCCCGACATAGGTAGCAATGTCAGTTTTCAAATTCGGCCACCAATAAAACGCCTTCAAATCTGGGTACATTTTATCTGATCCCGGATGAATTGAGTATCTCGACTTGTGTGCTTCCTCCAACACTAGTTCTCTCAATCCACCAAATTTTAGTACCCAAATTCGGTTAGCAAAGTACCGTGTTCCGTTCTCCTTGATGTCAAACTTCTTATCCATCCCTCTGAGAAATCCAACATCGACATTTTCTTGTTTCATGGCTTCTTGTTGTGCTTCGCGGATTTGTGATGTGAGATTTGCACGGACAACTATGTTAAGCGCTTTAACCCTAAGAGGCCTCTCTCGCTCCTTTCTGCTTAGGGCATCCGCCACAACATTCGCCTTGCCCGGATGGTATTGAAGTTCGCAGTTATAATTGTTAAGTAGTTCCATCCAACGTCGTTGTCTCATGTTGAGCTGTTTCTGATCGAATATGTGCTGTAAACTCTTATGGTCAGTGAAGATAGTGAACTTGGTTCCAAACAGGTAGTGTCTCCACATTTTAAGTGCAAAGACAACAGCTCCTAACTCAAGGTCATGCGTAGTGTAGTTCTGCTCGTGAATCTATAACTGACGCGAACCATAAGCAATAACCTTGTTTCATTGCATAAGCACGCAACCCATTCCTTGACGTGAGACATCACAATAAACAACAAAATCTTCACTTCCCTCGGGTAGAGACAATACTGGTGCAGTTGTTAACTTCTCTTTCAACGACTGAAATGCAGTCTCTTGCGGTTCTGACCAATCAAACTTCTTGCCCTTATGAGTCAACGCGGTCAATGGTCTGGCGATCTTAGAGAATCCTTCAATGAATCTCCGGTAGTAACCGGATGGACCCAAAAATTGCCTAATCTGCGTTGGCGTCTTTGGAGTTTCCCAATTCTTAACCGACTCAATCTTTGCTGGATCGACCTGTATTCCATTGGCCCCTACAACATGGCCAAGAAATTGTACTTCTGGTAACCAAAAGTCACACTTAAAGAACTTTGCATACAACCGCTCTTCTCTAAGCATAGTCAATATCATACGTAGATGCTACTCGTGCTCTTCTATGTTCTTGGAGTACACCAATATATCATCAATAAACACAATGACGAATTTATCTAGGTATGGCTTACACACACGGTTCATGAGGTCCATGAACACTGCTGGTGCGTTCGTCAAGCTAAACGACATCACTGTAAACTCATAATGTCCATAACGTGTCCTAAACGCTGTCTTCGGGACATTAGCTTCTTTGACTCTCAATTGGTGATACCCGGATCTCAAATCAATCTTCGAATAACAACTGGATCCCTGCAGCTAATCAAATAAGTCATCAATCCTCGGTAACGGATACCGATTCTTGATTGTCAACTTGTTCAATTCTCTGTAGTCGATACACAATCTCATCGACCCATCCTTCTTCTTAACAAACAGGACTCGAGCTCCAACTCTAATGTATTTGGCCATGTGGTTGCCTTCTTGCACAATTCATAGATCACACATGATGGTCATAATGTTCTTCACCATTTAGGGTGTTCCTTAGAACAAAATAGCATAACGTGCTAGCGTCGATGAAACAACGTTATAGAAATAGACCAGAAACGAGTGGTGATTGAATCGACTAGGAGTGAGGAATAGTGTTGAATAGCGGTTGGCAATGATATATAGTAAGGAATTGCAATATGAGATGATGGGTATGTTCAATATGTATCAACTAATGATACGTAGTAACAAGTGAGGTCATTAGTGATGAGTTGTAGTATGTACATATATTATCGATAGGTTATGAGAGACTATTAGGTTCATTTTATAAGCAGTGCAAATTAGAAAAATATCTTTGACTAGCCTCCCATTCCTTATGTCATGCTGTCGAAACTTCCATATAAGTTACCGTAATATAATCCCGGTCATTACATTACGCCGACTCATACTTCCATTTCGACATTACTTCACAAGTTCAGATTAGCAAAACACGTACGGTTAATCCATTGCACGTAGCGAGAATCTATGTGTACTTTTACCCACTGGAACAAATACTAAACTAAAAATATGAGATGATAACGTTATCGGCCTCGAAAAACTACTGAATTTAGACCCGAAATTCACCTTCATACGATTTTTCTATGACTTTATAAAAATTGACAAAGTTCCTTATACTTAAATAAGTGATGTAATATTTCAGAGATACAGTCACGTGCGTTTTAATTTAATGTGACTTTTCCTACAAATGTTAGGGATGGTTATTTGGATGAGTTATAAGGGACTTCACTACGAAATCTCTGACGTGTATTTCAAGCAAACAGAGCTGTACTTATATTATATAAAATTTCCAGAGTTGACTGTACGCTATACTATACCAACATGTAAAGAAAGTGTATGACACTTTGTGTTTTAGTTTAAATCAACGTTAGTGTAACTGTCCAAATGACATAACCTTAGTGTAAATAAATAGTAGTAATGGTATGAACAACTTTCAACAACACATGCAAGAATAAAATAGAAGGAATAGCATTCAAAATATGAAAGTACAATAAAAGGTCTCGAAGTGATTGAATATGTCTCACAAAACAAATAATGAAGCACGTCTGCTAGTCTTAACACGAAACAAGGTACTGTAGGTAACGCGTTAAGATAAACTTGATCTCACTCGGAGTCATCTTCATCTGGAAATTTTCGCTCTAAACGGAGAAAACTTGGTCTGACATGCTCTTTGAATGCGGCCAACTCATCATGCCGGTCAGCATACTTTTCGCTAAGGCGTTCATAGTCTTCTTGGATGGCTGCTGTGGCTTTTTGTTCCTCTTCTAACACTGAAACTCTGGCTACCAAACTCCTAACAATCTCCTTTAACTCTCGAACTTCATCGGTAGGGGATGATGAAGGCTTTGCAACACTAGTAGTTGGTATATTAGAACGGTAATGAACAACACGAGGTAGGGGAGTACTTGAGCCATAGTAGCGTGTAGTATCATTGTCATGAGAACTAAATGTAATCTCACACTTACGGGAATTCTTGGCGGGTGGCAATACACGAGATTCGGTAAGGGTAGTAGGTGTAGTGATAGGTATAATCGGATCCTGGGGTCTTGGTTTAGTAGTGAGTAGTTCCTTAGACTTTTCTTCACCCTCGGAATTCTTTTCCTTCTCGGATCCCTTTTCTTCATCAGAATCTTCTTCATCAGAATCTTCCTCATTCACGGGTTCCTCTTCTTAATCGGAATCCTCTCGGTCGAGAAAATCAATCAAAGGGTTATCCTCGGCATTGGAATCTTCCTCGTCCTCTTTGGTCTCAGGCTGCCAGACAATCTCTCTTCATCAGTACAAGGTGTAAGAGTATCCCGAGCAGTCACGAAAGTATCGGACTCGGTATCTGCATCCCAAACACTTAAGTAAACATCATGAAGATACTCCATCTGGTGTCAGCATGGAAGCACGCTCACATCAGAACATCTAATATATAATAATAGTAGACATTTATATATAAACATATATGATATACTAAGCAGACATAGAATCAAGTAAAGTAGTAAGTAGTGTAACTACAATCTATGTAGCTTAACTAGTCTATGGTTACAGTCCAGACGCACTAGTTGTCCTAGCGTTCGACTCTCTAATGCAGCCTAGTCCTAGGTAACCGATTGGCTCTGATACTAACTTTAACACCCCGCCAAATTACCATCTGATGGTGTGTTAATTCAGGTCCCACAGTTAACAGTTACGCCCTCTATATGAGACGTTTAAAGCAATTGCATTTAATTTTATTAAAAATTTACTTTCAAAAGCATAAGTCAAATATCCCAAAATAGAAACACTGTTGTGATCGTAACCACAAGCCAACAGTATTTAAACAATATAAAAGTTTTAAATGCGAAAGTAAATAATGTTCTTTAAAATCAAATGCTGACTCCACGGCCAGTCATGCAGCAAACACAGCGGAAGCATACCTCTTAAGGACCTGAGAATAACAACACGCAAAAACAGGTCAACAATAATGTTGGTGAATCTACAGGTTTAAAAGTATAATAATATCTGAAAAGCAGTTATCAGAAAAATAGCTTAGTTTCCTTGACCACGAGATTTTAACGTTTGCATAATCTGAGCACCAGAATACTAGCAATGACCCGAGTATAGAAGCCACTATACCCGCCTTACCTCATAAAATGTTATACACTTGTTCAAATGTATTTAATGTCCAAAGTAAATGCACCACAGTTTTTATAGTGGGTGAGGTTGTCAACCTAACGGATCCATCCATCTAAATTGTGCTTACACCGATGGTATTAAAAGTATTCAAGCTTGAGGCTTTTTGAACAAACTCAACATGCATATATAGTTCTCATGTCAATACAAAAGCATTTGAAAATGTAAGTATAACAGCGTGTATTCTCATCCCTGAAAACATGTAAAAAGCAGGACTGTAGACTCACCTTTGAATAAGCTCGGATTGAAAAGTGAACAATTAACTTGTACGGTTTATAGCCGAGTAATGCAACCTAAGTATACGTATTTAGGTTGGTCAATATATGTATCTTAAATAAGTGTGGTTTCATAGTATACATTGTCTTATTGCTCGACTCGACGCGTTTCAAAGTAAAAGTCAACTATATCATGCAAGTCAAACAAAGTCAACCGAAGTCAAACCGAAAGTCAAACTTGGTCAATGTGGTCAACTAAAGTCAACATCAGTAGGTTCATGTCAAATATTGGTCAACATGTCAAACCTAAGTCAAACAATAGGTTTTAGGTCATGAATGATCATTTTCACAATTTCAGTTTATCGTTATGCACAAAGTTCATGAACACGTAGCATACTTAGCACATTATCTCATAGTACAAAATTCAAGTAAACATGAAAAACTCCAGATCATAAATATACTTAAAATCGATTCCAAAAAGTCTGGCCAGGGACTCATACGACAATTAAAAGTTAGGAATCAGAAGGAATACATTTGGAGTTTGCCAAGTCAGTTTCTGACCGCGCACTGATTTCATTTTGGCTATAACCGGAGTTAGGAACATGAAATTGATACAATACCAGTGGCCATAGTTCAAAGAAAATCAAAGTAACACATATAAGAAATACAACAACTTTTGTTTAGCCAATTTGTACAGTTTATTCGTGCAAGTTGAACATTCAGTTTTCAGCTCAAATCAGAATTCACATAAAGTATGGCTCTATTGTGCCCAATGCATAAGGTTTCAGAGATTGACATAAACTAACAATAAGTCAAATATCATGTTAAGTTTCATTTTCTATAAGCATACATGCTCAATCAATAAACACAATCCACAGAGTACAAAACCGTGAGCAATTTACAGATTCGATTCTCATTTAGTTAGTCACATTCGCACGCGATTATCCGAAGATATAGATACAATTACCTATTATATCCACATGAAAGATGAAGTACTTTTTGTCTACTTTTCAAATATGCAAAGCTTTAATCACAGAAGTTAACACATTTTATCATACAAGGTTATTTTCATGCAAGCGCTGTATAAAACTACTTTTACACTAATTCAAGCATATCTCGGGCTATACATGAGCAAACTGTAGTGACCCAAACTTTTCCAAACCTTTCTATGATTATATGTTTAATGAAAACTATATTTACATGATTAAATGTTTCTAACATGTTAAGCAATCAAACTTGTTAAGACTTGGTTAATTGAAACGGAAATTTTGTAAACGTCTGATTAACCAGTTTGACCAATGATTCACGAACGCTATAAGTTGTATATGACATGATGATACATAAATGAATAAATATATATGTTTAACATGATATAATGATCATCAAGTATCTCATTAAAAATAGTAACAATAAGTTATATACTTAAAAAGGAGAGTATTGACGTATGAAACTCGAAACGATACATATAACGATTATTGTTATAACCACGTCTTACTAAATATATATGAAGCATATTAATACATTGTTATATTATATATAACATGATAATATGATAATTAAATATATCATTAAGTGTATTAACAATGAACTACATAAGTAAAAACAAGACTACTAACTTAAGGATTTCGAAACGAGACATATATGTAACGATTATCGTTGTAACGACATTTAAATGTATTTATCATATTAAGATATATTAATATATCATATATCATGATAATATATTAATTTAAAATCTCATTTGATATTATAAACTTTGGGTTAACAACATTTAACAAGATCGTTAACCTAAAGGTCTCAAAACAACACTTACATGTAACGACTAACGATGACTTAACGACTCAGTTAAAATGTATATACATGTAGTGTTTTAATATGTATTCATACACTTTTGAAAGACTTCAAGACACTTATCAAAATACTTCTACTTAACAAAAATGCTTACAATTACATCCTCGTTCAGTTTCATCAACAATTCTACTCGTATGCACCCGTATTCGTACTCGTACAATACACAGCTTTTAGATGTATGTACTATTGGTATATACACTCCAATGATCAGCTCTTAGCAGCCCATGTGAGTCACCTAACACATGTGGGAACCATCATTTGGCAACTAGCATGAAATATCTCATAAAATTACAAAAATATGAGTAATCATTCATGACTTATTTACATGAAAACAAAATTACATATCCTTTATATCTAATCCATACACCAACGACCAAAAACACCTACAAAAACTTTCATTCTTCAATTTTCTTCATCTAATTGATCTCTCTCAAGTTCTAACTTCAAGTTCTAAGTGTTCTTCATAAATTCTACAAGTTCTAGTTACATAAAATCAAGAATACTTTCAAGTTTGCTAGCTCACTTCCAATCTTGTAAGGTGATCATCCAACCTCAAGAAATCTTTGTTTCTTACAGTAGGTTATCATTCTAATACAAGGTAATAATCATATTCAAACTTTGGTTCAATTTCTATAACTATAACAATCTTATTTCAAGTGATGATCTTACTTGAACTTGTTTTCGTGTCATGATTATGCTTCAAGAACTTCGAGCCATCCAAGGATCCGTTGAAGCTAGATCCATTTTTCTCTTTTCCAGTAGGTTTATCCAAGGAACTTAAGGTAGTAATGATGTTCATAACATCATTCAATTCATACATAAAAAGCTATCATATTCGAAGTGGTAAACTAGTAATCACTAGAACATAGTTTAGTTAATTCTAAACTTGTTCGCAAATAAAGTTAATCCTTCTAAATATACTTTTAAAATCAACTATACACATTATCTATATCTATATGATATGCTAACTTAATGATTTAAAACCCGGAAACACGATAAACACCATAAAACCTGATTTACGCCGTCGTAGTTACAACCGGGGGCTGTTTTGGTTTGGATAATTAAAAACTATGAAAAACTTTGATTTAAAAGCTATACTTCTGGGAAAATTATTTTTCTTATGAACATGAAACTATATCCAAAAATCATGGTTAAACTCAAAGTGAAAGTATGTTTTTCAAAACAGTCATCAAGATGTCGTTCTTTCGACGGAAATGACTACCTCTTTCAAAAATGACTTGTAACTTGTATTTCCGACTATAAACCTATACCTTTTCTTTTTAGTTTCATAAAGTCAAGTTCAATACGAAACCGTGGCCACTTAAATCACTCAAAACGGATTAGAAACGAAGAAATGGCGAGCAAAACAAAATTGGTAAAAACTACTCATTTTAGCTACGTGAAAATTGGTAACAAATCTATTCCAACCATAACTTAATAAACTTGTATTGTATATTATGTAATCTTGAGATACCATAGACACGTATACAATGTTTCGACCTATCATGTCGACACATCTATATATATTTCGGAACAACCATAGACACTCTATATGTGAATGTTGGAGTTAGCTATACAGGGTTGAGGTTGATTCCAAAATATATATAGTTTGATTTGTGATCAATACTGAGATATGTATACACTGGGTTGTGGATTGATTCAAGATAATATATATCGATTTATTTCTGTACATCTAACTGCGGACAACTAGTTGTAGGTTACTAACGAGGACAGCTGACTTAATAAACTTAAAACATCAAAATGTATTAAAAGTGTTGTAAATATATTTTGAACATACTTTGATATATATGTACATATTTGTTATAGGTTCGTGAATCGACCAGTGGCCAAGTCTTACTTCCCGACGAAGTAAAAAATCTGTGAAAGTGAGTTATAGTCCCACTTTTAAAATCTAATATTTTTGGGATGAGAATACATGCAGGTTTTATAAATGATTTACAAAATAGACACAAGTACGTGAAACTATATTCTATGGTTGAATTATTGAAATCGAATATGCCCCTTTTTATTAAGTCTGGTAATCTAAGAATTAGGGAACATACACCCTAATTGACGCGAATCCTAAAGATAGATCTATTGGGCCTAACAAACCCCATCCAAAGTACCAGATGCTTTAGTACTTCGAAATTTATATCATATCCGAAGGGTGTCCCGGAATGATGGGGATATTCTTAAATATGCATCTTGTTAATGTCGGTTACCAGATGTTCACTATATGAATGATTTTTATCTCTATGTATGGGATGTGTATTGAAATATGAAATCTTGTGGTCTATTATTATGATTTGATAATATATAGGTTAAACCTATAACTCACCAACATTTTTGTTGACGTTTTAAGCATGTTTATTCTCAGGTGATTATTAAGAGCTTCCACTGTCGCATACTTAAATAAGGACGAGATTTGGAGTCCATGCTTGTATCATATTGTGTAAAAACTGCATTCAAGAAACTTATTTCGTTGTAACATATTTGTTTTGTAAACCATTATGTAATGGTCGCGTGTAAACAGGATATTTTAGATTATCATTATTTGATAATCTATGTAAAGCTTTTTAAAACTTTATTAATGAAATACAGGTTATGGTTTGTTTTAAAATGAATGCAGTCTTTGAAAAACGTCTCATATAGAGGTCAAAACCTCGCAACGAAATCAATTAATATGGGACATTTTTAATCAATAAGAACGGGACATTTCACAAACGACATGATATCCTAGTCTAAATTGAGTGTTTTTAAATTATCTTTCCAGTGGTATAAGTCTCACATGCCAATTCATTGTCTATCAATACCATATTTCTGATAAAGCGACAAAAACACAACGATAATTCAAATTGACATAACTTAATCATACGGAAACAAAATCAAGCGAATCCAAAGCCTAAACTCAATAGTTTTTCGCAAGGAATCTGATTATAACATAATAATTAACATTTTAAAAACTTAATTTTTCTGATCAAACAATAACAAATTCGTTTTTAAACCATAGCGCATCAAACAATCAAAATAACGATAACGATTAACACGTACGCGTATAGACTTGAGCAATTGACAACATAACTATAAAACTCTTATAAAAATCATATTTTAAGAATTAGGGTTTATGCAATTATACCTTAGATTGCTAAAAGAATTATATCAACGCGTAGAGGAGATCGAGAATTGCAAGTTTGATGTTCAAAGCTTGAGCAAAAATTGAATTTTTGATGGTGGTATTGGTGGTGAAGGTCGATGGCCAAGAAGGGAGGGAGGAGCCAAAAAAAATCGACTGGTATGCTGTGTTTGTGAAGGTTACAGTGTTTTAGGTTATCACTTAAGCATTTATATCAAGCCCTAACTCTCCTAATTAACACTTAAGTCCCTAAAGTAGTAAAAATTAACAAAATAAGGGTGGGGAGGGGGGTGTTCGGCCGTGGCCCACTTGGGATGGGTTCCCGGGCTCTCGTTTTGCAATTCCGTGTAATCGTGGTCCGTTTTAAGTGCCGTTTAGTCGTACCGAAGGCCCGGAACTCTAACCCGATCGTTAAACGCAACCAATCGCTTAATTTATTAAAAACCCAATAAATTAAATATTTTAAAAAGTTAATAATTAATAAAATTAATTATTAAAATAAACCCGAGCGTTTCGTTGCTCAAAAAGCTGTTATTAAAATCGTATCGTTTTTATCGTATTTTCTTATCCGAAATATTTATTTGAATTAATATCAACCTATATTAATTATTGAAACCCTCCGGAGATCAAGTACGCATTTAATACACGTAAACGCATAAAAGTTAAATAATCGCCGTTAAATAAACTAACGGAAGGTTAACGGAAGTAACGGAAAAATCAGGGTTGTTACACATTGGTTAAGGGATTGACGGGTGAGCGGGAGGTCACGGGTTCGAGCCCTGCATCGGCCATTTTTTTTAGAACTTGATTAGTAGGTAGTTTATTATCATTTCCATTATTATTATTATTATTATTATTATTATTATTATTATTATTATTATTATTATTATTATTATTATTATTATTATTATTATTATTATTATTATTATTATTATTATAACATGAACTTATATAAATAAATACTTAATCTATTACTAAAAGAAAGACAATTATAAATAAAACATAGAAGGAAACTTTTTGAATTAAACTCTAATAAGAGTATGGATACGATATATAAGGTTGCACATGCATGATTGTGCTTATTTACGAACTAATATGTATGATTTTATATAGGAGTAACTTAATGAGGTCCAGGAAACGTTATAGGTATTGTAGTTATAATTGTAAACATGAACTATAAAAATAACTAAGGTTTGTAAATAATCATATTTGTGTATATATAAAATTTTAATTGAAAGATGATGATAATATGATTATGATGAATATTATTATTATTATTATTATTACCATTCTTATTAGTAGTATCATCTTATTATCATATTTATTTAAAGTATCATTATTATTAAAATTTTCATAATTATTAAAACTACCATTTTTATTAATATTTATCATTTTCATTATTATTATACTTTGTACATAAAATATATTCATATTACCTATAATTATATATTAAACATATTAATATTCTTTTTAATATATATATATATATATATATATATATATATATATATATATATATATATATATATATATATATATATATATATATATATATAGTATATAAAATTTAAGATATGGTACATAGACAAAATTTAGTACAAATATTATATAAACTACAACACTATATAAATATTATATAATTAATAGATGTAATTATTTGGTTACCATTATATGTGTTAATATATATATAAATGATATAGGTTCGTGAATCTGAGGCCAACCCTGCATTGTTCACTTGTTCAATGTCGTCATATGTATTTTTACTACAAAATACAGTATGGTGAGTTCATTTGATTTTCTTTTACTCTTTATATTTTTGGGACTGAGAATACATGCGCTATTTTTACAACTGCTTTATTAAATGCTTTAGAGATATGTTTTTGAACTGAGAATACATGAGCTACATTTATAACTATTTTACGAAATAGACACAAGTAATCGAAACTACATTCTATGGTTGAATTATCGAAATCGAATATGCCCTATTTATCATGTCCGAAGTTTTCCCGGAATGATGTTGAATTTATCATGTCCGAAGTTTTCCCGGAATGATGTTGAATTTATCATGTCCGAAGTTTTCCCGGAATGATGTTGAATTTATCATGTTCGATGTTTTCCCGGAATGATGTTGAATTTATCATGTCCGATATTTTTCCGGAATGATGGCGAATTTATCATGTCCGATGTTTTCCCGGAATGATGGCGAATTTATCATGTGATGATGGCAAATTTATCATGTCCGATGTTGTCCCGAAATGATGAGGATATTTTATATGAAATTTGTTAAGGTCGATTACCATGTGTTCAATCCATATGAATGATTTTTATGCAGATCAATATTAATGGAAATGAAATCTTGTGGTCTATTAAAATGATGGAAATGAATGTTTATGATAAACTAACGAACTCATCAACCTTTTGGTTGACACTTTAAAGCATGTTTATTCTCAGGTATGAAAGAAATCTTCCGCTGTGTATTTGCTCATTTTAGAGATACTACTTGGAGTCATTCATGACATATTTCAAAAGACGTTGCATTCGAGTCGTTGAGTTCATCAAGATTATTATTAAGTCAATTATAATTGGACATATTATGAAATGGTATGCATGTTGTCAACTTTCGATGTAATGAAAGTTTGTCTTTCAAAAAACGAATGCAATGTTTGTAAAATATATCATATAGAGGTCAAGTACCTCGCGATGTAACCAAATGTAATGTATTCGTCCAGATGGATTAGGACGGGTCGTTATACTCCCGTCCCCGATTACCCTTTCAAACGAGTTTGAAAAAGGTATTCCAAAGTCGTCAACATGTTTACTTGCATCGATAATGAAAGACCAAAGACTAGAAGTTGAATTTCGGGCAAGCCCATTCTCCAAAACTAGTCTATCGTTAGCTCCACGAATGCTTCTAATTACCTTAACCACTTGCAAAGTAAGGCAAGGTTTTTGCTTTTGAGTGATTTAATATATAAACCTCATTCTTCGTGAAGAAGAAGAATTTTTTTCCATTTAGCTATGAAAGTTATAAATTTTGACCCGTCCCACCCCAAAAAAATGATCGACGAACACGTTCCAATTTATTTATCACACAAGGCGGGCCACCCAATTTTGAAAATAATTCTCTAGGCCGCCTAAGTTTATCCTTTCGTGTTTATAGACCACCTATACTCGAAAATATTTTTGTGGCCATCCAAGTTCGTGTATTGTTCTATAAGTACCAAATTTGACTAAAATTTTATTTGAAAACTGTAAAAAATTACACAAAAAGCCAAGTTTTTATTTAGAAAATCCCACTAACTTCATTCTCCACCAATCAGGAATTTTTTTTTTCTCCAGAATAACCTCTTCTAATTGGTTGAAATACAAAGTGGACACTTGTAATGGGACATCCCAAAATAGAAATATGGATACTTCAAGTGAGACGGAGAGAGCATAACATAGCGGTTTGTTCTTCAAGGTATTATTCACTAAGCCCACCCAGGTTCAATCCTAGATGTCCTCTTTTATTTTCAATTATATTTTTTATTTTCATTTTGTTCAAACCTAACTTTTCTTTTCAACTTTGGTCTTCCAATTTTTCGATCTTATTAGATTTTTCGTTTTATACCCTCTCACTTTTTTATTTTGTAATTTTTTCCCTTAATCTTCTTTGCAAGATTCTTTACAATTTTTTTTATAACTTCTTTATTATTTTCCATACAACATTTTTAAAATATCTTTACCAAATAATTAACAAAAGTATTCAAATTGTGTGATTTTTTTAGTTTAATTTTTGCCATTAAGTTATGTTTGTTTGGTCTATTTAATGAAATATTGTCTTTCTTAATAATGTTAGGGTTATTAACCAAAAATGTTTTAATTTAAAACATATACTTGTGTACAGCGAAAAACTTTCGTCCGCAGCATCGTGCGAATCAACCTCATGCTTGTTTTTTTCGTTAGTATGTTGGTTGTCTATCAAATTAAATGTTCACATTTTCCTTTTAACAAGTCACAAAAAATATATATCAAGTCTTTAGTGTAAGGTAATTGTCTGTTACACCCAACATCTTGTGTGTTGGATTTGATGAGAGATCTAAGTTCGAGTTTCATCCATTAAAATATTTCAGGGTATTTACCCGATTTATGGAGCGACTTCTGGGGAGGTTTTACTGACCCGTATTTTGGAATTTCGGCCCGCTACGCTTGCCCCTCTGGATAGTTTAAGGATCGAGTCCCTGTAATGCAGTTTGAGTTTTGCCCGAAAACCTGTGTGCGTGAAAAATGCCCTCATTTGATTCCAAATACCTTTCAAAAAGAAAATCTTTATTCTTTAGTGTACGGTAGTTAATGCACGTAACCGCAATGCTGAATTTTGTTAAGCTTCAAAATGATTCATGCATTGTGATTCAATCCCTAATGATGACCATTCTTTTAAATATCGTCACATAATCAAGCACTACACAATTTGTACGTAGTAATTTTTTATTTAATTTACTTTTTTTCTTTTAAAATTCCCTCTGTTGTTTTTAACCATGCAAAATTAAAAAGATCGTGGACATTATCGCATTGTCGGCTATAGATCCTTTAATTATTTAAAAATAATTCTTGGAAGAAGCATTTTTTCTGTATAAAAAAGTAAACATGGTCATTGTTGTACTTTGTGAAGACAAAAGAAGTATCCGCTTCAGTTCGATTTTTTTTTTCTAAAAAAAAAATTCACTAAAAAAATACTAAAAATTATGTTTTTTTTAATCTTTACCTTTCTTTCATTAATTTCGTCTTATCTAATATTGAATTTGAGTTCCGCCACTGAACATGGTGATCAAAACGAAAGATTGCTATCGGTTGATTAGGGCAAAAAGAGGCATAATTAAGTAAATTTGCAGTCACTACTTTAAAGGTGAAATCTCTCTTTCTATTTTTTCTATTTTTTTCTTTTTTTATTTTGACAAAAAACTGAAACTTATATAAAAACTTGAAAACGACCATCGGAAAGATGGGGCCTCAAAACGATTACAATCAAAGGCAACAAAGCCGCCCAACGAAGAAACAACACAAACTACAAACACAATCACAAAAACTAGACCGAAATCTTGCACTAAGCAAGTGAAATCTCTTTATCTAATGTTTCAGAAAATATCATTTTTAAAACGCATCCAATGTTTGATGTTTTGTTAGAAAATATGATTGTTTGTGTTTTTTCTCGTGCTTCTTGACAGAGTGAGTTTATCGTTAAAAATAGTAGGGGGATCGATATATAGGATTATTTGAACTTTTAAAAGAGTGAATATATGTCTGAGGTTTATATAGTGATAAGGATTTGTATAATGCACACAACCAATTAATATAATTAATTGTTGGGAGTTTTGTAAGTCATAAGTAACGTTTCCCGCTTTCACTAATCGATGTGGTTTTCTAAAAATTTCAAAAAAACTTCTAACCTGAAACATGTAATCATGTTATAGGAACACATATTAAAATAATATATTATTAAATGTTCTTATAAAAAATAAAAAAATTATAATATGGCAAATCATAGAGTTTAAGTAACAGTCATTAAATATTAACCGAAAAATCAAGGTCGTTACATATTATCGTTTAAAAAGTGACAGACGTTACGATGGGTACCAACCACGATAATTCAGCAAAGCACAGGTACAACGAAGCAAAAAACAAATTTAAGATTTTCTCATAAAATTGTATACAAACCGCAGATACTAACAACGTAATTTTTTTTGTAACTAAAAAAAAAAAGAGATTCATCCGTTATCTAACCCACTATAAAATAAGTTCTTAAGCTGTTGGGGTCTTTATATATATTTAACATAATGAGGGTTGAAATTAATAATACAATATAAGTATTCAATCATCAATGTATTTATATAACAAGGTTTTATAAACTTATAATTATCCAGTGTACACAATTCTATTTAATTAAGTGTACATTTGATAAAACATACTCCGTAATTATTAAGTTTTGAATGGTTTATAAAATGATTCAAGTGTTCCGCTTAAACCTTAAACTGAATAACAATAATGAGTTAAATGTTTTAAATGACGAGCTTACATAATTTAAGCTTTATCCAGACTAATCCGTAGTTTCTGAAAGTCATCATTTAACAAACGATGTAACGCCTCCACTTGAATCATAGACTCACGTTACTAGACTGACAAACTGAATAACAATAATATGATCGATAATGGTATTGAATTTGAATAAATACTTTAAATACTGTATTGAACCATTTTTTATGTATTGAACCATTAATATAAATAAGTATTGAACCATTACTATACTAAATTAACAAGATTATATAAACATATAATTATTCGATTTATACATTTCTCTTTAGTTAATGGTCAGAATAATTAAGCTCTGGATGGTACGTAACATAGATAATTCAAAAGTTTTGACTGAATCTTGTTCATAATGATAATAACATATTTGAAAATAATTTTATTTGCCGAACACTTTAAATGATCTAAAGTTAAAGTTATCGTAGTAACCTTTTAAATGCATATTAAAAATATATGATTATTTGATATAAGTTATAGTTGATAATATTAGAAGAAAATGAATTGAATGTGATTTCAAGTCATAATAAATCATTACACATATTTGTTCTATTCCAGATCACTTGTTATTCGAAAGTTAGAAACAAATATTATATGATTAAGCATTGACGCGAATCATTACATAATGGGAGATGATCCTCACACACCATTTTTTGATACATGTACACTTAATTACCTATTTTACTATTAATTATATATAATAATAATAATAATAATAATAATAATAATAATAATAATAATAATAATAATAATAATAATAATAATAATAATAATATAAGTTCAACTTTTTAGGGGCATAACTGTAAGTTGATGAGACAAACGTGTACAAAAATCAAAAAATGGTGTGTGAGAATCATCTCCCTTACATAATAGCAAGTTAATAAAATACTAATAAACATAGTCTAGTTGTTGAGACCATGAGTTCCTTGCAAAAAGTTTCGGGTTCGAATATATCTAAGATGAATATTTAGTGGTGATATTCAATTCACCACTAAATTGAGACGGATGGATTATATTTTTCATTATTAATATTATTATCAATTTGTCCCGTATTGTACGTTATTTATTTTAGAATTATCTAAAAATAATTGTTAACTTTCATAATTGTGTAATTTTTTGTCAGGCGAAAATACATATGAGACGGATGAATATATATATATATATATATATATATATATATATATATATATATATATATATATATATATATATATATATATATATATATATATAGGGGCGGAGGGAGGGGGGTCAAGTGGGGTCAGTCGCCCCCGACGATTTCGAAATTTTAGTGTAAATTTTTTCGGTTTTTTGATGTTGCCCCAGGTGGAATTTTTTTTTTTGCCCCAAACCCTTCATATTTTGCCCCTAAACATTCATATTTTGTCCTAAAACCTTCGTATTTTGCTCAAAAGCCTCTAAATTTTGCTCAAAAAAAACTCTATATTTTGTCAAAAAAAAATTCCTTACGTTTTAAAAAAAAATTTGCCCCCGGTGAAAAAAATTTCTGGATCCGCCACTATATATATATATATATATATATATATATATATATATATATATATATATATATATATATATATTGGTGAAATAACTAACTAACGTGTAGATAGACTAGATGCAATATAGTTTAAGCCAATACAAGGTGCTCATATGAATTAATTTTTTGAACTTATTAAGGACAGTTGAAGTTGTCATCTTCGTTCTTTTAGGCTTTTATTCTTCGGCCAGTAGATGGATTATAATTATTTGGCTTTGTGTGATTTGTATTCTTCTATATTCTGTTATTTCTTCTATTTTTACCTAGAGTTTATCGTTTATCTGCTAGAGTTAGTTGTGAGCTCTTTTGGCTTCATGGTTTAGTTGAGCTTGGTAGTTTAAGCTGTTTGTACGTTTTAGAGGCTTCATTTCTTTGATGAAGTCCCCACATAGTTATAATATATATATATATATATATATATATATATATATATATATATATATATATATATATATATATATATATATATATATATTAGTAGTAATAATAATAATAATTGTTATTGATAATGTAATAATAATGTCTAATAATAACACAATTAATAATTAAGATATAACATGTTACATATTTCCATTTTTTATAAAATAATAATACAGATATTGAAATTATTAATAATAAAAGTAATGATAATAATATCAAATATATTTTTAAATTATAGTTATATATTATATGATAACATGTGTTAAATATTTAGTATTTATACTTTTTATATTTATTACTATATAATAATAATAATTAATAGGAATCATATATATATATATATATATATATATATATATATATATATATATATATATATATATATATATATATATTTTAAATGCAATATAGTTTTAGGAGAAATGTTTATCCACACCAAATAGATAACCTCCCATGAAAAGTAATTTTTTTTAAATCTACAAAATGTTAATTAGTACTAGAAATTAAAGTAGAAATGCTATTGGTTTCAAAATTCTCCTTTAATGACGTTGAGTACGTCGTCCACCAAATTATATGATTGAAATGAAGGCCATGTGTTACGATAAACTTTGGAAACTGTCGCTACAAAATAGTAATGCATTCAATCTTCATCTTATCTCTTGCTTAATTAGCTTGTTGCTTTCGTTATGTATTGATTATTACGTTTAACTGAAAATGATAGTTTCAATTTAATTTAATTTTAAAAATGATGATTTAACCTACCTGTCACGTTAAATACGGTATTCTATCCTTACGTGTAATCCGTAGTACTTAGGGGAGTCCCAACGGATCCGCCCACATCTCAGCCCACAGCTCCGCCCAGGTGGACTCCGATGGCAGCAAGGCGTCCAGCCCTCCGCCCACAGTGCCGCCCTGCAATTCGCCCCTGGTTCCGTGTTTTCTTGAAATATTTGAGGACGGGGATATTGTATAATTATGTGATACTTTTTGCTTTTAAACTTGTACATTTAATTAATTAAATAAAAGGAAGGAGTGTCATGGTTGGGTTGAAAGTGTTTAGTCCTGGGTTTAGTCCTGAGAAGGAAGTGGATTAGATGGAGGAACTTCTCCATTCGGAGCGCTCTTAGAATTAGGTGATGAAGTGGGAGAGTATTATTTAATTCAATTGTACTCTAACTATATATATTAAAAAAATATACTCCAAGTAATCTATCTATCTATATAGTCATATAAAATTTTAAATGGATATGCCATTATTAACTTAATTCCCTTTTAATTTTCATAATAATAATGTCATAATTTTATATTAATTTAATTAAAAAATAATACTAAATCTTTTATAAAAGGAAATACTAATCTCTCCTAAAGTGTAAAATCTTTTACAGAACACTCAAATTTTAAAGCATATTTTTAAAGTATATTGTACAACTTTTATACAATAATTGTATTTTAATTTTCTAAAAAAATTTAAAAGACATTTATTATTACTAATAAGTATTATTATAATTAAAAATTTAAATACTCAACTTTGAACGAACTTTATTATTATTATTTACTTTTAATATAATAATTATAATTATAATTATAATTATTATATTATTAATATTTAAATATGGATTCTTTTTACGAAATTAATTACTTTATATATGTATGCGAAAATACATGTCTCTATATATTTGTAAAAACAACGATAAGTTTCTTAGTTAAACGGGTTAATAAAATAAATGACTTTAGCATTTACATTCACGTAATACCTAAAACATGTCATGAAATTGTTTCGTTTAAACAAACCCGTGATTTCGCGGGTCATTTCACTAGTTGATTAATAAAAAGTAAGTGGAGTCGCAGCAGTTTTGCCTTCTAAGTGCAACTCACTACATTTGCACACCTTAAATACAACTTCAGGTGTTATTTTATTTATTTTAAAATTAACAAGTACAACTACTGATAGAAAGAAAATGTAAATGTAATGAAAACAAGCACAAAAAAAATACTAACTTAAGACAAACTTCCAAGCATTTGGGCGGAACAAAAATATATACGGAGTGGAAAAATAAATACATGTCTAACTAGTCACTAACAAACAACAAGTGTTATTAGTGTTTTTTTTTTTTTGAAAGGCAAGATATTTTATTAATAAAACAAAACAGTACACGAAAATAAACTAGCAAGGAGCTAGTCAATACACGAACCAACACATAACCGCATAAAAAGGACGCACACACAAAGGCTCGAAACTAAAGTAGACTCACAAACACGAGGACACGACGCAACGCGACCACTAAAAACTATGATTCCGAGTCCGATGACGCGCAAGAAGAGCAACACGAGCAACAACAAAAATCCTCTTCCGAATCATTCATCATATTCTCGAGAAAATATCTATCGTGCCACCGAAAATTATCTCGACGTCGGTTACGCTTCATATTATTCCTACCCCATACATGCTTAATAAAATGACTTTTGATCAAGGGAGGAACTTTTTTCCTTTTAACACGAAACCGAGCTACCGTGGTAAAATCAGGACAGAGGGGAACGTCCTGCAGGACAGCATGACCATTTCCTATTGGGCTAGGGTCACCCATTTCACCTTCATTTGAACCCAGGTCCAGCCCGTTTAGGACCTGATTGTCCCTAGCAATTTCATGTGGAGATTCTGGCCCAACATGAGGAACTGGTCCAGTATGATTTACAGGCCCGGTTTGTTGATGATTTTGGGAACAGCAGGGATGGGGAGACGAAACATCATTAGATTGGCATCATTAGCATGCCCTCTGGAGTACAACAAGGTTCATAAAAAAGATGTTTTTTTTTTTTTTTTTTTTTTTTTTTAACAGCAGTTCGGTATCATCCAGAGGGGGACTAAACCACTCATGCGTTCATCTCCCGCAGTTGCATAACCCGCCCCCAACTGCTGCTTAGGAGGAAACTCATCCCAATCGGAAAGCATGGACGGTAAAACCCTCCTCCCCCACTGCCCCCGCAACGCGATGTGCGGAAGGCATCATTCGGTGGAATTCAAGGGTTAAGGGGCAACCTTGTTTGTAAAACGTATGTAAATAGTAAAACGTATAAAGAGGTGCAATTCACCCGGGATTAGTTCTCGCGCTCGGGAGACTACTGTGCTCGTTCATAGAAGAGTTTTTTCTTTAATCTAAAAAACGTCTATTGTAAAAGACGTGATTAAAGTAACATAAGACACCATCATAAACTTAACTATTTTTTAGGATTGATCATCGAGATCCTTTCAAAGATGGTTGAATTGAGATGATACATACATAACAAATTTTCTTTTTATTTGTGGTGGTTAGCTGGATCGGTGCGACAGAAGGTACAAAATTGTTGACTATATGGTTCCTAAATTTGGATTGGTCTTAGGCTACATGTCAAAATTTGGAAGTCGATATTGTACGTAGATGTTGACGAGGCTTGATGATTGCTCATTAACAAGTGTTTGTCACTTTATAATAATTTTACAATAATTGTTAATGTGAACTCTAATCAAGCATAGAATAGATATAACGGGTTCGATCCATACTTGATAACAGAAAAGTAAGAATTTAAGGGTCATTTGAGTTTAACTCTCCGGTTCGGTGTACCGTGAATAACCCTTTGTGAGATGAAGATCTCGACAAGGTGGTTAAAAGTCGACCCACCATCATCGGGATAACCGGAAATTGATGGCTTAGGGCAGGTGTTAGGATTTATGTTCATGGAACGTTACTTGTAACTATAAAGAGATCGTGTAATGTGGTATTAGTCCGTTAGCGTGAGTAAGAGCCGCACTATATGGGTAGCGCGCGTGATGAGACTGTCATGTTTCTATTCTAAAAGTAGTATAGGTGTAAGTAGGGATGATCCTTCTTGCTCTCCCCTTGTATCGTGATTTGGATCTCCTATTTATAGTGTAATCTTGCTTTGTCCATTAGTGCCACTTAATAGGACAGAGAGATCATGGTATGTCCTAACAGTACAAATTAGCTTAAAGGGCCAACAAAAGTAAAAATAATCTTGTCAGGCCTGCCTCCAGTGTGCCACATCCACCCTGCAAGCTGTAATGCCTTCTGGCAGGTCGTACATTGATAACGTGCGGTCCTTTCGCAGGCTTTGTGTTGTCACACGCCCGCCTTCGCCTTCGCGCTAGCATGTATGAGCGTGCTATATACTAGCACGCGAGAGGCACGTGTGATGCGCTATATGAGTTGATCAAGTATGCGTATCACTAAGTCCCCAAGTTCAATATTATGTGCAAGTATTGCGCATGGTGTAGAACTCAACTACCTAATCGTCTACTTCGTGCATTAATATAATTTGTGTTTCATATTCTTCAAAGCTTGAAAGGTATAAAAATGTCGGTTATTGACAGAGTGCATTTAATGCGGATTGATTTTTCTGGTGTTTGTGAGTCTGCTGCACATGTCAAAGGATCACCTCAGGCGTTGTTTGTCATATCACTGTTTCCCACTCCAATTTCCTTCACATGTTATGCGACACGTGTTTCCTTCTTGGCCTCTCATTTTCTAAACGCCTTTTTCAACTTCTTTGCAAGTTTTTTTATTTTTACCTCCCATATAAATACCACATAATTTTATTCATAGATTTTCACCTTCTTTGTTATCTTCATTTCAGCGTGAACTTCTCTCTGCTGCGCTTAGTGTTCTTTACTTCATTTTTGAGGATTCAGTTTAGCGCGTACTCTGCTTCTTTTCTTTTATTGCTAAGTAATTTTATTGTTTTTTTATAAATGGCTTCCACTTCTACTGCTGAGCCCGATAATTCCAAAGATATTCCTTCCAATATTACGAGGGAGGAAATCATGGATTTTCGAGATTGGTATCCTCCACCACGGGCGCTAAAACATGTTGCGCCTTTATTTGATCAACGCGCTAATCATTCAATTCCAAATAAGGTTAACATTTATCGTGAGGTTATGTAGCAAGGGAACTTTTGCTACCTTCCTACTCCCTTTTTTATGAACGTTCTGCACCATTATGGTATCAGAATTGGACAGTTACATCCTTATAGCGCTTGCCGCATAACTTATTTTGAGATGTGCTGTAATCATTTTCAATTTGCGCCAACTTTGAATTTGTTTAAGAACGTGTTTTCTTATAAAAAAAGTCAGAAGAGTTGTGACGCTTTCAATGATAGAGTTAATTTCATGGCACCAGTAAAGGCTGGTGTTCGTGCGAAGTGTAAGAACACTTTCTTTTATATTGATAATTATTTTATCCCCGCTTCTTGTTCTGAGACGCTTTTGTGGCACACCTAAGCCATTCTTGCGAAGTTAAATAAAAAACCGAATCTGACTGACGCTGAGGAGCAGATGCTTGCTCGGTTTAGAAATTGCGAGCTTACCATGTGCAATTATAGGCATGAGGTTCTGTGGTTTGCTAATGTGTGTTCTTGTCTAGCCGCCTTACCAGTTATCAAAGATGTTAAAGATTATGGTAGGCGGTAGATAGGCACTTTCATTCTTTTATAGTTATGCATCTTCCATATTTTTCGCATGCTAACTCATTGTAACTTTGCTTTTTGTAGGTATGTTGGTTGATAAAATTTTGGAGAGCCGCAGTATCAAAGGCTTATACTCGGAGATAAAGGAGCCTGCAAATGAAGACGAGCGTAATCTTGACGTTGAGCCCTCTGTCGAAGGTGGGGGTTCTGGCGCAGGTGATAGTGAGCGTGATGTTGAGGCTAGCGAGGGTCATGTTGCCGGTGATTCTCAAATTTTGATGATGAAGGGCACAGGCAGGCTGGTGACCTAGATGGCGCTGAAATCGACGTCACCCCTTTGCCTCGAGATGGGACTGTACCTCCGGTAGGTACTCAAGACGAGCGTCCGCCGGTGTCTGGTACCGATGGTGGGCGCAAGCGCAAACGCGCTACTAAGGTGAAATTTGGCAAGAGGCCAAAAGGTAACCTTGTTTTATTCACCTTGTATGTTTATCTTCCTATTTATGAGGCCTATTGTAGCTTACTTTCTATTTCATTTATTTACCCACAGATAAAAGACTGACATTCTATGGATTAAACGGTTTGCTTGCGATTTCGGAGGAAGCAGCTGCTTTCCAATTTGTTTTTTGTAGAATATCCGACTTCTTGCGTACTTCTCCAACTTGTCTCCTAAGGTTGATTTTCACGTGGATATTCAGATGACGATGTTGAACTTAATGCATTCTCTTGATAGTCTCAAGGAGAGGAAAGACCGTTTAGACAGTGCAAGAAGCTCTACACAGGATATGAAGAACGCTAGAGAAGCATGAGATCGAGTTGAGAGATCAACTTGATACTGCTCAAAAGGCGCTGGATGAGGTCGATGCTGCTACTGCGACTTCTACTTCCGAGAAGGAATCTGGCCGCTGAATTGGTTGCTGTCAGGGCAAACATTGAAGAGTTCAATGCTAAGGCAAGTTCTTTAAGATTCGGTAAGGAGGCACTTGAGAAGGCCTATAAGGAGCAGGCTCAGAGGTTGGCTAGTTGCGAGGAGGATCACACTGCAGCTATGCAGAAATTTCAAACTCTTAAGCGTGGCCTCCTTTCTTTGGTTGCTCATGCGTGCAACTCTGAGCATGTCGACTTATTGTTTGGAGAGGTCCTTTGAAATGTTCCGTTCATATTGATTATAAACGTTCCATATTAATTGATTTCGTTGCGAGGTTTTGACCTCTATATGAGACGTTTTTCAAAGACTGCATTCATTTTTAAAACAACCATAACCTTTATTTTATCAATAAAGGTTTTAAAAAAAACATTACGTAGATTATCAAATAATGATAATCTAAAATATACTGTTTACACACGACCATTACATAATGGTTTACAATAGAAATATATTACATCGACATATGTTTCTTGAATGCAGTTTTTAAACAATATCATACAAACATGGACTCCAATTCTTGTCCTTATTTTAGTATGCAACAGCGGAAGCTCTTAGTATTCACCTGAGAATAAACATGCTTTAAACGTCAACAAAAATGTTGGTGAGTTATAGGTTTAACCTATATATATCAAATCGTAACAATAGACCACAAGATTTCATATTTCAATACACATCCCATACATAGAGATAAAAATCATTCATATGGTGAACACCTGGTAACCGACATTAACAAGATGCATATATAAAAATATCCCCATCATTCCGGGACACCCTTCGGATATGATATAAATTTCGAAGTACTAAAGCATCCGGTACTTTGGATGGGGTTTGTTAGGCCCATTAGATCTATCTTTAGGATTCGCGTCAATTAGGGTGTCTGTTCCCTAATTCTTAGATTACCAGACTTAATAAAAAGGGGCATATTCGATTTCGATAATTCAACCATAGAATGTAGTTTCACGTACTTGTGTCTATTTTGTAAATCATTTATAAAACCTGCATGTATTCTCATCCCAAAAATATTAGATTTTAAAAGTGGGACTATAACTCACTTTCACAGATATTTCCTTCCTCAGAAATAAGACTTGGCCACGGATCGATTCACGAACCTATACAAATATGTACATATATATCAAAGTATGATCAAAATATAATTACAACCATTTTTATTATGTTTTAAAGATTTGAGTGTATTAAGTCAGCTGTCCTCGTTAGTAACCTATAACTAGTTGTCCACAGTTAGATGTACAGAAATAAATTGATATATATTATCTTGAATCAATCCACGACCCAGTGTGTACACGTCTCAGGCTAGATCACCACTCAAAGTATATATATTTTTGGAATCAACCTCAACCCTGTATAACTAACTCCAACATTACTGCATATAGAGTGTCTATGTTTGTTCCAAATAATATATATACATGGGTATATGATATGTCAAAACATTTGCATACGTGTCTATGGTATCCCAAGATTACATAATATATTAGAATACATGTATAATACAATATAAGTTAGCTAGGATATGATTTGTATAGATTTGTTAAACATTTCCCGTAGCTAAAATAATCAAAAAATATCCAATCTTGTTTTACCCATAACTTCTTCATTTTAAATCCGTTTTGAGTGAATCCAATTGCAATGGTTTCATATTGAATTTAAGTTTATGAATCTATACAGAAAAATTATAAGTTTATAGTCGGAATTACAGGTTATAAGTCGTTTTTGTAAAGGTAGTCATTTCAGTCGAAAGAACGACGTCTAGATGACCATTTTGAAAAACATACTTCCACTTTGAGTTTAACCATGATTTTTGGATATAGTTTCATGTTTATAAGAAAAATAATTTTCCCAGAAGAACAACTTTTAAATCAAAGTTTATCATAGTTTTTAATTAACTAACCCAAAACAGCCCGCGGTGTTACTACAACGGCGTATATTCGGTTTTAAGGTGTTTTCGTGTTTTCCGGTTTTAAATCATTAAGTTAGCATATCATATAGATATAGAACATGTGTTTAGTTGATTTTAAAGGTCAAGTTAGAAGGATTAACTTTTGTTTGCGAACAAGTTTAGAATTAACTAAACTATGTTCTAGTGATTACAAGTTTAAACCTTCGAATAAGATAGCTTTATATGTATGAATCGAATGATGTTATGAACATCATTACTACCTCAAGTTTTCTGGATAAAGCTACTGGAAATGAGAAAAATGGATCTAGCTTCAAAGGATCCTTGGATGGCTTGAAAGTTCTTGAAGCAGAATCATGACACGAAAACAAGTTCAAGTAAGATTTTCACTCGAAATAAGATTGTTATAGTTGTAGAAATTGAATCAAAGTTTGAATATGAATATTACCTTGAATTAGAAAGATAACCTACTGTAAATAACAAAGGTTCCTTAATCTTAGATGATTACTTGGAATGGATTAGAAAGCTTGGAAGTAGACTTGCAAACTTGGAAGTATTCTTGATTTTGGTGAAACTATACTTATGGAATTTATGAAGAACACTTAGAACTTGAAGATGGAACTTAAGAGAGATTAATTAGATGAAGAAAATTGAAGAATGAAAGTGTTTGTAGGTGTTTTTGGTCGTTGGTATATGGATTAGATATAAAGGATATGTAATTTTATTTTCATGTAAATAAGTCATGAATGATTACTAATATTTTTGTAATTTTATGAGATATTTCATGCTAGTTGCCAAATTATGGTTTCCACATGTGTTAGGTGACTCACATGAGCTGCTAAGAGTTGATCATTGGAGTGTATATACCATTAGTACATACATCTAAAAGCTGTGTATTGTACGAGTACGAATACGGGTGCATACGAGTAGAATTGTTGATGAAACTGAACGAGGATGTAATTGTAAGCATTTTTGTTAAGTAGAAGTACTTTGATATTTGTCTTAAAGTCTTTCAAAAGTGTATGAATACATATTAAAACACTACATGTATATACATTTTAACTGAGTCGTTAAGTCATCGTTAGTCGTTACATGTAAATGTTGATTTGAAACCTTTAAGTTAACGATCTTGTTAAATGTTGTTAACCCAATGTTTATTATATCTAATGATATGTTAAATTATTATATTATCATGATATTATGATATATTAATATATCTTAATATGATATATATACATTTAAATGTCGTTACAATGATAATCGTTACATATAAGTCTCGTTTCGTAATTCTTGAGTTAGTAGTCTTGTTTTTACGTATGTAGTTCATTGTTAACACACTTATTTATATATTTAAATATCATTTTATCATGTTAAATATAGTGTATCAATATCTTAATATGATACATATGTATTTAGTAGACGTTATCATAACGATAATCGTTATAAATATCATTTCGAGTTTCTTAACTTAGTAATCTCATTTCTTATGTATATCACACATTGTTAATATACTTAGTGAGATACTTACTCATCATAATCTTATTTCAACCATATATATATGTCTATATATATACCACAACATGTAGTTTTTACAATTTTGTAACGTTCGTGAATCGCCGGTCAACTTGGGTGATCAATTGTCTATATGAAACTTATTTCATTTAATCAAGTCTTAACAAGTTTGATTGCTTAACATGTTGGAAACATTTAATCATGTAGATAAAAATTTCATTTAATATATATAAACATGGAAAAGTTCGGGTCACTACAGTACCTACCCGTTAAATAAATTTCGTCCCGAAATTTTAAGTAGTTGGAGGTGTTGACGAATCTTCTGGAAATAGATGCGGGTATTTCTTCTTCATCTGATCTTCTCGTTCCCAGGTGAACTCGGGTCCTCTACGAGCATTCCATCGAACCTTAACAATTGGTATCTTGTTTTGCTTAAGTCTTTTAACCTCACGATCCATTATTTCGACGGGTTCTTCGATGAATTGAAGTTTTTCGTTGATTTGGATTTCATCTAACGGAATAGTGAGATCTTCTTTAGCAAAACATTTCTTTAAATTCGAGACATGAAAAGTGTTATGTACAACCGCGAGTTGTTGAGGTAACTCAAGTCGGTAAGCTACTGGTCCGACACGATCAATAATCTTGAATGGTCCAATATACCTTGGATTTAATTTCCCTCGTTTGCCAAATCGAACAACGCCTTTCAAAGGTGCAACTTTAAGCATGACCATCTCTCCAATTTCAAATTCTATATCTTTTCTTTTAATGTCGGCGTAGCTCTTTTGTCGACTTTGGGCGGTTTTCAACCGTTGTTGAATTTGGATGATCTTCTTGGTAGTTTCTTGTATTATCTCCGGACCCGTAATCATAAATCGGAGACCTGCACTTTCTACCATAAAGTGCTTCAAACGGCGCCATCTCAATGCTTGAATGGTAGCTGTTGTTGTAGGAAAATTCTGCTAACGGTAGATGTCGATCCCAACTGTTTCCGAAATCAATAACACATGCTCGTAGCATGTCTTCAAGCGTTTGTATCGTCCTTTAGCTCTGCCCATCAGTTTGTGGATGATAGGCAGTACTCATGTCTAGATGAGTTCCTAATGCTTGCTATAATGTCTGCCAGAATCTTGAAATAAATCTGCCATCCCTATCAGAGATAATAGAGATTGGTATTCCATGTCTGGAGACGACTTCCTTCAAATACAGTCGTGCTAACTTCTCCATCTTGTCATATTCTCTTATTGACAGGAAGTGTGCTGATTTGGTGAGACGATCAACTATTACCCAAATAGTATCAAAACCACTTGCAGTCCTTGGCAATTTAGTGATGAAATCCATGGTAATGTTTTCCCATTTCTATTCCGGGATTTTGGGTTGTTGAAGTAGACCTGATGGTTTCTGATGCTCCGCTTTGACCTTAGAACACGTCAAACATTCCCCTACGTATTTAGCAACATCGGTTTTCATATCTGGCCACCAAAAATGTTTCTTGAGATCCTTGTACATCTTCCCCGTTCCAGGATGTATTGAGTATCTGGTTTTATGAGCTTCTCTAAGTACCATTTCTCTCATATCTCTAAATTTTGGTACCCAAATTCTTTCAGCCCTATACCGGGTTCCGTCTTCCCGAATATTAAGATGCTTCTCCGATCCTTTGGGTATTTCATCCTTTAAATTTCCTTCTTTTAAAACTCCTTGTTGCGCCTCCTTTATTTGAGTAGTAAGGTTATTGTGAATCATTATATTCATAGATTTTACTCGAATGGGTTCTCTGTCTTTTCTGCTCAAGGCGTCGGCTACCACATTTGCCTTTCCTGGGTGGTAACGAATCTCAAAGTCGTAATCATTCAACAATTCAATCCACCTACGCTGCCTCATATTCAGTTGTTTCTGATTAAATATGTGTTGAAGACTTTTGTGGTTGGTTTATATAATACTTTTGACCCCATATAAGTAGTGCCTCCAAGTCTTTAATGCAAAAACAACTGCGCCTAATTCCAAATCATGCGTCGTATAATTCTGTTCGTGAATCTTCAATTGTCTAGACGCATTAGCAATTACTTTCGTTCGTTGCATTAATACACAACCGAGACCTTGCTTTGAGGTGTCACAATATATCACAAAATCATCATTCCCTTCAGGTAATGACAATATAGGTGCCGTAGTTAACTTTTTCTTTAACAATTGAAATGCTTTCTCTTGTTCATCTTTCCATTCAAATTTCTTCCCTTTATGCGTTAATGCAGTCAAGGGTTTTGCTATTCTGGAAAAGTCTTGGATGAACCTTCTGTAGTAACCAGCTAGTCCTAAAAACTGGCGTATGTGTTTCGGAGTTTTTGGGGTTTCCCACTTTTCAACGGTTTCGATCTTTGCCGGGTCCACCTGGATACCTTCTTTGTTCACTATGTGACCGAGGAATTGAACTTCTTCCAACCAAAATGCACACTTTAAAAACTTAGCGTACAATTTTTCTTTCCTCAATACTTCTAGCACTTTTCTCAAATGTTCTTCGTGCTCTTGATCATTCTTTGAGTAAATAAGTATGTCATCGATGAAAACAATGACAAACTTGTCAAGATATGGCCCACACACTCGGTTTATAAGGTCCATGAACACAGCTGGTGCGTTAGTCAATCCAAACGGCATAACCATAAACTCGTAATGACCATAACGCGTCCTAAAAGCAGTTTTTGGAATATCATCCTCCTTTACTCGCATTTGATGATATCCTGAACGTAAATCGATTTTCGAATAAACCGATGAGCCTTGTAGTTGATCAAATAAGTCATCAATTCTCGGTAGTGGATAACGGTTTTTGATGGTAAGTTTGTTCAACTCTCTGTAGTCAATACACAACCTAAATGTACCATCCTTCTTCTTGACAAACAAAACAGGAACTCCCCATGGTGATGTGCTTGGTCGAATGAAACCACGTTCTAATAGTTCTTGCAGTTAGCTTTGCAGTTCTTTCATCTCGCTGGGTGCGAGTCTGTAAGGAGCATGAGCTATTGGTGCAGCTCCTGGTACAAGATCTATTTGAAATTCAACAATTCGATGTGGAGGTAGTCCCGGTAATTCTTTCGGAAATACATCGGGAAATTCTTTTGCGACGGGAACATCATTGATGCTCTTTTATTCAGTTTGTACTTTCTCGACGTGTGCTAGAACAGCATAGCAACCTTTTCTTATTAACTTTTGTGCCTTCAAATTACTAATAAGATGTAGCTTCGTGTTGCCCTTTTCTCCGTACACCATTAAGGGTTTTCCTTTTTCTCGTATAATGCGAATTGCATTTTTGTAACAAACGATCTCTGCTTTCACTTCTTTCAACTAGTCCATACCGATTATCACATCAAAACTCCCTAACTCTACTAGTATCAAGTCAATCTTAAATGTTTCGCTAACCAGTTTAATTTCTCGATTCCGACATATATTATCTGCTGAAATTAATTTACCGTTTGCTAATTCGAGTAAAAATTTACTATCCAATGGCGTCAATGGACAACTTAATTTAGCACAAAAATCTCTACTCATATAGCTTCTATCCGCACTCGAATCAAATAAAACGTAAGCAGATTTATTGTTAATAAGAAACGTACCTGTAACAAGCTCCGGGTCTTCCTATGCCTCTGATGCATTAATATTCAAAACTCTTCCGTGGCCTTGTCCATTCGTGTTCTCTTGGTTCGGGTAATTTCTAATAATGTGGCCCAGTTTTCCACATTTATAACAAACTACATTGGCATAACTTGCTCCGACACTACTTGCTCCGCCATTACTCGTTCCGACACCATTTGTTCCTTTCGTTCTGTTAACCCCTGGTCCGTAGACCTCACACTTCGCCGCGCTATGACCATTTCTTTTACACTTGTTGCAAAATTTGGTGCAGAACCCCGAGTGATACTTTTCACACCTTTGGCATAGCTGATTCTAATTGTTGTTGTTGTTGTTGTTGTTACGGTTGTTATTGTTGTTGGGATGATTATTGTAGTTGTTGTTGTTGCTGTTGTTGTTGTGCCGTTTGTTGTAGTTGCGATTGATGTTGTGATTGTTGGGATAGTTATTGTTGTTTTGGTGACTCTTATCACCATTTTCCTCCCACTTTCTTTTGACTAACTTCACATTGGCCTCTTCAGCCGCCTGTTCTTTAATTCTTCCCTCAATCTGGTTCACTAGTTTGTGAGCCATTCTACATGCCTTTTGTATGGAGGCAGGCTCGTGTGAACTTATATCTTCTTAGATTCTCTCCACACAAACGCGTCGATCTTCTCTTCCTCATCTTCGAACGCTCTCGGACACAATAGGCACAATTCTGTGAATCGTCTTTCGTACGAAGTAATATCGAATCCCTGTGTTCGTAACCCTCTAAGTTCTGACTTGAACTTATTGACCTCAGTTCTGGGACGGTACTTCTCGTTCATCAAGTGCTTGAATGCTGACCACGGTAGCGCGTAAGCAGCATCTTGTCCCACTTGCTCTAGATAGGTATTCCACCATGTTAACGCAATACCTGTGAAGGTATGCGTAGCGTACTTAACTTTTTCCTCTTCAGTACACTTACTTATGGCAAACACCGATTCGACTTTCTCGGTCCACCGTTTCAATCCAATTGGTCCTTCGGTTCCATCAAATTCCAAAGGTTTGCAGGCAGTGAATTCTTTGTAGGAGCATCCTACACGATTTCTTGTGCCGTTAGCTGTATTGCTAGATTCAGAGTTATTGTTGGTATGTAGCGCGGCCTGTACTGCGGCTATGTTTGAAGCAAGAAAGGTACGAAATTCCTCTTCGCTCATATTCAAGGTGTGTCGAGTAGTCGGTGCCATTTCCTTCAAAATAGTCAAATGAAATAATTTAATCATACAGAATATTAAGAGTAGTCAATAGTATCTCGTAGTATAATATGAACTCATTTATAAAAGCTTTTTCTTCATATTAGCGTTTTATAAGTTTAAATTCGGGTACTACCTACCCGTTAAGTTCATACTTAGTAGCTAATATACAATTCAACTACTACAATTCCATATGAAAAACTGATTATAATAATATATCACATACAAATATTCTTCAAACTTACAACTTAGCTATATTACATATAACATGAAATATAGTATAATATGATACAGAACAGTTTTGAAGATAAATCTAGTTAATACGCAAGTTGTTCAGCAAAGGAAATAAAGACACGTAATTCATAAGTCCAGAAACAAGTCATGCATTCTGGTTTTACTAAGACGACTTCCCATCCTTGGTCTTGTGGAAAATAACCGTTATGACCATTAGCTAGGCAGCATGTTGTAATGTCGTCAAAAGGACGAGGGTTTCGTAATGTCCAACAGCCCCGTAATAATCTAAAAACCTTGTTTCTCACCCCAACTACTGAATCCGTCACTTGTGGGAAAGTTTTATTTAAAAGCTGCAATCCGATGTTCTTTTTCTCACTTTGGTAAGAAGCGAACATCACTAACCCGTAAGCATAACATGCTTCTTTATGTTGCATGTTAGAAGCTCTTTCTAATTCACGAAATCCTATGTTGGGATATGTTGATTCAAAATAGGTTCTTAACCCGTAGCATAAAATTGTATTTGGGTTCCCCGCATTTAACGCTTTAAAGAAAACACGGCGTAACTTAAAGTCTCCCCAATGTGATATACCCCACCTATCAAAGGAAAGCCTTTTATAAACTAAGGCATTTCTGGAAAGTTTTTCAAATGTTTGACAAGTTAATTTTGCCATAACTAAATGTGCTGATGAATTCTGACTGACACTAGACAAGATTTCCTCAATCATATCCTCTGGTAGGTCTTCTAAAATATTCGGTTGTCTACCCTTAAAGTCCATTTTATTTTTATACTGTAAAATAGACAAGGATTAGATTCGTAATAACAAACAATACAAGCAATTTTTACATAGAACATAAAAGTACAAGCACACTACAATACATTTATTACACAACATGCTCACACCCCTCTAATCTGAATCACTGGTTTCTTCTTCTTCGGACTTGGTTCTTTTTCCTAATCTTTTAGGGATATATGATGTTCCTCTAATACGAGTCGTCGTTTTCCACATTGGTTTAGAAAAACCTGGTGGTTTAGAGGTTCCCGGGTTATTGTCACGATATTGAAAATACGGGTGTTGACGGTACATATAAAGTTCATCGGGGTCGGAATCAGATTTCTCTATTTTGATGCCTTTTCCCTTATTATTTTCTTTTGCCTCATTAAATTGGGTCGGGGTAATTTCTATAACATCATCAGAATCCTCATCAGGATCCGATTCATAGGAAAATTGGTAATTTTCCCAATATTTTGCTTCCTTAGCAGAAACACCATTGACCATTATTAACTTTGGTCCATTGGTTGAGGATTTTCTTTTATTTGACCAGTTTTCTGTGGTTCCTACTATTCCACCCTCTGGAACCTCTTCTTCTTCTGGTTTCTCTTCTTCTGGTTCCTCTTCTTCCGGTTCCGTTTCTTCTTCCGGTTCTTCGGGAACTTGTGAATCTTGCCAATATATATTCGACTCTTCGTTATTATTAGGAGAGTCAATGGAATTTGTGATAGAGGTAGACATCTATCACACAATATCAAACATGTTAAGAGATTAATATATCACACAATATTTACATGTTAATAATATATAGTTTCCAACAAAAATGTTAAGCAATCATTTTTAAAGAAAACACGGTCGAAGTCCAGACTCACTAATGCATCCTAACAAACTCGATAAGACACACTAATGCAAATTTTCTGGTTCTCTAAGACCAACGCTCGGATACCAACTGAAATGTCCCGTTCATATTGATTATAAACGTTCCATATTAATTGATTTCGTTGCGAGGTTTTGACCTCTATATGAGACATTTTTCAAAGACTGCATTCATTTTTAAAACAACCATAACCTTTATTTTATCAATAAAGGTTTTAAAAAAAAACATTACGTAGATTATCAAATAATGATAATCTAAAATATACTGTTTACACACGACCATTACATAATGGTTTACAATAGAAATATATTACATCGACATATGTTTCTTGAATGCAATTTTTAAACAATATCATACAAACATGGACTCCAATTCTTGTCCTTATTTTAGTATGCAACAGCGGAAGCTCTTAGTATTCACCTGAGAATAAACATGCTTTAAACGTCAACAATAATGTTGGTGAGTTATAGGTTAAACCTATATATATCAAATCGTAACAATAGACCACAAGATTTCATATTTCAATACACATCCCATACATAGAGATAAAAATCATTCATATGGTGAACACCTGGTAACCGACATTAACAAGATGCATATATAAGAATATCCCCATCATTTCGGGACACCCTTCGGATATGATATAAATTTCGAAGTACTAAAGCATCCGGTACTTTGGATGGGGTTTGTTAGGCCCAATAGATCTATCTTTAGGATTCGCGTCAATTAGGGTGTCTGTTCCCTAATTCTTAGATTACCAGACTTAATAAAAAGGGGCATATTCGATTTCAATAATTCAACCATAGAATGTAGTTTCACGTACTTGTGTCTATTTTGTAAATCATTTATAAAACCTGCATGTATTCTCATCCCAAAAATATTAAATTTTAAAAGTGGGACTATAACTCACTTTCACAGATATTTCCTTCCTCGAAAATAAGACTTGGCCACGGATCGATTCACGAACCTATACAAATATGTACATATATATCAAAGTATGATCAAAATATAATTACAACCATTTTTATTATGTTTTAAAGATTTAAGTGTATTAAGTCAGCTGTCCTCGTTAGTAACCTACAACTAGTTGTCCACAGTTAGATGTACAGAAATAAATCGATATATATTATCTTCAATCAATCCACGACCCAGTGTATACACATCTCAGGTTAGATCACAACTCAAAGTATATATATTTTTGGAATCAACCTCAACCCTGTATAGCTAACTCCAACATTACTGCATATAGAGTGTCTATGGTTTTTCCAAATAATATATATACATGGGTCGATATGATATGTCAAAACATTTGCATACGTGTCTATGGTATCCCAAGATTACATAATATATTAGAATACATGTATAATACAATATAAGTTAGCTAGGATATGATTTGTATAGATTTGTTAAACATTTCCCGTAGCTAAAATAATCAAAAAATATCCAATCTTGTTTTACCCATAACTTCTTCATTTTAAATCCGTTTTGAGTGAATCCAATTGCTATGGTTTCATATTGAACTTAAGTTTATGAATCTATACAGAAAAAGTATAAGTTTATAGTCAAAATTATAGGTTACAAGTCATTTTTGTAAAGGTAGTTCTTGAAGGTTACAAGTCAAAATTATAGGTTACAAGTCATTTTTACAAAATTATAGGCTTGAAAGTTCTTGAAGCAGAATCATGACACGAAAACAAGTTCAAGTAAGATTTTCACTGGAAATAAGATTGTTATTGTTGTAGAAATTGAATCAAAGTTTGAATATGAATATTACCTTGAATTAGAAAGATAACCTACTGTAAATAACAAAGGTTCCTTGATCTTAGATGATTACTTGGAATGGATTAGAAAGCTTGGAAGTAAACTTACAAACTTGGAAGTATTCTTGATTTTTATGAAACTATACTTATGGAATTTATGAAGAACACTTAGAACTTGAAGATGGAACTTGAGAGAGATCAATTAGATGAAGAAAATTGAAGAATGAAAGTGTTTGTAGGTGTTTTTGGTCGTTGGTATTGTGATGACCCGGGAATTTCCGATCAAATTTAAACTTTAATCTTTATATGTTCTCGACACGATAAGCAAAAATCTGTAATGTTGAGTCTCGAAAACTTTGAAACTATTTTCATGGATTCATTTAACCTTTGACCATTTCCGACGATTCACGAACTTTACTTTGTAAATAAATAGTACATGTAAATATAAATATATGGACATATATAATCCATAATGTATACTTTAAACCTTAGGAATTAAGAATGTGAAATAATAAATAGAATAAATAAATTACCATTTTACATATATAAGATTATGAGTCTATATATGAATTCTAATAATAATTATTAATATATTGTGATATATAATATTTAATAAATATTGTTATATAGTGTAAAGTTAATATATTATTTGTAATTACGAGTTAAAATATAAATGATATATCAATATTATTATTATTATTTCCATTATTATTACTAATATTAATATTAATATTGATATTAATATTTGTTTTATTAATATTACTAATTCTAATATGAGATATAACATGAATAAATTGATAAGTATAAGTTACTATATTATTACTATTATTATAAATATCATTAATAATATTAATATCATCATAACTAATAATAAATTTTAAATATAATTATTATGATTATTAATAGTATTATTATTCTAGTTATATTTGTTAATAATATTAATTATAAGCTATAAAAATAAATATATAAATATAATAGATATGCATATATAGAGATCGATATATACGTATATATATACAATATATATATGCAGTTATATGCGGATATTTATATTTTAAGAAAATCAGTATTAAATTATTTAGATTATTATTATTTATATAAATATAATTATTAATTATTAATTAGTAATAATATTCATAAATAAAATCTTATATATGGATTTGGAAGCAGGACTTAAATCACGTAACCATCCAAAATATAACTGTATCATTAGTACAAATTGATTCCAAATCCACTCAGTATCAAACAAATTCTGTTAGGATTGCTGTCCTTTTATTTTATTTTATGTTCTTTTTATCTGATTTGATTATTTCCTGTCGAGTTATCTAGACTACAAAACAAACGAGCAATCAGTGTTTTTGATAAACTCATTCATCTTCACATTCACAATATCAAATACAAATACAATCAACAACTATTGGCTGCTGAATTTAACAGAAAAGATGGAAATATACTCGACACTCTGTTCATGAATTGTTTTATCAATACCTAGAATTTCAATCGAATTTCAACAATGTAAATTTGCAGATGTATTCGAAATCTCTTACTCAAACTGTCTGCAAGTTTTCAAAGTTCAATTTTTCGTATTGAATATCAATTTTTGAGTCAAAGTTTAAAACTTTAAAAGTCAACAAATGTTCTTCATCTAAATTCGAAATTTTGGTTCCAGTATGAGTTAAATTGGTAATTTTTATCGTTTATAGAAGTGATTTAAAACATACTTGATGTTAAAACTTTTGGCTAAAACTTTCCCAAATTCGAGTTCAATATATTTTTTTTTTGTCCGACGGTTCGAACAGCAGCAATGCTGTAACTTTATTTTTTTTGTTTACAATGAATATTTGATTTTATTTATTTATAAGTATTATATTCGTGAATCAAAAGTCGTGGTTTGATGAGATAAACAAATTGGTGTTGATTCTTTGATCGGATCTGTGAAGAAGAAGGAGATGAAAAGAATTCAGGAAGAAAGATGGATTAAATATTAGTGGGTTCCTTATTTAATCAGAAAAACAGAATAGCGTGAATGGTTTAGGTGTTGGGTGATTTACGAGAGGTCACGGGTTCGAGGCTGACTGTTGCCAATTTTTTTTTAAAAACCTTATTTCTATTGAGGTAGTTACTTTACCCTTATTATTATCATTTCCTTATTATTATTATTATTATTATTATTATTATTATTATTATTATTATTATTATTATTATTATTATTATAATATTTATTATTATTGTTATTATTATTATGTAACATATATACTATGGTTAATAATATTAACATTTTTTTTTGTTTTTAAGAAATATCACTAAGTATTATTATTAGCGTAATTATTAATATTAATATTAATATAATTATTATTATGAGTAGGATTGTTATTATTATTGTTAGTATGAAATTAATACAAACTAGTATCATTAATAATCTTATTGGTATCATTTTTTTTAAATTATTATTATTATTACTATTAACAAGAGTATTATCATTAAGATTAACATTAGTAATAAGATTGATACAATTATTATTGTTCTTATGAGTACGTTAAGCATTACTATAACTATCATACTACAAGTTATTCTTATAATCATTAAAAATTAATATTAAGATTTCTATTACTATTACCACTAATATAATTATAAGTATCATCATTTATATTATCGTGAGTATTAATAATATATAATTACAAAAATCATTATCATAACTATCATTAACAATAAAATTCATATTTTATAGTTTTAAATACGATATTCATTATCATTACCATAACCATTAAAATAATTATTAACATTATTATCTTTATTAGTAATAATAAGTATTATCATTATTATCATTTTACCATTAATAACATTATTATAAATACTACATTATTTTTAACAAGCAAATTATATAAAAATATATTCAAAACATATAACATAATGAAATTTATATCTTTCTGTACAAAAGTGAATATATGAAACATATATATATATATTATTAATATAAAATGATATAATTAGTAAATTTATATATATAATTATTCGATTACCATTATGTATATTAATAAATATACAAATGATATAGGTTCGTGAATCCGAGGCCAACCCTATACTTGTTCAATGTCGTTATATGTATTTTTACTACAAAATACAGTATGGTGAGTTTCATCTGCTCCCTTTTTAAATGCTTTTGCTATATATATTTTTGGGACTGAGAATGCATGCGCTTTTATAAATGTTTTACGAAATAGACACAAGTAATCGAAACTACATTATATGGTTGAATGATCGAAATCGAATATGCCCCTTTTTATTAAGTCTGGTAATCTAAGAATTAGGGAACAGACACCCTAATTGACGCGAACTCTAAAGATAGATCTATCGGGCCCAACAAGCCCCATCCAAAGTACCGGATGCTTTAGTACTTCGAAATTTATATCATGTCCGAAGGAGGATCCCGGAATGATGGGGATATTCTTATATGCATATTGTTAATGTCGGTTACCAGGTGTTCAATCCATATGAATGATATTTTTTGTCTCTATGCATGGGACGTATGTTTATGAGAAATGGAAATATGAAATCTTGTGCTCTATTAAAATTATGAAATGATTATTTATGTTAAACTAATGAACTCACCAACCTTTTGGTTGACACTTGAAAGCATGTTTAATCTCAGGTACGAAAGAAATCTTTCGCTGTGCATTTGCTCATTTTATAGATATTACTTGGATTCATTCATGGTATATTTCAAAAGACGTTGCATTCGAGTAGTCGAGTTCATCAAGATTATTATTAAGTCAATTATAGTTGGATATATTATGAAATGGTATGCATGCTGTCAACTTTCGATGTAATGAAAGATTGTCTTTTCAAAAACGAATGCAATGTTTGTAAAATGTATCATATAGAGGTCAAGTACCTCGCGATGTAATCATCTGTTGTGAATCGTTTATAATTGATATGGACTTCGTCCGGATGGATTAGGACGGGTCTCTACAGGTATATGGATTAGATATAAAGGATATGTAATTTTGTTTTCATGTAAATAAGTCATGAATGATTACTAATATTTTTGTAATTTTATGAGATGTTTCATGCTAGTTGCCAAATGATGGTTCCCACATGTGTTAGGTGACTCACATGGGCTGCTAAGAGTTGATCATTGGAGTGTATATAAAAATAGTACATACATCTAAAAGCTGTGTATTGTACGAGTACGAATACGGGTGCGTACGAGTAGAATTGTTGATGAAACTGAACGAGGATGTAATTGTAAGCATTTTTGTTAAGTAGAAGTACTTTGATATGTGTCTTGAAGTCTTTCAAAAGTTTATGAATACATATTAAAACACTACATGTATATACATTTTAATTGAGTCGTTAAGTCATCGTTAGTCGTTACATGTAAATGTTGATTTGAAACCTTTAAGTTAACGATCTTGTTAAATATTGTTAACCCAATGTTTATTATATCTAATGAGATGTTAAATTATTATATTATCATGATATTATGATATATTAATATATCTTAATATGATATATATACATTTAAATGTCGTTACAACGATAATCGTTACATATAAGTCTCGTTTCGTAATTCTTGAGTTAGTAGTCTTGTTTTTACATATGTAGTTCATTGTTAACACACTTAATGATATATTTAAATATCATTTTATCATGTTAAATATAGTGTATCAATTTCTTAATATGATACATATGTATTTAGTAGACGTTATCATAACGATAATCGTTATATATATCATTTCGAGTTTCTTAACTTAGTAATCTCATTTCTTATGTATATCACACATTGTTAATATACTTAGTGAGATACTTACTCATCATAATCTTATGTCAACCATATATATATGTCTATATATAAACCACAACATGTAGTTTTTACAATTTTGTAATGTTCGTGAATCGCCGGTCAACTTGGGTGATCAATTGTCTATATGAAACTTATTTTATTTAACCAAGTCTTAACAAGTTTGATTGCTTAACATGTTGGAAACATTTAATCATGTAGATAAAAATTTCATTTAATATATATAAACATGGAAAAGTTCGGGTCACTACATCCTTGTGGCCGTATAGGCCGAGGAAATACTCAATTTAAGGGATTTGATCAAGCCGCATGTTCAAGCCGCCCTTAGCCTGAATCCTATTTTGAAGAAGGCTATTGATCCGGAGGCTTTCGCGAAGAGGAAGCGTGTTACACCGAAGTTGGCTGACATCATGGTTCCCAGCTTGGTTGCCTTATCTCAAAATCTTCCTACCAGCACCGAGCGCTCGATCTCCGAAAAATTGTAATTTTTGTTTTGTAAATTGAATGTAAGCATACATCGCGTATGAATTTTGTTCGTAATGAAAATGCCGTATTTGATTCATCTTGTACTACAATTAATCTATGTATTCTGTTATTCGTTTGTGTGAATTTCTATGTAATGATTGTTAGCAAGTACTTAGTTTGCGTGATGCTATGTAGCGCTCTAAAGACTCATAACTTTAGCGAGTTGGTGATTGGCTTAAATAAATATTACTTAGATTTTATAGATTATACTCAAGGCATGTCTGCGCTTAACTTATCACATATATGCCATGTGCGGACATGGGTTACACACATATACAGATTTTTAAACACCACTTATTACTTCCCCCAGTTTGGTATTATGCGTAAATTATGAGACCCGACTGAGGTTTGACATAGAGTGGCCATGGACTAAGCGCGACCATGAGCTCAAAAAAAGATGTCATGGGCTAGGCGTGGCCATTGTCTTGCAATTCTTCAAGTATTCTATTAATAAAAACTATAACAAGTGATAATTACAAGCCGTATTGCTGATGTACAAAATATTTAGCATCAATTTTTTTTACGTGTTGTACGACCTTTGCTGTCCAACTATAGAAACTTTGGTGGCGCGTAAGAGCGTTAATGAACATGTCAATATGTCTGGCTTAAATAAATATGACGTTTAATCGTAATTATACTCAAGGCATGCTAGCGCTTAACTTATCACATATATTGTTGTGCACACAATATATGCTTAAGTTATGCGCCCGTGTATGCGTATTGAGAGTCTTCTAAGTGCGCTAACACTTAGGACTGAGGTCAGGCGTGACGAACACCGTTGTTTATAGTCATGACTTGCAGATCTCAAGTTCTGCTCAGGTGGGCTAGGTCAACCTAATGAATCTTAATCATCCGGTTATAATAAACTAGCCTGTCGCCAAACAAGCTTCTGTCGCGGGAGTCAGAGAAAACATCCCTTCAAAGGCAGGAGTGCGCTGGGTATTCAACCGTGCGCACCGTATGTCAAGTTATAGAACTACTTTTCATGTCTATATGCTACAAACATTATGCTAAATAGTGAGTTGATTAAAAATCGTAAACGGTGTAGTTTTGCGCTTAAAGCGCTTACAGATCAAATAAAATGCTAAAGTTTCATGGCATAGTGCCTGCACTAAAACAGTTGCGATTGATTCAAATATAAAGAAACTTAATAGTATGGGTGGTGGGACCAATATGTTGGCGTAACCGCCCTTTCTCTTAACTTCTAGTCCTTGTATTCATCGAACTCGTAGTCCACGCAGCAGATCTCGTCTATTGCGGGCTCTAAAGAGCCGCCCTCATCTACCTTACTTTTTTCCGCGACTTGAATACTCGGGACCTGTTAACACCAATGAGTTGGTTTGTAAAATAAATGAATGCGCGAGCTTATGCATTTGATGCATTTTTATATGCATCTTATGTTTCAGATTATACAAGATTATGCTCGTTATATGCGGTAACCTCGCAAATTGGTTGCGCGTATTTAGCTTATTAACATTGAAGTATCAAGCAGTAGTTTTTTTTTTTTGTTGCTGTTACCGAGCGCGAGACCTGCATTTTGTTGAGTTATATTTTAAGAGTAACACGTACCTTGTCAGCTTATGTAATGCCCCAAATCCGGTTTACCAAAAACGACATACTTTTTTTTTAAAAAAAAAATAGTACATTTAGACGTTCATTACACTTTCAACACTTTTAAAAGACTTACGACCGAAACCAAATAACCCCGTTCGATCCTAACTCATTCAAGCTTGTGTTAACATGATCAATACACAAACAAACTCGTGTTTAATGCAAAACTTAGTTCATATCGTACATTAGGACCTTAAAGGCCCGTTACATAATGAAAGGGGTAATTACGACCTAAACACGCAACCAATCAGGTTAAGACACAATCACCCAACCCGATACCAAGAGCATAATCCCGAGAATTTACAAAATCCTCAATCCAAGTCCGAATAGTCAAAGCCACCTCGTCATAAGCTCAAGCACTCCTAAGCGTCTGGTCTAGTAACTAGATAGCTTCAGGCTAAATGGTACCTATATAAAGGTAAACAATGAGGGGGTAAGCATAACGCTTAGTGAACGCAAACATTATATACATATATACATAAGTTACCTCCACCGTAAATACCTAAGAATGTCAAACATACGAAACAAATAATATATCAATCATATAAAGTTAATATATATGAAATGCTATAACACCACCACCACACACACACACGCACACTATGGTCAACCATAATCAACAACGAGGCTGACCGAACACACGAGTCGTAGTGTAACCGAACTCACGAGATACAATAAACCCCAAGGTGGTCATCCGAAGTGAACTGAAAAAGCGGTCACACCCACCACTTGCATATTTGCCGATGACTCAGCCAATAGTGAAACCGAACTCACGAGATTCACTATGTTACCTCACAGTAAGTGGAGCGAACTCACGACATCCATGAATACCACAAAGCCCGATCTTGTTATAAGTGGAGCGAACTCACGACATCCTCTAAATCACAAGACCCTCAACTTATGTACACACATATATAATGTTCCCACTCACCTCGAAGCTTACGCAAGTGATGTGTAACATGATTTCCGTCCTCATATCCGAGTAACTAGCCACCTATAACACACACAGGCACAATATACACATAAATATCAATTCTCTAAAGAGAATCCAACACACACATCCTTTAGTCGTGGGATCACACATTGCTTACCAAAACCCGCCCATTTAAAAACTAATGGACACGATCCAATTACCACTTCGGGTGGTGATTCAAACCCACACTACCAAGTATAATTTTGCCCAAATTACACTCGTCTCCAAATAGAACAAACCTAGGTTCCGACACTAGATCACTAGCTAAGTAGTGATCATACCCGAAACGTTACCTACACCAATTCTTACTCAATATGCAATATTGACCCATATTGCACTTGATCACATTTGACTTATGTCAAACTCACCCACACTCACTAATGGCTAGTGATTATGTCACAAAACACCAATTAACACATAACCAAGTATTTACATACTTGATTCACTAAAACTTGACTCAAACCTTGGTTTTGATGATAAAATCAAGGTGAACACCCATTTTGACCAAACACATGTTCTTAAGAACATCATAATAACCACACACTTCCAATCTAGTGACTAACACCCAAAACCATGACAAATATAACCAAATTCTTCATCTAACCCTAAACTCACAATATTTAGGTTTACACACCAAAATCACACACCAAAAACCCTTAATTTCATGAGAAATGGGTTTGTAACCTGACACTAACTCAAACCTTAACTCAAAAAGGAAATCAAGAAATTCCTAAGATCACCCGTAAAGAGTATAAGGTTCAAGGCACCCTAAAGGTGTCTTGAAAATTCGAGGTCGTCAAGATGACGAAAATGGTATTTTACCCATTTTAATGTTCTTTTTAAACGTTCAAAATTTCTATTATATCATTATTTTTGTTTAAGCATGACTTAACATTAGTTTTAAGGACCATTATTACACTCACATTGTAACTATGTATAACACATGTAATTTTGAAACTAATACCACTTCACTAATTTCAAATTTTAATTTATCAATATGTGCCGCCAAATGAAGTAAATTTGGCGGTGCATAATTTTTGATTTCAGATTGTGCTGAAATTCCTAAGATCACCATAAAAGAGAACATGGAGCAAGACTCCCTGAAGGTGTCTTACCATTCGAGGTCGTCTAGATAAATAAAATGGTATTTTACTCATTTTACTGGTTTTTTTGAACGTTTCAAATTTTCTAACATATTATTATTTCTGTTTAAGCGTGACTTAGCATTGTATAAATAGTTTTAAGTCCTATTATTTAACTCACATTGTAAATTATGAATAATGAATATAATATTAAAACTAATATACTTTCACTAAATACAAATTTTAACTCATTAATATGTGCCGCTAAATGGATTAACATTTGGTGGCGCACAATTTTCAGTTTTAGAAGTGCTGAAATTCTTAATATCACCTTATAAGAGAACAAGGAGCAAGACTCCCTGAAGCTGTCTTGCCATTCGAGGTCGTCTAAATGACGAAAATTGTATTTTACTCATTTTAATGTTCTTTTTAAAAGTATCGAAAATCTGTCGTATTATTATTTTTGTTAAGCTTTATTTAACAAGGTATAAATAGTTTTAAGGTCTATTACTTCACTCATATTGTAATTATGTATAAAAAATATAATTTTAAAAACTAATATCACTTCACTAAATACAAATATTAACTCATTAACATGAGCCGCCAAATGGAGTAACATTTGGCGACGCATAATTTTCGGTTTCAGATTGTGCTGAAATTCCTAAGATCACCCTAAATAGAACAACGAGCAAAACTCCCTAAATGGTGTCTTGCCATTCAAGCTCGTATAGATAACGAAAATGATATCTTACTCATTTTAATGTTCTTTTTAGACGTTTTGAATTTCTATCACATTATGATTTTTGTTTAGGAATGACTTAGCAAGGTATAAATAGTTATAAAGCCAGTTATACCTCTCACATTTTAACTATGTATAACACATATAATTTTGAAACTAATATCACTTCACTAAATACAAATTTTAACTCATTAATATGCGCTGCCAAATGGAGTAACATTTGGTGGCGCATAATTTTCGATTTCAGATTGTGCTGATATCCCTAAAGTCATCTTAAGAGAGAACAAGGAGCAAGACTCCCTTAAGAGATTATGGCAAAACGGTAAAATATCAGAAAACACCCAAAATAAACGGCCTGCCAAAAGCCCAAATAAACGGCCTGCCATAAAATAAACGGCCTGCCATTTAACGGGCCAATTAAACGGGCCACAACCAAATCAAACGGCCCAACACCTATTGGACGGGCTAATTAAATGACTAACCACCATTTTGGATGGCCTGCCATGATTATGGACGACCTGCCAGGCCAGGATGTAGTATAAATAGGGCTCATTTGTATCCATTTCGACACACTCTCCACTATCCAATCCTCAATTCACTTTCAAATTTAGTTAGTTTTCTAGTCTAGTTCAAGAATAGTCTTTTGAGGCCCTCTCACCTCCGAGCAGGAAATTAAGTACCCGGAGGCGAATGCCGAAGATTGTACTAAGAAGCTGTCTAGAGTCGGAGTTGTCATTTTTGTACTTTCAGAACTCGATTAATATACTGGTACTTTTATCTTGACTCTATCTTGTTAAAATGTCTTTTATTACTTTGATAGATGATATTATTGCCATGATTAGCGAGTAGTTATATTTTGTGCATTCTGTGATGTAGTTGTTACGCTGTCTGAATATACAAATTTTTTAATGAGATATTGTTGAGATGCTTTCCGATTATGATTAAACTCAATCGCTTTTCCGACTAATAGAACGTGGTTATCGGCTCTGTGATTGGGAAGTCACAAACCCCGATTCAGAGTACACTATCTGTGTCACCCCTTGGTAAGACACTTCTGCCGGATACATAGGGCATTTGTCATGAAACAACCCAACCCGTATGCAACCCGACTAAATATTTTTTTATATAATAACCCATTTATGCGCCATTCAAAAGATCGCAAGATGTAAACCATTTCATTCAACCCATTTAAACATACAACAAGTTTAATGTTTACAATAAGAGGCACAAAGGCCTTTAACCAAGTGTTTACAAGTTCGACCCATTAACATGATAGTTTTAATCCAAACAACACCCGAGCATGGTTTGGGGCTAAACTACCCAAAACTCTAGGTCGACTTCCAAAAGCTTCACCAAGCATCCAACAAGTGAAATCTAGTGCCCAATAACCCCTTTCCCTTTCTCCGCACCTGCATCTAAAAAGTAAACAACGAGAGGGGTAAGCTAACGCTTAGTGAGTGCAATAAGTATACACATGCATATATAATATACCTACTTGCAACCGCTTACACACATACCACAAACATGCTAGCAATATAATATTAGCATACGAACTCCAACTATAAAGCTAATAATCTCCAACACCGCAACTAGCATAAATAATAGCATATACCCCAAATATAATATGCTACACTACAATACATACACAAACTATATGGTTAACCATAAACGTGTCATGGTGCTATCGGCTCCGTGGTTCACACCATACGTAATGCTATGACGCTACTGGCTCTGTGGTTCACGTCACTACGCATTCGAATCATACTCTTTTATAGTGCTACCGGCTCCGTGATTCACACTTCGGTGTTACCGGCTCCGTGGTTCACACCTCATTTTATAGTGCTACCGGCTCCGTGGTTCACACTTTGATGCTACCGGCTCCGCGGTTCACATCACAACACATGCACCATGATGCTACCGGCTCCGTGGTTCACATCATAGTACACTCGCACACACTATGGAACTCCCGGCTCCGTGGGTCATGCCATAGCATACAAATAAATATACTATATACATACATGCATAAATATCCCACTCACCTTAACGCCAAGGTGATGATTATAATTCGCAAGCTTCAAGCTAAGTACCTAATACATTAAGTACCCACATCAACATACAAACTAGCGGAACTAACCACCAACACTTAACTCTTGAGCATTTAATGACCCGATTGCCTTAAATGACGCATTTACATCAAAACCGTCCATTGAGGCCAAGACTCATCATAATTCACTAAAAGCTAGTAATTATAGTCCAATAACAATAACTAACCCCATTTAGGGTATTTTCATAATCATCATGCCCAACTAGGTCAACATTGCCCATTTGACCCATTTTAACACTTAGACTCACAAATTGGTCAATCTTGAACCCGTTAACAATATTTCATCATTACACAAGTGTATTAGTGATCTAATAACACAATTAACGCTTACAAACACCAAACCCATGACCAAACCCTAGATTAAAAGCCTTAGGGTTTCCATACACAAATTTAACCCAATTTCACCCATTTAACCTCCAAATGGGTCTTACGAGTCTCAAATGAACAAACCCTAGCCATAAATCAATTAAAACTCAAAACACAGAGTTAAGACTTACCAACACTATCACAACGTAGCTAGAGACGTAGGGAACAACTTTAAAACTCGGACTTGGGTGAGATGTGGTCTCCTCCTTCTCCAAATGAGCTTTCTTTCACTAGAACCCTAACTCTCTCTCTCTCTAAATTGAATGTGGTGTAGTTAGAAGTGTGTTAAATGAGTTAGGATAACTCATGTATCAGTTTTCTAGATCTGAAACCGTCCACAAGTGAAAAGCCCAAAACACCCCCAAAGATGCCATTTAATTTGGGTCAAAATTGTCAAACAGCGACATCTGTCGCGTTTTGCGATAATCTGTCGCATTACGCAACACCAGGACGTGGCACACACTAATGGAACGCGATAATTCGGACAGTTGAAGAATTTTGAACTGTCACGTTCCAGCTTAACCTGTCACGTGTCGCGACGTGATGAAATGCGATACACTAACCCTGAACGCGACAGGAGGCCTGATCACACCATTTTCAACATTTTCTAACATTTAAACTATACACAATCATTTGCGGTTATTATTAAATGTTTACAAGGTAAAATGTGTACCTTTAGTCCATGTATGAGGAAACGGGGTGTTACATGTCAGAGGCACAAAGATTGTAGTAAAGCAACCTACCCTATGGATTCCGACAGAGGTTCTTTCGTAATGGAAACCCTAATTGATACTAGGAGTACAAGGCCGACCTCAGGCTATGCTAGAGTAGTTACTATGCATGTAAACATAGTACATATATCGAGGAGGCACAACGGTTGTAGTACTCTATACCTCTGCTATGTATGGCCATGGAAACGACCTCACTGTTGAAGAGTACATTGTATCATAACGCGGTCTCAGACATTGCATTTCGTCTGAGGGATTCTTTTGTAATAGGAACTGTTTGTTTAAACCCATAAAGGATTGGAACCGTTAGGATAACCGAACGTTTGCATGGAGACTAATGTTTGGCCATGACATTCTTTTATGGTTGATTTCTTTTAAATAAGAACCTAGCTAATCTTTATAAACCAATCGTCAATGAAAGCATCGGAAACATATCATGTCTCTCGGATAAGCGATACCCTCTACTTTAGCTTATGTTTAAGAAAGTTTGGGCCAAGTGGATGGATTAATACGCTGCCTTATCGGGTCGCTCATAATAAAAGAACCGTCTAGTGTTAACAAGTAGCTGTGTTACTCTGACGTCGAGGGAAGAGGCGTTGCTTCCCATTCAGAATCTTCAAGCCTATCGCATACATTATGCCCAGTGACATGTCAGTCCTCTGACAGGAGAGGTAGGACCAATATAACGGGTAAAGGGTTATCAACTATTCATGAGCCATCATTACACAACTCAGTAGTGTAACTAACAAAATCATAGCATGTACATCTTTAACCTTATCTGAAATACAAATTTTACCTATTTGTATTTATTTTATTCTTTAAAAAATTAGAAAACCTAAAATAGAAACACAACTACTCCTTGTTAGTTATTTTTGTCAGATTTTAGGTTCATTTCTGTAGACTTCTATAAAAATAACCCTATTATTTAAAAACGAGCCTAAGTCATACTTCCCTTACTCACCCTAAGGAGTAGTAGATTTAGGCCCCGACCTTATAAATTTAAAGCACGGGTACATTCCCGCTGGGAGACCTTGACCGATAGTGTACAGACCAACGACACCGCATACTAAAACATAACCGTCCGTTTTGGCCATATCAGTAGGGAACTGATATCGGCCAAAAAGTCACGTTTTTACCCCCGATATTCAGTCCTAAAAGCATGAATTAATTAACTTTTTCTAGATAATTGAGCATTTATTTATCGTGTTAGATAGATTAAGTGATTATGATGACAACGCAAAAAGAATCAACGAAATCGAGCTTAAAACGAAGAATCTAGTGCGAAAACAGCAGAAACCTAGAAAGTACTCAAAAAATGGCCTGCCAGTAAAGGAAATAAACGGTCGGCCACACTATGGTGGACGGCCTGCCAAATTGTAAACAGCCTGCCACAAAAACGGGTTGATCAAACGGCCAGCCACCAATTTGGACGGCCCAACAATAATTAAACGGGCTATTTGGACGGCCTGCCTTCAAAATGGACGGTCTACCTGGACGGCCTGCCAGGCCAGATTTTAGTATAAATAGGCTTATTTATATCTATTTCCAAGACACATTCCACTCTCCACTCTTCAATTCACTCTCAAATTTAAGTTAGTGTTCTAGTTTAGTTCGAGAATAGTCTTTCGAGGCCTTCTCACTTCCGAGTGGGATATTAAGTACCCGAAGGTGAACGTAGAAGATTGTACTGAGAAGCTGTCTAGAGTCGGAGCTGTCAAGCATTTCTAACTGTCTGCGTCATTTGTATATGGTGAACACTTTCCTCAATTTAATGTATATTTGGTTATCTTAAATTAATGTATGCATTTGTCTATCCGTTATAATTGCCATGTTTGTTAATATTTATCTGTAACTTATATCATTGTTATGCTGAAACCTTGACGATTTAGAGGTCTAATTCACGGACCACCCTTTCCAATTACCCACGTGGCTATAACCTAGTGTTAGGAACTCATCAATCCTAGGATACAAGGTAAGTAGTTATGTGTGCTTAACATCACAATTTTGTTTAGTACCTACGTATAGATAAGTTAACTATCTATCAAGGAAGAGCTGCCCGCCTTAATATTGTGATTAGGTTAGTACTATAATATTCTTACGAATACTGGTCTAGTCAAAAGCATGATTCGCGTCAGAGGCAGTATTCTAGAGATGCTGTCTAATGATCCGGGGTTGAGTAATTGATTGCAAAGGAGAGACTTCCAATCCAATTAGCAGTACCTTAGAATATCTAATATTGCACATCTGTTAATGTTAAGGCATAACTATAGTATTAAGTGGAAGATTCATACAGTAGAAATACCAACTAGGATTAAGAAAAATCAGAACCTTTCTTAGGTATATCACTCTATTCATGAGCCTAGGACTCCGTCCAAGATAGGTCACTTAAATATTTTAGATTAGCGTTGGGAGTAGGATGTGTTGTACCGACCAGAATCTTCAAACCCTAGTCTCTTAGTGAAAAATCAATTAGGTTACCTCCTCTTGATTAAGGTCTAGTGCTTATTCTAGGAAGTAGAACTCTATAGGTAATCTCCCTACAACCCTAAATATTACATTCAACCCTTTACTTTATCTATCATTTATCTTACTTATAGTATATTTATCCATAGTTTGTTCAAAACACCTTACTTGCTATAGGATTATCTTTAGACGTGCTACGATCCCTTATTACTTTCAAACGTACAAAAATACGAACCTAGGTTATACTTATCCTTTACTTGTTATAGAAAGAAGCAAGTAGGTGGATTATAGTAAGGATACTCCAGCTAAATATAAATAATAAAACCATTACTCCCTCTTGGTAACTGATTCTGACGATTTGCGACCCAACGACACCGCATAAATAAAACCGTCCGTTTTAGGCATATCAGGAACCTAGTTTTTGGCGCCGCTGCCGGGGAATACTGGTATCAGACAATACTGCTTTTATCGAACTTATTATCAAGCATTTGGTGGTGTCTAAGAAAGACAATTATACACGAACTTGGTTGTTGGATTTTCTGAATAGTCTCCAATTATATTGGAACTAAAAGGAACCTGCCTCTCCGTAGTCAGCCTGGCCACTGGGTTTCATATTGTGCTGAAATTTATAGGATCACTCTAAAAAGATTAAGGAGAAAGACTCCCTGAAGGTGTCTTCCAAGATGACGAAAATGGTATTTTACTCATTGTATTGGTCTATTTAAACGTTTTGAATTTTTATCATATTATTATTTTTATTTATGCATGATTTAGCATGGTATAAATAGTTTTTAGGCCTGTCATTTCACTCACATTGTAATTATGTATAACGCATATAATTTTGAAACTATTATCACTTCACTAAATACAAATTTTAACTCATTAATATGTGCCGCCAAATGAAGCCACATTTGGCGGCGCGTAATTTTTGGCTATGGATTGTGTTGAAATTCCTAAGATCATCCTAAAAGAGAACAATGAGCAAGACTCCCTGAATTTGTCTTGCCATTCGAGGTCTTCTAGATGAAGAGAATTGTATTTTACTCTTTTAATGTTCTTTTTTTACGTTTTGAATTTTCTCATTTTATTATTTTTGTTTAAGCATGACATAACATGATATTAATAATTTTAAGGCCTATTATTTCACTCACATTATAATTATGTATAACGCATATAATTTTGAAACTAATATTACTTCACTAAATATAAATTTTAACACATTAATATGCGACGCCAAATGGAGTAACATTTGGCGGCGCATAATTTTCTATTTCAGATTGCGCTGAAATTCATATCACCCTAAAAAGGAACAAGGAGCAAGACTCTCTGAAGGTGTCTTGCCATTCGAGGTTATCTAGATGACGAAATTGGTATTTTTACTCATTTTAATGTTCGTTTTAGATGTTTTGAATTTCTATCATATTCTTATTTTTGTTTAATCATGACTTTGCATTAGTTTTTAGGACTATTATTTCACTCACATTGTAAATATGTATAACACATGTAACTTTGAAACTAATATCACTTCACTAATTTCAAATTTTAAATTATGAATATGTGCCGCCGAATGGAGTAAAGTTTGGCGGAGCATAATTTTCGATTTTAGATTGTGCTGAGATTCCTAAGATCACCATAAAAGAGAACATGGAGCAAGACTCCCTGAAGGTGTCTTACCATTCGAGGTCGTCTAGATGATGAAAATGGTATTTTACTCATTTTAATGGTCTTTTTAAACGTTTCGAATTTTCTGACATATTATTATTTTTGTTTAAGCATGACTTAGCATTGTATAAATAGTTTTAAGTCATATTATTTCACTCACATTGTAATTATGTATAATGAATATAAAATTAAAACTAATATATTTTCACTAAATACAAATTCTAACTCATTAATATGCGACGCCAAATAGATTAACATCCGGCGGCAGACAATTTTCAGTTTTAGAAGTGTTGAAATTCTTAAGATCACCCTATAAGAGAACAATGAGTAAGACTCCCTGAAGGTGTCTTGCAATTCGAGGTCGTCTAAATAACGAAAATTGTATTTTACTCATTTTAATGTTCTTTTTAAAAGTATTGAATTTCTATCATATTATTATATTTCTTAAGCTTGATTTAGAATGGTATAAATAGTTTTAAGGTCTATTATTTCACTCACATTGTAATTATGTATAACACTTATAATTTTGTAAACTAATATCACTTCAATACAAATATTAACTCATTAATATGCGCCGCCAAATGGAGTAACATTTGGCGGCACATAATTTTCGGTTTCAGATTGTGCTGAAGTACCTAAGATCACCTTCAGAGAGAACAAGGAGCAATACTTCCTTAAGGTATCATGCTATTCGAGGTCGTCTAGGAGAAGAAAATGGTATTTTACTCATTTTAATGTTCTTTTTAAACGTTTTGAATTTCTATCATATTATGATTTTTGTTTAAGCATGACTTAGCAATGTATAAAGAGTTTTAAGACCTATTACTTCACTTACATTTTAATTATGTATAACATATATAATTTTGAAACTAATATCACTTTTTAACTCATCAATACGCGCCGCCAAATTGGGTAACATTTGGCGGCGCATAATTTTCGATTTCAGATTATGCTGAAATTCTTAAGATCACTCTAAAAGAGAACAAGGAGCAAGACACCCTGATGGTGTCTTCCATTCGAGGCCGTCTAGATGACGAAAATGGTATTCTACTCATTTTATTGTTCTATTTAAACCTTTGAATTCTTTCATTTTATTATTTTTGTTTAAGCATCACTTAGCATGGTATAAATAGTTTTAAAGCCTATTATTTAACTCACATTGTAATTATGTATAGCATATATAATTTTGAAACTAAATTATTTTTGTTTAAGCATCACTTAGTATGGTATAGATAGTTTTAAAGCCTATTATTTAACTCACATTGTAATTATGTATAACATATATAATTTTGAAACTAAAATCAATTCACTAAATACAAATTTTAACTCATTAATATGCAACGTCAAATGGAGTAGCATTTGGCGGCGCATAAATTTCGGTTTTAGATTATGCTGAAATTTCAAAGATCACGCAAAAAGAGAACAAGGAGCAAGACTCCCTGAAGGTGTCTTGCCATTTGATGACCTCTAGATAGCGAAAATGGTATTTTAATCATGTTAATATTCTTTTTAGACTTTTTGAATTTCTATCATATTATTATCTTTGTTTAAGAATGACTTAACATGGTATAAATAGTTTTAAGGCTTATTATTTCACAAACATTATAACTATAAATAACGCATATATTTTGAAACTAATATCACTTCATTAAATACAAATTTTAACTCATTGTTATGCGTCGCCAATTGGAGTAACATTTGGCGGCGCATAATTTTTCGGTTACAGATTGTGCTGAAATTCCTAAAATCACCCTGAAAGAGAACAAGGAGCAAGGCTCCCTCAAGGTGTCTTGCCATTCGAGGTCGTGTAGATGACGAAAATGGTATTTTACTCATTTTAATGTTTTTTAAACGTTTTGAGATTCTATTATATTATTATTTTTGTTTAAGCCTGACTTAGCATAGTATAAAGAGTTTTAACGCTTATTATTTCAATCACATTTTAATTATGTATTAAAAAAATATTATTTTGAAACTAATATCATTTCACTTAATACAAATTTTAACTCATTAACATGCGCCGCCAAATTGAGTAAAATTTGGCGGCGCATAATTTTCAATTTCAGATTGTGCTGAAATTCTTAAGATAACTCTAAAAGAGAACAATGAGCAAAACTCCCTGAAAGTGTCTTCCATTCGAGGTCGTCTAGATGACAAAAATGGTATTTTACTCATTTTAATGTTCAATTTAAATGTTTTAAATTTCTATCATATTATTATTTTTGTTTATACGTGATTTAGCGTGATATAAATAGTTTTAAGGCCTATTATTTCACTCACATTCTAATAATGTATAACGCATATAAATTTGAAAACTAATATCACTTCATTAAATACACATATTAACTCATTAATATGCGCCGCCAAATGGAATAACATTTGGCGGCGGATAATTGTCAGTTTTCAATTGTGCTGAAATTTTAATATCACTCTAAAAAGAACAAGAAGCAATACTCCGTGAAGGTGTCTTTCATTCGAGGCCTTCTAGATGACGAAAATGGTATTTTACTCATTTTATTATTCTGTTTAAAAGTTTTGAAAGTTTATTATATTATTATTTTTGTTTATGCATGATTTAACATGGTATAAATAGTTTTTAGGCCTATTATTTCACTCACATTGTAATTATGTATAACGCATATAATTTTGAAACTATTATCACTTCACTAAATACAAATTATAACTCATTAATATGCGCCGCCAAATGTAGTAACATTTGGGGCGCATAATTTTCGATTTCAGATTGTGCTGAAATTCCTAATATCACTCTAAAAGAGAACAAGTAGCAAGACTCCCTGAAGGTGTCTTTCCATTCGAGGTCTTCTAGATGAAGAGAATTGTATTTTACTCTTTTAATGTTCTTTTTTAACGTTTTGAATTCTGTCTTTTTATTATTTTTATTTAAGCATCACTTAGCATGGTATAAATAGTTTTAAAACCTATTATTTAACTCACGTTGTAATTATGTATGACACATATAATTTTGAAACTAAAACCACTGCACTAAATAAAAATTTTAACTCATTAATATGCGTCGCCAAATGGAGTAACATTTGGCGGCACATAAATTTCGGCTTTTGATTGTGCTGAAATTTCTAACATAACCCAAAAAGAGAACAAAGAGCAAGACTCCCTAAAGGTGTCTTGCCATTCGAGGTCCTCTAGATGGCGAAAATGGTATTTTACTCATGTTAATATTCCTTTCAAACTTTTTGAATTTTTATCATATTATTACCTTTGTTTAAACATGACTTAACATGGTATAAATAGTTTTCAGGCCTATTATTTCACTCACATTGTTACTATGCATAACGCATATATTTTGAAACAAATATTACCTCATTAAATACAAACTTTAACTCATTATTATGCGATCTTAGGAAATTCCAGTTTCATATTGTGCTGAAATGAGCAAGGCTCCCTGAAGGTGTCTTGCCATTCGAGGTCGTCTAGATGACGAAAATGATAGTTTACTCATTTTAAGGTTCTTTTTAAACGTTTTGAGTTTATATCGTATTTTTATTTTTGTTTAAGCATGACTTAGCATAATATAAATAGTTTTAAGTCCTATTATTTCATTCACATTTTAATTGTGTATAACGCATATATTTTTGAAACTAATATCACTTCACTAAAATCAAATTTTAACTCATTAATAGACGCCGCCAAATATTATAACATTTGGCAGCGCATAATTTTCGGTTTTAGATTGTTCTGAAATTTTTAAGATCAGCCTAATATATAATAAGGAGCAAGACTCCCTAGAGGTGTGTTTCCATTCGAGGTCGTCTAGATGACAAAAATGGTATTTTACTCATGTTAATATTTTTTTTAAACGTTTTGAATTTCTTTCATATTATTTTTTGTTGTTTAAGCATGACTTAGCAAAGTATAAAGAGTTTTAAGGCCTATTATTTCACTCGCATTTCAATTATGTATAATACATATAATTTTGAAACTAATATCATTTCACCGAATAAAAATATTAACTCATTAATATGAGCCGTCGCATGGAGTAACATTTGGCAGCGCATAATTTTCGGTTTTGTATTGTACTGAAATTTCTATGATCACCCAAAAAGAGAACAAGGAACAAGACTTTCGGAAGGTGTTTTGCTATTCGAGGTCCTCTGGATGACGAGAATTGTATTTTACACTTTTAATGTTCTTTTTAATCATTTTGAATTCTATCATTTTATTATTTTTGTTTAAGCATCACTTAGCATGGTATAAATAGTTTTAAAGCCTATTATTTCATTCACATTGTAATTATGTATAACGCATATAATTTTGAAACTAACTTCACTTCCCTAAATACAGATTTTAATTCATTAATATGCGCCGTCAAATGGAGTAACATTTGATGGTGCATAATTTTCCGTTTCAGATTGTACTGAAATTCCTAAGATTACCCTTAAAGAGAACAAGGAGCAACGCTCCCTAAAGATGTTTTGCCATTCGAGGTCTTCTAGATGACGAAAATTGTATTTTATTCATTTTAATGTTCTATTTAAACGTTTTGATTTTTTATAATATATTTTTTTAAGCATGACTTAGCATAGTATACAAGTTTTAAGGCCTATTATTTCACTCACATTGTAAATATGTATGATAAATATAATTTTGAAACTTATATCATTTTACTAAATACAAATTGTAACTCATTTAACATGCGCCGCCAAATAGAGTAACATTTGGCGGCGCATAATTTTCGGTTTCATATTGTTCTGAAATTCTTAAGATCACTCTAAAAAGAACAAGGAGAAAGACTCCCTGAAGGTGTTTTCCATTCGAGGTCGTCAAGATGATAAATATGGTATTTTACACATTTTAATTTCCTATTTAAACATTTTGAATTTCTATCATATTAATATTTTTGTTTGTGCACAGCATGATATAAAAGGCCTTTTCTTTAAGTCACATTATAATTATGTATAACACATATAATATTGAAGCAAATATCATTTCACTAAATACAAATTTTAACTCATTAATAAGGGCTGCCAAATGAAGTAACATTTGGCGTCGCATAATTTTCGATTTCAGACTGTGTTGAAATTTCTAAGATCACCCTACAAGAGAACAAGGAGCAAGACTCTGTGAAGGTGACTTGCCATTCGAGGTCGTCTGGATGATGAGAATTGTATTTTACTCTTTTATAGTTCTTTTTAAACGTTCAAAAGCCTATTATTTCACTCACATTGTAATTATGTATAACGCATATAATTTAGAAACTAATATCACATCACTAAATACAAATTTTAACTCATTATTATGCGCCGCCAAATTGGGTAACATTTGGCGGCCCATAATTTTCGATTTCAGATTGTGATGAAATTTCAAAGATCACCCTAAAAGAGAACAAGGTGCAAGATTCCCTGAAGGTGTCTTGCCATTCGAGGTCCTTTAGATGACGAAAATGGTATTTTACTCATGTTGATATTCTTTTTAAACGTTTTGAATTTCTATCAGATTATTTTCTTTGTTTAAGTATGATTTAATATGGTATAAATAGTTTTAAGGCCTATTATTTCACTCACATTGTAATTATGTATAACGTATATAATTTTGAAATAATCCCACTTCACTAAATATAAATTTTAACTCATTAATATACGCCGCCAAATGGAGTAACTTTTCGCGGCGCATAATTTTCGGTTTTAGATTGTGTTGAAATTTGTAAGATCACCCTAAAAGAGAACTAGAGCAAGACTCCTTGAAGGTGTCTTGCCATTCGAGGTCCTCTAGATGACGAAAATGGTATTTTACTCATGTTAATATTCAATTTAAACGTTTTGAATTTATATCATATTGATGCATTTGTTTAAGCATGACTTAACATGGTATAACTAGTTTTAAGGTCTATTATTTCACTCAAATTGTAATTATGTATAACGCATTAACGTATATAATTTTGAAACTAATATCACTTCACTAAATACATATTTTAACTAATTAATGTGCGCTGCCAAATGCAGTAACATTTGGTGGCGCATAATTTTCGGTTTCAGATGGTGTTGAAATTCTTAAGATCACTCTAAAAGAGAACAAGGAGCAAGATGCCCTGAAGGTGTCTTCCATTCGAGGTCGTCTTGATGGCGAAAATGGTATTTTACTCATTTTAATGTTCTTTTTAAACGTTTTGAATTTCAATCATATTGATGTTTTTGTTTAAGCATGACGTAGTATGGTATAAATAGTTTTAAGTCATATTATTTCACTCACATTCTAAATATGTATAACGCATATAATTTTAAAACTAATATCACTTCACTATTTACAAATTTTGACGCATTAATAAGCGCCGCCAAATGGAGTAACATTTGGCAGCACATAATTTTTGGTTTCAGATTATTCTAAAATTGCTAGGATCACCCTAATAGAGAACATGGAGCAAGACGCCCTGAAGGTGTCTTGCCATTCGAGGTCATCTAGATAACGAAAATGGTATATTACTTATTTTAATGTTCTTTTAAACGTTTTGAATTTCTATCATATTATTATTTTTGTTTATGCATAACTTAGCATGTATAAATAGTTTTAAGGCCTATTATTTCACTCACATTGTAAATGTGTATAACGCATATAATTTTGAAACCAATTTCACTTCACTAACTACAAATTTTAACTCATTAATAGCACCGCCAAATGAAATATACAAATTTTAACTCATTAATATACGCCGCCAAATGGAATATCATTTGGCGGTGCATAAATTTAGATTTTAGATTGTGCTAAAATTTCTAAGATCACCCTTAAAGAGTACAAGGAACAAGACTCCCTGAAGGTGTCTTTCCATTCGAAGTGCTCTAGATGACGAAAATGCTATTTTACTCATTTTAATATTCTTTTTAAACATTTTGAATTTATATCATATTATTATCTTTGTTTAAGCATGACTTAGCATAGTATAAAGAGTTGTAAGTCCTATTATTTCACTCACAATGTAAGTATTTATAATGCATATAATTTTGAAACTAATATAACTTCAATAAATACAAATTTTAACTCATGTATATGCGCCGCCAAATGGAATAACATTTAGCGGTGCACTATTTCCGGTTTCAGATTGTGTTGAAATTCCTAAGATCACCCATAAAGAGAACAAGGAGCAAGACTCTCTGAATGTATCTTACCATTCGAGGTCGTCTAGATGACGGAAATAGTATTTTACTCGAGTTAATGTTCTTTTTTAGAGTTTTGAATTTCTATTATATCATTTGTTTTTGTTTAAGCATGACTTAGTGTAGTATAAAGAGTTTCAAGGCCTATAATTTCACTCACATTGTAATTATGTATAACACATATAATTTTGAAACTAATATCATTTCATTAAATACAAATTTTAACTCATTAATATGCGCCGCCAAATGGAGTAACATTTGGCGGCACATGATTTTTGGTTTCAGATTTTGCTGAAATTCTTAAGATCACTCTAAAAGAGAACAAGGAGCAAGACTCCCTGAAGGTGTCTTCCATTCGAGGTCGTCATGATGACGAAAATGGTATTTTACTCATTTTAATGTTTTTAACGTTTTAAATTTCTATCATATTATTATTTTTGTTTATGCATGATTTAGCATGGTATAAGTAGTTTTAATGCCTATTATTTCACTCACATTGTAATTGTGTATAACACATATAATTTTTAAATTAATATAATTTCACTAAATACAAATTTTAACTCATTAACATGCGCCACCAAATGGAGTAACATTTAGCAGTGCATAATTTTTGATTTCAGATTGTGTTGAAATTCTTAAGATCACTCTAAAATGAACAAGGACCAAGACTCCCTGATGGTGCCTTCCATTTGAGGTCGTCTAGATGACGAAAATGGTATTTTACTCATTTTAATGTTCTATTTAAACGTAAATTTCTATCATATTATTATCTTTTGACGCCTACTATTTCACTCACATTGTAATTGTTTATAACGCATATAATTTAGAAACTAATATCACTTCACTAAATACAAATTTTAACTCATTAATATACGCCGCCAAATGAAGTAACATTTGGCGGCGCATAATTTTCGACTTTAGATTGTGATGAAATTTCTAAGATCACCCTAAAAGAGAACAAGGAGCAAAACTCCCTGAAGAAGTCTTGCCGTTCGAGGTCCTCTAGATGACGAAAATGGTATTTTACTCATGTTAATACTCTTTTTAAACGTTTTAAATTTCTATCATATAATATTTTTGTTTAAGTGTGACTTAACATAGTATAAACAGTTTTAAAGCCTATTATTTCACTCACATTGTAATTATGTATAACGCATATGATTTTGAAACTAATATTATTTCCTAAAAAACAAATTTTAACTCATTAGTATGCGCCGTCAAATAGAGTAACATTTGGCGGCGCATAATATTCGGTTTCAGATTGTGCAAAAATCCCTGAAGGTGTCATGCTATTCGAGGTCGTCTAGATGACGAAAATAATATTTTACTCATTTTGATGTTCTATTTACAGGTTTTGAATTTCTATCGTATTATTATTTTTGTTTAAGCAAGACTTAGCATAGTATAAAGAGTTTTAAGGCTTATTATTTCACTCACATTTTAATTATGTATAACACATATAATTTCGAAACTAATATCATTTCACTAAATACAAATTTTCACTCATTAATATGCGGCGCCAAATGGAGTAACATATGGCGACGCATAATTTTCAGTTTCAGATTGTGCTGAAATGCTTAAGATCACTCTAAATGAGAACAAGGAGCAAGACTCCATGAAGAGGCTTCCATTAGAGGTTGTCTAGATGACGAAAATGATATTTTGCTCATTTTAATGTTCTACTTAAACGTTTTGAATATCTATTATATTATTATTTTTGTTTAAGCATAATTTAGCATAATATTTATAGTCTTAAGGCCTATTATTTCACTCACATTTATAACACATATAATTATAAAACTAAAATCACTTCACTAAATACAAATTGTAACTCATTAATATGGACCGCCAAATGGAGTAACGGTTGGCGGTGCATAATTTTTTGTTTCAGATTGTGCTGAGATTCCTAAGATCATCCTAAAAGAGAACATGTAGCAAGACTCCCTGAAGGTGTCTTGCCATTCGAGGTCGCATAGATGATGAGAATTGTATTTTACTCTTTTAATGTTCTTTTTAAACGTTCAAATTTCTATCATTTTATTATTATTTTTTAACCATCATTTAGTAGGGTATAAATAGTTTTAAAGCCTATTATTTTTACTCACATTGTAGTTATGCATAACACATATAATTTTGAAACTAATATCACTTCACTAAATACAAATTTTAACTCATTAATATGCGCCGCCAAATGGAGTAACATTTGGCGGCGAATAATTTTTTGTTTCAGTTTGTGCTGAAATTGCTTAGATCACCCTAATAGAGACCATGGAGCAACACTCCCTAAAGGTGTCCAGCCATTCGAGGTCATCTAGATGACAAAAATGATTTTTTACTCACTTTAATGTTTCTTTTTAAACGTTTTGAATTTCTATCATATTATTATTATTATTTTAAGCATGACTTAGGATGGTATAGATATCTCTAAAATGGACCCACGTTCAATCCCCACCAACCTCACCTTGGGGCCATGCCTTTAAAAATAAAAATAAATAAAATAAAAATAAAGCATTTTATAAATAATTTTAAGCCCTATTATTTCACTCACATTGTAATTGTGTATAAGCATATATTTTTGGAACTAATATTACTTCACTAAATAGAAATTTTAACTCGTTAATTTGACCTGCCATGAGGAGTAACATTTGGCATCGCATAATTTTCAATTTTAGATTGTGCTGAAATTTCTAAGATCACCCTAAAAGAGAACAAGGAGCAAGACTGTGTGAAGAAGTCTTGCCATTCGAGGTCTTCTAGATAACGAAAATGGTATTTTACTGATATCGCTCGAATTACACATATTTATCCTCGTGATATCTTTCTCCATTTGTTCGTTTTGAAGAATTTATCAATCATAAGTGATGGATTGTTAGTTAGAGGATGGTTCAAAGCAAAAATAGCCCAAAAGTCCAATGTTATGCAAAATATTCAAGATTTGAGCCTAAGGAATGAACCAAGTGAAGTTTTGGAGTGCAAATGAAGTTCCAGGGTCAAAAGTGGCGCTCCTAAGATCAAAAGCGGCGCTCTTATGTGCTAAAATGAGAATTAAAAATTCAGTGACCAAAAGCAATGCTCTCAGCCTCAAAAGCGGCGCTCCTGTCTATTGCGGCGCATCCAAAAGCGGTGCCCCTACCTCTATTGCAGCGCTCCTGATGCTGATTTAGCCCAAAAATTCAACCTTCTTATAAAAGCATATTTGGGGTTTTTGAGTGAAGAGAGCTGCTATTGGGGTCCAAAATGGAACTCCTAAAAGGGTCTATTTTATGATTCCATCAAGATCAAAGCCTAATTTCATGTCCCAAGTCAAAGATTAGTGAAGCTAGAAGCTAGATCTTCATCATCCATCTCCATTTTTGTAATCTCTTTCCTTTTTAACACTAGTTCTTCTCCATTTTAGTTGTAATGATGAATGCTTTAGTTTTAATTGATTTTGTTCTTGTTTATCTTATGATTATAGCTTAGATTACTTGTGTTCACTTGATTTGTAAACTTGATGCTTGGATTTTGCCCTAATCTATGATTGGGGTGTTTGAATGAGTTGATGATTATTGTGCTTGATTGATGATCCATTGCTATGCATTTGTTTTAGACTTTACTTTGATTACATAGATTGTGTAGCTTTTCTAAGTGATTTGATTAGTGAAACAATTTGTGCTTCAACACCTTGTGTGATCTAGACAACCAAATTGAGAATTTCAAGTGATTGTTTTCTTGATTGGATTGTTTTCAATTGGTCTTTAGTCAACATAGTGTTGTTTGATTATCTTAAGTGATTTTGATAATTGAAGAATTTTAAGTGATTTTAATCCAGAATCGAGTCTCAATGATCTCACTCAAAATATAGTTTGATCTTTTGAAATGAGTCTACGTGAGTTAACGAATTTCATTTGGTTGAGGTTTTATGGAAGTTAACGAATTGAAATGAAACTATATGTTTGAACATTATAGTGTAATGAACGAATTGGATAAACCATGGCAAAAGTTGAATAATCAAGTGGACACATTTTCATCTTATTTGTTAATCTCTCTTAGGTTAATATTAGCTTAATCAACACTTTATCAAAACCCCCCAATCAACTTAGGATAATTACTAGTGTTTTAAGATTCATGTAAATTGCTCCCTGTGGAACGAACCTTGACTGAATACTTTCTAGTTGCTATAAAGATCGGGTTATTGTTGCACGGGCATTTGTGTTAATTAGTTAGGTTATTTGATCATTGTTTTTATATTATTCAAGAGTTGAACACACGAAACGAACGCACAATCAACTTTTTTGGTGCCTTTACCGGGGAGCAGTTTTTAATTGGATTTTAAAATATTTGCTAGTAGTTGTTCGATCCTTTTGTAAGAATTTCATTCTTGCAAAAGTTACTTTTTGTTTATATTTGCTTGTATTTGGAAAACGCTTGCTTGTTTGTGGTGTGATTAAGCTGAATGGCGGAATATGATGCTTTGTGTGACTACTTGATGTCAAGAATCGCGAATTATGATCAAAAATTGTTGGGATACTCAAGTCACATAGGTTTGGATAGTGGTTATTTGGGCATGAATGATGACAATGGTTATATGGGCATGAAAAATGAGTATGAGGGTATCAACGATGATAATGGTTATTTGGGCAACAATGGTGATTATTTGGGTATGAATGATGGTTATGGGTATACGAATGATGGTTATGGGTATATGAATGATGGTTACATGGGTATGAACAACAACGGTTATATGGATTTGGGTCAAGCTAATGGTGAGCCAGATGGTTATTGTGATACTTATGATGGGTATTATCCAAACGGGGATTATGATAATGGTTACATGAATGATTTTACCCCAACGGATCAACCTTTTGATAATGGTCCCATTTCTAATTTGGACTCTTTCGGTCAACCAATGGACTATTATTATGAGCGGGATAACTGACATGGAATTCGTCTCAATTTCAATTTCAAAATCAACAACAAGAGTAGATCGATCCGAATTTACTAGATTTATTCTCAAAAGTTTTGAGAACCCACCTTAACCGTATGGAGGTTCTAATTCAAGAAATAATAGATTTGAGAAAAATGTTAGAAAGTCAACAAGCTTGAATTCAAAGCTTAGAGAAAATCGTGAGTTCCATGCTACCTTTAGTTGAAGATTTTGTATCCACTAGCATTTCACCACCCACCTCGCCCGTAGTCTCTATTTCTCGGTCAAGAAATTGGGTCTTTTATGATGATGATGATGATGATGATGTAAGCTTTTATGCCAAGACCGAAGTAGTGGAGATTGCACAAGTATCCGAATCTTCGATAACCAATGATGAAGAGAAGAATGAAGATGACGATAAGGATAATGATGAAGATGAGGATGAAGATGATGAGAAGGGTAATGATGAATGGGAGGATAGTGAAGAGGATGAAGATTATGAGGATGATGAATTTGATGAAGATGATGAAAGTGATGAGGAAGATGATGAATTGATTGAAGCTTTACCAATGCCCAATGTTTTTAAAGTCTATGATAATCCACTCGAGGTTGGTGAAGATGTTAGTGATGATGATAGTGATGAGAGTAATTATGATGAGGTTGAGAATACCGTACCCGAAACTTTCAAAGTGTATAAAAATCGTCTCGGGTATGGTATTGATGATTTTAAGGAGGTTTTGCAACCCGAGGTTGATGATTTGTGTTTGTGTGAGCCAATTAGGAAAGTAAACCTAGTGCTCAAAACCGTGTTTGGAAGAGAGTCAATTGTTGACTCTTGGGTTGGTTTAATCTTCTTCATGCTAATGAAGAAGATTCTCTTAGACTTCATATACACCACCCGAGAGGCTAATGATTGGCTCACTCTCTTGATTCGTGGTACTTTTTCCACTGATTTCACATGCCGTCCGATAAAGTGTGAGGGAGGACCACCCCGATAAGGAATGTTAAGAAAACGGGGACGAGTCAAGATAAAGACTTGTTAATCAAAATCAAAGCAAAAGGGAAGTTTGGTGATGCAGTTTTGATAAGATAACTTCATGCAATTTGATAATCACTTGTGGAAATGGCCTTTGTTCTCGGGTATCTCTATTTCTTCCCCATTTTCATTTTGTCCTCTCGAATTTATTATTTTATTTCGATTTCATGTATTGAGAGCATTACATGATCTCAAGTGTGGGGGAAAAGATAAATTCTCGTGGACAAATTTTTATAAATTATCACAAAATTTTAAAAATTTCGCAAGTAACTTGTTGAATTAAGTAAAAATTTTTGGTAAAATAAAGCCATAACTTACCTTTTAGGGTGAATCAACTCCACCCTTTTTGAGGAAGTAAAGTCTTCCTTTGTTTTTGCAAAAGTTTAAGTGGGAGTAAAGTCTTCCACTTTTAAAGTGATTCATGGGTTTAAAGTTGAAAATTTAAAGAGAATGAAAATTGTTGCATGAAAGTAAAGTCTTCCATGTTTGCTTCAAAAACCAAGTGTTTAAAGCCTCAAGCTTTAACACTTCCGGATGACTCAAGTCCATCCATTTTTAGGGAGTCAAGTCTCCCGAATGTCGCATCACTTGGTGTGGGATGCTTCCTAATCCACACCATTTTATATTGACATTGGTTGTCTCATCATTTCACGATATTTCAACCGGTGAATCATACCGTGGGAAGAGGAGCCATCGAGCTTCACAATGTGCTATCCTCTTTAGGAGCAATGGCTTCGTGCTAGTGTTGCTTAGACAACACATGCCATAGCCATTCGTTCGATCAATTATGGAGGGGTAATTTTGGAACTAATATCATTTCATTAAATACAAATTTTAACTTATTAATATGCGCCGTCAAATGGAGTAACATTTGGCGGCACATTATTTTGGGTTTCAGATTGTGCTGAAATTCCTAAGATCACCCTTAAATGGAACACGGAGCAAGAATCCCTTAAGGAGTCTTAATATTCTAGGTCGTCTAGATGACGAATATTGTATTTTAGTCTTTAAATGTTCTTTTTGAACGTTTTTGAAATGTATCATTTTGTTATTTTGTATAAGCATCACTTAATATGGTATAAATAGTTTTGAAGCCTATTATTTTACTCACATTATAATTATGTATAATGCTGATAATTAATATGACTTTACTAAATACAAATTTTAACTCATTAATTTGCGCCGCCAAATGGGTAACATTTGGCGGCGCATAGTTTTCGATTTCAGATTGTGGAGAAATTCCTAAGATCACACTTAAAGAGAACAAGGAGCAAGAATCCTTGAAGGTGTCTTGCCATTCGAGGTTTTACTCATTTTAATATTCTTTTAGAATTTCAATCATATTGTTATTTTTGTTTAAGAATGACTTAGCATGGTATAAACAGTTTTAAGGCCTATTATTTGACTCACACTGTAATTATGTATAGCGCATATAATTTTGAAACTAATATCACATCAATAATTACAAATTTTAACTCATTAATATGCGTCGTCAAATGGAGTAACATTTGACGTCGCATAATTTTCGGTTTCAAACTGTCTTGAAATTCTTAAGATCACCATAAATGAGAACAAAGAGCAAGATACCCTAAAGGAGTCTTGCCATTCGAGGTCGTCTAGATGACGAAAATGATATTTTACTTATTTTAATGTGCTTTTTGAACGTTTTGATTTTCTGTCATATTATTATTTCTGTTTAAGAATGACATAGCATGGTAAATAGTTTTAAGGCCTATTATTTCACTCACATTGTAATTATGTATAACGCATATATATTTGAAACTAATAGCACTTCACTAAATACAAATTTAAACTCATTAATATGCCCCGCAAAATGGAGTAACATTTGGCGGCGCATAATTTTCGGTTTCAGATTATGCTGAAATTTCTAATATCACCCTAAACGAGAACAAGGAGCAAGACTCCCTCAAGGTGTCTTGCCATTCGATGTCATCTAGATGAGGAAAATGGTATTTTAATCGTTTTAATGCTTTTTTAAATCTTTTGAATTTCTATGATATTATTATTTTTGTTTAAGCATTACTTGGCATGGTATAAATAGTTATAAAGCCTCTGATTTCGCTCATATTGTAATTATGTATAACGCATAAAATTTTGTAACTAATATAATTTCACTAAATACAAATTTTAACTCATTAATATGCGTCGGCCAATTGAGTAACATTTTGCGATACATTATTTTTGGTTTCAACTTATGCTATAATTCCTAAAATCACCTTAAGAGAACAAGGAGCAAGACTCCCTGAAGACGTCTTGACATTCGAGGTCGTCTAGATGACGAAAATTATATTTTACTCATTTTAATGTTCTTTTTAAATGTTTTGAATTTCTGTCATATTATTATTTTTGTTTAAGAATGACACAGCATGGTATAAATAGTTTTAGGGCCTATTATTTAACTCACCTTGTAATTCTGTAAAACGCATATAATTTTGAAACTAATATCACTTCATAAAATACAAATTTTAATTCATTAATATGCGCACCCAAATGGAGTAAAATTTGGAGGCGCATAATTTTCGGTTTCAGATTGTGATGAGATTTCTAAGATCACCCTAAACAAGAAAAAGGAGCAAGACTCCATGAATGTGTCTTGCCATTCGAGGTTATCCAGATGACGAAAATAGTATCTTACTCGTTTTAATGTCCTTTCAAAACGTTTTGAATTTTTTTATCATATTATTATTTTTGTTCAAACATGACTTAGCATGGTATAAATAGTTTTAAGGCCTATTATTTCACTCACATCATAATTATGTGTAACGCATATAATTTTGAAACTAATATTATTTCACTAAATACAAAATATAACTCATTAATATGCGCCGCCAAATGGAGTAAATTTTGGCACCGCATAATTTTTTATTTCAATTTCTGCAGAAATTTCTAAGATCACCCAAAACGAGAACAAGCAGCAAGACTCCATGAAGGTGTCTTCTTATTCGAGGTCGTCTAGATGACAAAAATGATATTTTACTCGTTTTAATGTCCTTTTTAAACGTTTTAAATTTCAATCATATTATTATTTTTGTTTAAGCATGACTTAGCATGGTATATAAATATTTTTAAGGCCTATTATTTCACTCACATTGTAAATATGTATAACGTATATAATTTTGAAAGTAATATCATTTCACTAAATACAAATTTTAACTCATTAATATGCACCGGCAAATAGAGTAATATTTGGCGGCGTATAATATTAACGTTCTATTTAAACGTATTGAATTTCTATCATATTATTATTTTTGTTTAAGTATAACTTAGCATGATATAAATAGTTTTAAGGCATATTATTTCACTCACATTGTAAGTATGTATACCGTATATAATTTTGAAACTAATATCACCTCACTAAACTCAAAATTAAACTCATTAATATGCGTCGCCAAATGGAGTAACATTTGGCAACGCATAATTTTCGATTTTATATTGTGCTTAAATTTCTAAGATCACCCTATACGAGAACAAGGAGTAAGACTCCCTAAAGGTGTCTTTCCATTCGAGGTCGTCTAGATGTCGAAAATGGTATTTTACTCGTTTTAAGGTTTTTTTAAACGTTTTGAATTTCTATCATATTATTGTTTTTGTTTAAGCATGACTTAACATGATATAAATAAGTCTATTATTTCACTCACATTGTAATTATGTGTAACGCATATAATTTTGAAACTAATATCACTTCAGTAAATACAAATTTTAACTCTTTAATATGCACCGCCAAAGGGAGTAACAATTACCTTAAACGAAAACAAGGAGCAAGACTCCCAAAAGGTGTCTTGCCATTCGAAGTCGTATAGATGACAAAAATGGTACTTTACTCATTTTAATGTTCTTTTTTAACGTTTTGAATTTCTATCATATTATTATTTTTGTTTAAGATGACTTAGGATGGTATAAATAGTTTTAAGAGCTATTATTTCACTCACATTGTAATTATATATAACGCAGATTTTGAAACTAATATAACTTCATTTAATACAAATTTTAACTCATTAATATGTGTCGCCAAATGGAGTAAATTTTGCCGGCACTTAATTTTTGGTTGCAGATTGGTGCTAAAATTCCTAGAATCACCCTTAAAGAGAACAAGGAGCAAGACTCTCTGAAGGTGTCTTGCAATTCCAGGTCGTTTAGATGACGAAAATGGCATTTTACTTATTTTAATGTTCTTTTTAAATGTTTTGAATTTCTGTCATATTATTATTTTTATTTAAGCATGACTTAGTATGGTATAAATAGTTTATAGGCCTATTATTTCAATCACATTGTAATTATGTATAACACATATAATTTTGAAACTTATATCACTTCACTAATTACAAATTTTTACTCATTAATATGTGTCACCTAATGGAGTAACATTTGGCGGCAAATACTTTTCGGTTTCAGATTGTGTTGAAATTCCTAAGATCGCCCGAAAAGAGAATAAGGAGCAAGACTCCCTTAAGGTGTCTTGCCATTCGGGGTCGTCAAGGTGACGAAAAGGGTATTTTACTCGTTTTAATATTCTTTTTAAACAATTTGGATTTCAATCATATTATTATTTTTGTTTAAGAATGACTTACTGACTTAGCATGATATAAATGGTTTTAAGGCCTATAATTTCATTCAAATTGTAATTATGTATAACGCAAATAAGTTTGAAACTGATATCACTTCACTAAATAGAAAATTTTAATTCATTAATATGTGCCACCAAATGGAGTAACAATCACCCTAAAAAGATAACAAAGAACAAAACTCCTTGAAGTTGTTTTGCCATTCGAGGTCGCCTAGATGACGAAAATGGTATTTTACTCATTTTAATGTTATTTTATAAATGTTTTGAATTTTTATCATATTATTATTTTTGTTTAAGCATGACTTAGCATGATATAAATAGTTTTAAGGCCTATTATTTCACTAACATTGTAATTATGCATAACGCATATAATTTTGAAACTAATATCACTTTACTAAATACAAATTTTAACTCATTAATATGCGCCGCCAAATGGGGTAACATTTGGCGGCGCATAATTTTCGGTTTCATATTGAGCTGAAATTCCTAAGATCACCCTAAAAGAGAAAAAAGAGCAAGACTCCCTGAAGTTGTCTTGCCATTCGAGGTCGTCTTTATGACGAAAATGGTATTTTACTTATTTTAAGGTTCTTTTTTAATCAGAAATTAGTTATCGTTATTAGACCACTAGATTTCATAAAAATGTTGTAAAAGTATATACAATATCATAAGCACCTCAATACAAAGCTTAACACCACGCATAGTATCCTACGCATATTCTTTTACCCTATCTCGGTATACACTTGTCTTTGTGTACGTTATACGAAGTAAGAAGCACCGCATTAACAGATGTGTTCTTACGATTGGTGCTTACCAAGTAACTATAGTATTCAATTCAAGGGTTTCTTAGGCATCAACTCATGTTTATAAAGATTTAGTACTCGTTTCTAAAGCATAAAACAATTTTGAAAGCGGCATGTATTCTCATCCCAAAAATAAAAGTGAAATTGGACTGAATATTCACATTTGAAAGCTCGACAACAAAACAATCGCACGTAAGTAACTCGTTGATAACTACCGTGATATGCAACCTAAACATTTAGATTGGCCAAATAAGTTATCTTGTCACTCTAGATCGGTCCATAGTGTATACGTTTTCCTAATGCTCAAGTCCGACTAGAAATACGGTAAAGGTCAAACAATAGTCAACACAAGAAAATTTAGAATTTGTATCATATAATTTTTTTGTGTACTCATGAGATAGCAAGGCACATATAGTTTTAAGGTCTATTATGTCACTCACATTGTAATTATGTATAACACATAATTTTGAATCTAATGTCATTTCATAAACACATAATTTAACTCATAGATATGCGCCGTCAAATGGAGTATCATATGGCGGCGAGTAAATTTTGGTTTCATATTGGGCTGAAATTCTAAAGATCACCCTCAAGCGGCCCTACAGGCAAGACTCACTAAAAGTATCTTGCCATTCAAGGTCGTCTAGATGCTGAAAATCATATTTTACTCTTTTTAATGTTCCTTTCGAAAGTTTTGAATTTGTATCATATTATTATTTTTGTGTACGCACGACTTAACATGGTATATATAGTTTTAAGGCCTATTATTTCACTCACATTGTAATTATGTATAACACATAATTTTGAATCTAATGACATTTAAGAAAACACACAATTTAACTCATAGATATGCGCCACCAAATTGACTAGCATTTAATGGCGAGCAATTTTCGGTTTCATATTGGGTTGAAATCCTCAAGATTACCCTCAAGCATCCCAACGAGCAAAACTCACTGAAAGTGTCTTGCCATTCAAGGTCATCTAGATGCTGAAAATGATATTTTACTCTTTTTAATGTTCCTTTCGAAAGTTTTGATTTTGTATCATATTACTATTTTTGTGTACGCATGACTTAGCATGGTATATACAGTTTAGGGTTAAGGCTGCTCAATGGTCATATATACTTTTTTTTGTCCCAATGTAGGCCATATACACAAAATACTAGTATATGCTGTATACTTTAAAAGAATGTGTTACTATAAACCAAGTTAACTTGTTAACCTGTTAAAATACTCCATCACTGATGAATGTTCAAGCAACAACTGATTTTGCGATTAAGTTGTTTTGTTAAGACAAATTGATCAGCACTTTGAGTTTATGGATACTAGTATACACTTCTTGAATCATCAATGAAGTTAAAATTCATCTCAGATCTCAGATTTGTGAAGTCAAACTTCGTGAAGAAAAGTTAAACGATTTGAGATTGATAAAATTCGAAGGATGTACTGTGTTTCAAGTTCGATTAAGGATCAACGAATGTTCAATGAAGGATTTGCAACAGTTTGTGTGAAGAAATCGAGACTGAAAACAAATGAATCGTAAAAATCAATAATCATCTTCATCCTCAAAGTTGTTCTCTGTTCATCTAATTATCTGGATTATGTTGCTGTTTTGGTTGATGATCCTTAACGAAATCTGTTAATCGCTGCCTATAGAATCTTTCTCAATTGATTTCACGTTTCAATTTGAGTGTTAGTTAATGAAGATGAAAACTGCATCTTGATTTCATGTTTCAATTGATTTAATCGTTAATGAAGATGAAACAGTTGTTTATAATTTTATTAATTCTGATCCGTTAATGAAGATGAAGCAGAAGGATTTAATCGTTAATGAAATGAAGATGAAAACTGCATCAGGATTTTTGTTTACTGCATCTGATTTCGATTGAATTTTATTAAGTCTGAATTTGCTGTTGAAGATGAAGATGAAGATGACCAGTTTAGCAGGTAACTGGTCACCTTTTGTTTGAATTAGCACACTTTTTCAAAGTATATGGCCTACAATAGTATTTTTTTTTTTTTTGGTATGTAGCCTACATCGGGACAAAAAAAAGTATATGACCCTTGAGTAGCCTTAACCATATAGTTTAATTCATATTATTTCACTCACATTGTAAATATGTATACCACATATAATTTTGAATCTAATGTCACTTTACTAAACACAATGTAACTCATATATATGTGCCGCTAAATGCAGTAGCATTTGGCGGTGAGTAATTTTCGGTTTTAGATTTGACTGAAATTCAGAAGATCACCCTTAAATGGATCAACGAGCTTGACTCTCTGAAAGTGTCTTTCCATTCAAAGTCGTCTAGATGCCGGAAATCATATTTTATTCATTTTAATGTTCTTATCAAAAAACTTTAATTCGTATCATATTGTTATTATTGTGTACACATGACTTAGCATGATATATATAGTTTTATGAACTATTATTTCACATAAATTGTAATTATGTATAACACATAATTTTGATTCTAATGTTACTCCACCAAACACAAAATTTAACTCATAGAAATGCGCCACCAAATGGAGTAGCATTTGGTCGCGTGTAATTTTCGGTTACATATTGGGTTGAAATTCTCAAGATCCCTCAGACGGTCCAACGAGCAAGTCTCTCTGAATGTGTCTTGTCATTCAAGGTTGTCTAGATGTCGAAAAAGATATTTTACTCATTTTAATGTTCTTTTCGGATGTTTTGAATCAGTATCATATTATTATTTTTTATATACGCATGACTTAGCATGCTATATATAGTTTTAAGGCCTGTTATTTTACTCACACATTAATTAAGTATAACACATAAAATTTTGAATCTAATGTCACTTCACTAAACATACAATTTTACTCATAGATATGCGCCGTCAAATGGAGTAGCAAATTGCGACGAGTAATTTCAATTTCAGATTTGGCTACAATTCTCAAGATCGCCCTAAAACGGCCCAACGAGCAAGACTCTTTTAAAAGTGTATTGCCATTCAAGTTCGTCTAGATGCCAAAAATATTAATTTACTCATTTTAATATTATTTTCGTAAGTTTTAAATTTGTATCATATTATATTTTTTGTATACGCATGACTTAGCATGGTATACATAGTTTAAGGCCTATCATCTCACGTTGTAATTATGTTTAAAACATATAATTTTGAATCTAACGTCGCGTAACTTAACATACAATTTAACTCATAGATATGCGGTGATTAATTTTCGGTTTCAGATTGAGCTAAAATGCTCAAGATCAACCTAAAACGTCCCAACGAGCAAAATTCTTTGAAAGTGTCTTGCCATTCAAGCTTGTCTACTCATTTTAATGTTCCTGTCGAAAGTTTTGAATTTGTATCATATTATTATTTTTGTGTACGCACTACTTAGCATTGTATAGATAATTTAAAGGCCTGTTATTTCACTCACATCGTAATTATGCATAACACATATAATTTTTAATCTAATGTCACTTCACTAAACACACAATATAACTCGTAGATATGCGCCGCCAAATGTAGTAGCATTTGGTGTCAAGTAATTTTCGCTTTCAGATTGTGCTGAAATTCTCAAGATCACCCTAAGACAGCCCAACGAACAAGACTCTAAGAAAGTGTTTTGCCATTCAAAGTCGTCTAGATGCCGAAAATGATATATTACTCATTTTAATGTTTTGTTTCGAAAAGTTTGAATTTGTATCATATTATTATTTTTGTGTGTGCATGACATAGCATGGTATATATAGTTTAAAGGCCTATTATTTCACTCACATTGTAAACTAATATCAATTCACTGAACACACAATTTAACTCATATATATGCGCCACCAAATGGAGTAGCATTTGGCAGCAAGTAATTTTCGGTTTTAATTGGGTTGAAATCTTGAAGATCAACCTAAAACGGCCCAACGAGAAAAACTTTCTTAAAATGTCTTTCCATTCAAGGTCGTCTAGATACCGAAAATGATATTTTACTCATTTTGATGTCATCATTTTATTATTTTTGTGTACACATGACCTAGCATGGAATATTTAGTTTTAAGAACTATTATTTCACTCACATTGTAATTATGTATACCACAAATAACTTTGAATCTAATATCATTTCACTAAACACGCAATTTAACTCATAGATATTTGCAGCCAAATGGAGTATCATTTGGCGGCGAGTAAGTTTTGGTTTCAGATTGGGCTGAAATTGTCAAGATTACCCTAAAACGGCCCAACGATCAAGGCTCTCTGAAAGTGTCTTGGCATTCAAAATCGTCTATATGCCGAAAATGATCTTTTACTCATTTTAATGTTCTTTTCAAAAGTTTTGAATTCGTATCATTTTATTATTTATGTGTACGAATGACTTAACATGGTATATATAATTTTAAGGCCTATTATTTCATTCACATTTTAATTATATACAACACATATAATTTTGAATCTAAAGTCACTTCACTAAACACACAATTTAACTCATAAATATGCGCCACCAAATGGACTAGCATTTTTTTGGTTTTTAGATCGGGAACAAATTAACAAGATCACCCTAAAACGGCCTAAGGAGTAAGACTCTCTGAATGTGTCTTGCCACTCAAAGTCGTCTAGATGTCGAAATGATATTTTACTCATTTTAATGTTCTTATCGATAATTTTTAATTTGTATCATATTATTAGTTTTATGTACGCATGACTTAGCATGGTATGTGTGTGTGTGTGTGTGTGTGTGTATATATATATATATATATATATATATATATATATATATATATATATATATATATATATATATATATATATATATATAGTTTTAAGGCATATTATTTCACACACATTGTAATTATGTATAACACATAATTTTGAATCTAATGTCAACTCACTAAACACACAATTTATCTCATAGTTATGCACCGCAAAATGGAGTAGCTTTTGGAGGCGATTAATTTTCATTTTTCGATATCAATGAAATTCTCAAGATCACCCTAAAATGGCCCAACGGGCAAGACACACTGAAAGTGTCTTGCCATTCAAGGTCGTCTAGATGCCGAAAATGATATTTTACTCATATTAATATTCTTTAGAAAACTTAGAATTTGTATCATATTATTATTTTTGTGTATGCATAACAAAAATAAAAACCTCTTCCCTATCTACTCATTATACGGAGGTGAATCATAGAACACCAAAAGCAAGGTACATATAGTTTTAAGGTCTATTATTTCACTCACATTATAATTATGAATAATAAATAATTTTAAATCTAATGTCATTTCAAAAAACACACTATTTAACTCATAGATATGCGCCGCCAAATGGAGTATCATTTAGCGGTGAGTAATTTTCGGTTTCATATTGGGCTGAAATTCTCAAGATCACCCTCAAGCGGAACTACGTGCAAGACTCTCTAAAAGTATCTCGCCATTCAAGGTCATCTAGATGCCGAAAATGTTATTTTACTCTCTTTAATGTTCTTTTCGAAAGTTTTGAATTTGTATCATATTATAATTTTTGTGTACGTATGACTTAGCATGGTATATATCGTTTTAAGGCCTATCATTTCACTCGCATTGTAATTATGTATAACACATAATTTTGAATCTAATGTCATTTAAGAAAACACACAATTTAACTCATAGATATGCGCTGCTAAATGGACTAGCATTTAACATCGAGTAATTTTCGGTTTCATATTGGGCTGAAATTCTCAAGATCACCCTCAAGCGGCCTAACGAGCAAGACTCTCTGAAAGTATCTTTCCATTCAAGGTCGTCAAGATGCCGAAAATGATATTTTACTCTTTCTCATGTTCCTTTCGAAAGTTTTGAATTTGTATCATATTATTAATTTTGTGTACACATGACTTAGCATGGTATATATAGTTTTAATGCATATTATTTCACTCACGTTGTAAATATGTATACCATATATAATTTTGAATCTAATGTCACTTCACTAAACACACAATTTAACTCATAGATATGCTCCGCCAAATGGAGTATCATTTGGCGGCGAGGAATATTCGGTTTCAGATTAGTCTGAAATTTCCAAGATCACCCTAAAACGGCCCTACGAGCAAGGCTTTATGAAAGTGTCTTGGCATTCAAGGTCGTATAAATGACTAAAATGATATTTTACTTATTTTAATGTTCTTTTCAAAAGTTTTTGAATTTATATCATATTATTATTTTTGTGTACGCATGACTTAGCATGGCATATATAGTTTTAAGACATATTATTTCACTTGCATTGTAATTATCTATAACACATATAATTATGAATCTAATGTCATTTCACTAAACACACAATTTAACTCATATATATGCGCCGCCAAATGCAGTAGCATTTTGCGGCGAGTAATTTTTGGTTTTAGATTGGACTGAAATTCTGAAGATCACCCATAAATGGCTCAACGAGAAAGACTCTCTAAAAGTATCTTTCCATTTAAGGTCGTCTAGATGCCGAAAATCATATTTTACTCAATTAAATGTTCTTATCGAAAATTTTGAATTTGTATCATATTATTATTTGTGTGTACACAGGACTTAGTATGATATATATAGTTTTATGGCCTATTATTTCACATACATTGTAATTATGTATAACACATAATTTTGATTCTAATGTCACTTCATTAAACACCCAATTTAATACATAGAAATGCGTCGGCAAAGGAGTAGCATTTGGCGGCGAGTAATTTTCGATTAAATATAGGGTTGAAATTCTCAAGATAACCCTCAAACGGCCCAACGAACAAGACTCCCTGAAAGTGTCGTGTCATTCAAGGACGTCTAGATCTCGAAAATGATATTTTGCTCATTTTAATGTTCTTTTCGAAAGTTTTGAATTTTTATCATATTATTATTTTGTACGCATGACTTAATATGATATATATAGTTTTAAGGCCTATTATTTCACTAACATTGTAATTATGTATAACACATAATTTGAATTTAATGTCAGTTCACTAAACACACAACTTAACTCGAAGATATACGCCGACAAATGGAGTTGCATTTTACGGCGAGTAATTTCGGTCTTAGATTGGGCTGCAATTCTTAAGATCACCCTAAAACGATCCAACGAGCAAGACCCTATAAAAATGTCTTGCCATTCAAGATCATCTAGATGCCGAAAATGATATTTTACTCATTTTAATATTATTTTCGAAAATTTTAAATTTGTATCATATTATCTTTTTTGTATACGCATGACTTAGCATGGTATATATAGTTTTAGGGCCTATTATTTCACTCACATTGTAATTATATATAAAACCTATAATTTTAAAGCTAATATCACTTCACTAAACACACATTTTAACTCATAGATATGTGCCGCTAAATGGAGTATCATTAGGCGGCAAGTAATTTTTAGTTTCAGATTCGGCTGAAATTCTCAAGATCACCCTAAAACGGCCCTACGGGCAAGATGCTATGAAAGTGTCTTGCTAATCAAGGTTATCTGGATGCCGAAAATGATACTTTTTACTCATTTGAATGTTCTTTTCAAAAGTTTTGAATTTGTATCATATTATTATTTTTGTGTACGCATGACTTAGCATGGTATATATGGTTTTAAGGCATATTATTTCAATGACATTGTAATTATGTATAACACATATAATTTTGTATCAAATGTCACTTAAGTATATACACAATTTAACTCATAGATATGCGTCGCCAAATGGAGTAACATTTGGCGGCGAGTGATTTTTGGTTTTACATTGGGCTGAAATTCTCAAGATCACCATCAAAAGGCCTAACGAGCAAGATCGAATCTCAAAAAATGTCTTGCCATTCAAGGTCGTCTAAATGTCGAAAATGATATTTTACTCATTTTAATGTTCTTTTTGAAAGTTTTAAATTTGTATCTTAATATCTTTTTTGTATACGCATGACTTATCATGGTATATAGTTTCAAGGCCTATTATTTCATTAACATTCTAATTATGTATAAAACATATAATTTTGAATTTAATATCTCTTCACTAAACACACAATTTAACTCATAGATATGCGCCTCCAAATTGATTAGCATTTGGCGGCGATTAATTTTCAATTTCGAATTGGGCTGAAATTCTCAAGATCAGCCTACAATAGCCTAACAAGCAAAACTCTCTGAAAGTGTCTTGCCATTCAAGGTCGTCAAGATGCCGAAAATAATATTTTACTCATTTTAATGTTCCTTTCGAAAGTTTGAATTTGTATCATAATATTATTATTTTTGTGTACGCATAACTTAGCATGGTATATATAGTTTTAAGGTCAGTTATTTCACTCAGATTTTAATTATGTATAACATATATAATTATGAACATAATGTCACTTCACTAAACACACAATTTAACTCATATATGCCTCGCCACATGGAGTGGCACTTGGGGGCAAGTAATTTCTGTTTCAGATTAGACTTAAATTCTAAGATCACCCTAAGACGGCCCAACGGGCAAGACTCTCTGAAAGTGGCTTGCCATTCTAGTTCGTATAGATGCCGAAAATGATATCTTACTCCTTTAAATGTCCTTATCGAAAATTTAGAATTTGTATCATAATATTATTTTTGTGTACACATGACTTAGCATGGTATATATAGTTTTAAGGCCTATTATATCACTCACTTTGTAATTATGTATAACACATAATTTTAAATCTAATGTCACTTCACTAAACACGCAATTTAACTCATATATATAGGCCGCCAAATGGAGTAACATTTGGTGGCGAGTAATTTTCGGTTTCGATTGGGCCGAAATCTCAAGATCGCCCTAAAATGGTCCAATGAGCAAGACTCTCTGAAAATGTCTTGCCATTCAAGGTCGTCTAGATATCGAAAATGATATTTTACTTATTTTGATGTTCTTATTGAAAATTTAGAATTTGTACCATATTATTATATTTGTGTACGCATGAATTAGCATTATAAATATAGTTTTAAGATCAATTATTTTACTCACATTGTAATTATGTATAACACATTATTTTGATACTAATGTCACTTCACTAAACACACAATTTAACTCATAGATATGCACCGCCAAATTGAAAGTATATTGCCATTCAATGTCGTCTAGATACCGAAAATGATATTTTACTCATTTTAATATTATTTTCGAAAGTTTTGAATTTGTATCATATTAGTATTTTTATGTACGCATGACTTTATATCATATTATTGTTTTAAGTTTTGAAATCTTAAGGAATTTTGATTCGGCTCGTTTAGCATTTGCCCGGCTCGAACTTGGCTCATGAACGATTAATTCATCAAATTTGTGCTCGAGTTGGAACTCGAAAAAAATAATTATTGTCTAGCTCGAGTTCAATGCTCGTTTAATCTTAAAGTATTTTCTTCAACTAACTTTTGAAATCAAGGTTACTATTTTAACTCAAAATGTTAAATGTAAATTGAGTATCACAAGTTATATCTATAAGTACTGAGTTTTGTATCTTACAAAAATATAACAAGGTTTCGATCTATTATACAAAATGGCTCCCAAATTCTCTCATCCCTTCTAACCAACCTTTCCAAACTCCATCCCAATTAAAACCAATTTCTCATATTCACAAACGATCGTTCAATCCCCAACCTACGCAGGAACCACTCCTCGTTTGCTGTTAATAGTATTGAGTTTTGTATTTATATATTTCTTTTTATATAAAACTAGTTTCCCTTATTTAATGTAGGATACAAAAGGTAAAGAATGTTTGTCCGGTATGGGATGCGAGATACAAAAGTAAAAGAATAAAAACATTTTAAATAGTGCTTATATCAATGAAAATTTATATTCATAATCAGAGTTGTCTTCGAAACGTGTGCAGCGTGTGCAACTAAACAGGGCCTCAAATACTTAAGAGGCCTCATAGTTTGAAAGTGTCTATATAATTATTTGTTATTAATTATTTATACAACGTGAAACAATATCATTGTGATAAAAATTTTAATCGGTAATTAGTTAGTTCACAAATCATGAATTTAAGAAATTAGTTTATATGTATTGAAATATTTAACGTTTTGGGGGTCCATTTTTGTTTATCGAACAGGGCTTTCAAAATTAACGGGACGACCCTGTTGATAATCATATGCTAGTGATACTTTTGTTAGTAAGTCAAAAGTTTAAACTGTTTAAACTAAATGTTATTTTGCCTTAAGTTATACATGCTTCGACTCGAATAACTCAATTAGCACGTTTGACTAGAGAAGTTTAAACGAATTTTCGATCAAGTCGAGCCAAACATTAATGCTTTCAAGTTCGACTCATGAAACTAATCGAGTAATCATATTTTGTTAGAGGTCGACTTGGCCTCGAAAATTGTAATGCTCGAATTCGAAATAAACGAGCTCAACCTCGAATACTTCGTTAAATGCTCGACTCGATAACACCTCTAGTACTCGTGCAACTATCAACGGGATATATATGAGGCGTTTAACAATATTTGAATATTTTTTTACTTATTTTTCTCAAGTACCGAGTATATTTTATTATACCATTCACAACTCTCTTTTACAACATTCTCTATTACAAGATTTTTTTTAAACTTTGTAACATCATAGTTAAATCACTATAAAACTTTTCACAAAGGACCGTTACAAATAAGCTAAGGTGGACAAAGCTTACAATTTTTTTTTACAGTTTTGATAACCTGTGTCTTTTAAACACCTTGAACTGCAATATGTATTTAAATAAAGAAAACATAACTTCTTTTTTTTTAAATAGCTGGAAATTTTATTAAAAACTAGCAAGAAGCTAGAACACTACAAAGATAATAAAGGAGTAAATAACCAAACGTTCCAATTTATATTAGCTTTCCTATAACGCGAAGAAAGCCAATCGAAGGAGGAAAGAACAATCGAATCAATAATATGACATTTTTTGAACTTGGACGGGTCGAAAATACTACCGTTTCTGAAACGCCAAAGGGACCATAACGTAGCATAGCTAATGGCTTCCAAAATGATAGACTTTTCATGACTTTGGAACTTTGTCATAATCCATTGCCATAAAGCATTCACTGATTGCCATACTGGGAGCACAATATCTAACCATGATGCTATGAAGCCCCAAACTTGAACTGCAATGTTACATTCGAAAAAAATGTGGGTGAGATCCTCAACTTGATTAGAACACGATGGACAAAAAGGGTTATCAAATTCGATCCCTCTCTCCAAAAGATTGCATTTATCGGGAAGCTTATTCAGCCGTGCACGCCAAAGAAAGAAATTAATTTTAGGGGGAACAAACTTGCACCAGTGAGTAGGCCAATTACTCAACGCATCACGATTGATAAGATTACGAAAACCACTTACAGAGAAGGATTCGTTAGGCAGGTTCGGACACACCCATTTGTCACCCGAAGTAGAAAGAACAACATGATCAATAGTAGCAGTCAGGTCAGTGAGCTGCTGCGATTCAGCCCCTGATCGAATGGGTCTACGCCAAACCCAATTTCTTCCACTATTCGAAAACCGATCATACACCGTGCAAGATTTATCAGATTCAAGGGCGTATAAGCGAGGAAATCGATCACGAAAAATAGAATCATTAACCCAGTTATCTAGCCAAAATAAAGTATCATGACCATTTCCAATCCTAACAGAAAAAACATTACAAATGGAGGGGAGCTGCATATGGAGATCATGAATATAACGATTAATAACAGTCCATGGACTACTTACATTTTGGTTGATGATGGGAGAAATACCATCCCGCTGCACTCCATGAATAGCTTTAATAACCGAAACCCAAAGCCAATCTTTACAAGAAACATACCTCCACCTCCACTTATATAAAAGAGCTTTATTTAGCGAGTCAAAGCTAATAATACCAAGGTCACCTTTATCTCTGGGTTTGAGAATGAGGTCCCATTTGATCCAATGAATTTTGCGATCCACTTTAGTGCTACCCCATAAAAAACTAGACCGAAGAGACTCTAGGTGATTGAGGACACCTTTCGGCACTTTGAAGATGGATAAGTAGTATGTTCCAAGGGCACCCAAAACTGATTTAATCAACGTAAGGTGACCACCAAAAGATAGAAGATTCATCTTCCAACTTGCAAGACGTTTCTCCACCTTATTAATAATTGTTTTCCAGTTAGCAACAAGCCTCATATTAGCACCAATAGGAATGCTAAGGTAGGAGAATGGGAAAAAAGACTGATTACAACCAATAATTGACGCGAGTCTGTTAAGTTCCATAGAAGGAACACCAATTCCAAGCAGAGTAGATGTTATGACAACTTGTCTAATGCACCCACACCAGCGGAAGCGGGGATATAATTTGTTTGAGACAAACTTGCGAGAAATAATAAGATGCAAATAAAGTAACTGATAACACGACGATTTAACGTGGTTCGGAAAAACCCTGCCTACGTCCACCCCAAGAGTCTCCTTTATTCTTATAATATAAAAGAACCCGGTACAAGAAAAAGTACACTATGAGTTAAACCCAAACCCAAGCCCCTTAGATTTTAGTATAAAATCTAAGTTTTCCCATACACTCTTTTACACTCCTTACAAGAATAAAACTCTCGACCTCACAAATAAGCATACTCCGTTGATAAACCTTATCAACTATGTTTTTCCCATTTGTGACTTGATCCCTTTCTCTGGATTGGATCCATTTGGATGATTTTCACCTTCTCTATGGCCATGTATTTATAATGCATCTTACACATGTATTAGGTACATGTGAACACCATATATGAAAACAATACTACAATACATAGCCATACTATTCCTTTTCTAACTTCATATTTTGGTTTCATACACCAAAATTGTAGGCTACCTTTGACATTGAATCTATGGAATTGAGCCACCAAAAAAACATGTCAAATATATTGTGGTTGGTATTCAACCACCGTCCAACAATCTCCACCTTGGCGAACATTCCATCTTCTTCGTCACCGAAAATACTAACACAAGTATTTTCACCATTGGCCTCCGTGATCACCGCTGCACACACCTTGAATCATCTAGGTCATGAACCCTGATTCAAATAAAACGGCCAATAATCATGTGCAACTGACCCTGTCAACTTACCTAGTTGACACCGGAGAGGAGTCTCGAATTACCTCTTCCACCACAGTAGGATTTTCCTTCTCACCATCATCCACCTCGGTCAAACATGTCCTAACATGTTCCTGACCTGTTTCCCGCATGCACGCTTTCAAAACCTTCGAGACATGAGTACATCTTGTACTCGCCACCAGACGATATAAACCCTCATACTTCTCTCCCGTCATCAGGACCTCATCTTGAGCAGAAGTAGAACTTTTGGAGACTGTGAGAACATCTCCCACCGGTACATTAACTGCTACCGCAGCCGATGAACCCCAGATTTACCTTCACCATTCCTTCAGAGTTGACAATACTTTCTGTAGTGACCCCACTCATGACATTTGAAGCACTGCATACCCTTCACGCCGTCTCCTGATCTAGACCTACTGTTATCGCTAGATCTCTTCTCGGCAAACCTTCCCCTTCCATGACCAACCATAGCAAACCCATGCTCAAAACGGTCATCGGATCTTCGTCTCTTATCCTACGAACTGGGAAGAGAGGCAAGAAGAATAAGGGTCTTATCTTCTTCCTCCTTTAAACCTCAATTTATTCAAGTTGATTAACCAGACCATTAAACACATCTATGTGTTCAATAATATACCAATCGTCATCCGTCATCTCAAATGGCTCCACCTTAAATTGCATACCGCCGTTTTCCGCCATCTCCGAACAAAAAACTATCTGAAACACCTGGATACGCTCTGATACCACTTGTTATGACAACTTGTCTAATGCACCCACACCAGCGGAAGCGGGGATATAATTTGTTTGAGACAAACTTGCGAGAAATAATAAGATGCAAATAAAATAACTGATAACACGACGATTTAACGTGGTTCGGCAAAACCCTGCCTACGTCCACCCCAAGAGTCTCCTTTATTCTTATAATATAAAAGAACCCGGTACAAGAAAAAGTACACTATGAGTTAAACCCAAACCCAAGCCCCTTAGATTTTAGTATAAAATCTAAGTTTTCCCGTACACTCTTTTACACTCCTTACAAGAATAAAACTCTCGACCTCACAAATAAGCATACTCCGTTGATAAACCTTATCAACTATGTTTTTCCCATTTGTGACTTGATCCCTTTCTCTGGATTGGATCCATTTGGATGATTTTCACCTTCTCCATGGCCATGTATTTATAATGCATCTTACACATGTATTAGGTACATGTGAACACCATATATGAAAACAATACTACAATACATAGCCATACTATTCCTTTTCTAACTTCATATTTTGGTTTCATACACCAAAATTGTAGGCTACCTTTGACATTGAATCTATGAAATTGAGCCACCAAAAAAACATGTCAAATATATTGTGGTTGGTATTCAACCACCGTCCAACAGTAGATTTGTGGACATTTAATTGTAATCCAGAGACTAAGTAGAAACAATTCAAAATATCAATAAGGTTCTTAACATTATCACTCCATTCCCCTATAAAAAGAGCATCGTCTGCAAAAAAAGAGTGAGATAAAAGAACGGAACTAGAATGGTCACCAACAGATAAACCTTTGAATAATTCCCGATCCATTGCGTCCATAAGAGCAACATGGAGACCCTCCATACAAATAATAAAGAGAAAAGGAGAAAGAGGGTCGCCTTGACGGGAGACCACGATCGATTTTAAATTCATCCGTCGGGCTTCCGTTAACAAGAAAACATAACTAGTGTCATTATCATAAAACAATGATGAGATATTATGCGATAACATTTTCGATCATAATCATGGAGATATATCATATCTTCTGGAGTATTACACTATTATAAATGTACTTAACGTCTTAACTTAATTTGTGTGGCTAATCACAAGTGACAGTTACATATATGTTTCAATGATATATGCATTACTAGTCATGAACTTCATATTTCATTTGACGTTTCATTTTTAAGGATAGAAAAGCATCACGTCACCAAACACCCATGATTAATTGATTAAGATTTTAGCTGTTAACTTATATACTCGTATATGTTTAAATACGAAGGGGACCCGTGAAATGAATAACGTTAACGTGTAGACATTTTTTTGGCCATGCATTTATACGTATTTAAGTCATAATTTTTTTTTTTTTTTTTACAAAGAATGTTACAACATACAAACTGATAATGCCATTTACTCACGAAACAACAAGTCATAACTCAGTTTTGGACATAATCACATACGGAGTAACTACAAAACTAGTGATGATGTTAGGTATGTTTGTTAATGATCAGCAAGTACGTAGACTTTTTTTTTTTTTTTTTTTTTTTTTTTTTTTTTTTTTTTTTTTTTTTTTTTTGACATCAGTTTGAGATCACCCAGTGGGACTAAACCACCCACGCTTTCATTTCCTGTAGTTGCATAACCCGCCCCCAACTACTGCCCTGGAGAAAAATCCGGACCAATCCGAAGGCATGGCCCCGCACTAAGGGGAAGACGACCTGGGTGGATACTTCAAGTCAGTGATAACCAAGGTTGTAAAAGTCGCGAGTCGGAGACGCATCGGTCGAGACCTAAAAAGGACGCGTCAGGCAAGTCGGGGGACGCGTCGGGGACGCATCAGTCGTTGACCAACGTTAACTTTGTTAATAATTTCTTATATATATATATATATATATATATATATATATATATATATATATATATATATATATATATATATATATATATATATATATATATATATATATATATATATATATATATAATAGTTGATTGATTATGTACCATAAATTTTTTAGATAAGAACTTGTATTTAAAAACAATCAAACTTCAAACTCAATTAATGTTACCGAGTACATAATCAGTAAGGACACAGAGAAACGAGCAGCTCAAAATATGAAAACAAACCGTAATTTTAAAATATATCAGATCTTGATGAAAATTTAACCGTTTTGACCGTCTTTGACAGACTTTGACCGAACTTTTAGCTTTGACCGTCTTTTGAGTCGTTTTCAGAAAAAACGGGACGGAACCTAAAAAAACAACGCATCGGCCGACGCGTCGGTCAAGTAGGCCGACTTTTACAACACTGGATAACATTGAGTGCAATGTTGCAGCCCAGCGGAGTCGAACTCCCGACCTCTCGCTAAGAGAGGCAGGCCACTACCAGTTGAGCTATAACTCAATGTTACGTATACTTGTTTCTATTTAATGATAAATACAAAACTGAGGTTAGTGAGGAAGTATTGGCGTCGCACATATTATACCTATATCTAAATGATAAAGTGGAAATGAATAGTACTATTCATTTCTCCCACTTCATTCAAACTTAACCCCTTAACTTCTTTCACTTTATCTAAACTTAACCCCTTAACTTTCATTAACATACAAATCGAACCCCCCACTTTATACGTATATTTTTCCTAAAATTTCACAAGCTTAACCCCCTAACTTTTATTAAAATACAAATCGAACCCCCACTTTACTAACTTTTTTTTTGTTTTTTACTAATATTCAGTTTTCACAAACTTAACCCCCTAACTTTTATTAAAATACAAAACGAACCCCCACTTTATACGTAAAGTTTTTTCAAATTTCACAAACTTAACCCACTACCTTTTATTAAAATACAAATCGAACCCCCACTTTACTAACTTTTTTTTTTAAATAAAAACCCGAACGCTAAAAGCAGCAACTTTCACAAAAGGAACAACCCTTCAATGTTATGTCGAAAAAATTTATTTTTTACAAAATAGATTAAGACTTTTTTTTTTAACTCGCATTCAAAACGGAGCCCCCGGCGCGAAGCGAGGGCTCCACAACTAGTTGTGTTTAAAGAGCTAAAAGTTTGGATAAATAACAAAGCTCAAAATACTTGTTATTGCATAAGGAAAATTTGGATTTATATATATCGTTGGCCTAATTCATCAGAAATGCATCGAACTTTCACTTATTTTCTATTATATGCATCGAAAATGCACCTAAACAAAAATGCATCGAACTTTTATCATTTCCTATTATATTCATTTAACTTTCAAATTCTATTGTATGTACTCGTCTTCATCAAAACTAATTCGTCTTAACTTGCTAATAATTCTCGTTACTTTTAAGTCGGCTTCAAAAACCTCATTTGGAATCCTATCTAACATAGTTTTAGGGATTTTGTAGAAGAGTAGAAATAAGACGGATGAGTTTTGATGAAGACAAATGCATCCGATGAAAAATTTAAAAGTTGATAACATACAATAGAAAATGAGTGAAGATTTAATGCATTTTCAATCGATGAGGTGACTGGATACACCTAACTGGATTTACTACTATAGTCCATTGAATGCATACAATAGTACAAATTAAATAGTTAAGCGTACAATAAGAAATATTAAATTAAATGCATACAATATGAAAATGGTAAAAGCTGGATGCATTTCAATCTATTAGCCCAATATCTTTTAATACCATGTTAAATAAGGTAAGTTATTAAAAAAAATGTTTTCTAATCTGAATGAAAATAGTAACGATTAAATTAACATAATAAAAACTTTACTTAATTTAAATATTAACTCATTGGAAAATGAAACAGCTCAAGGTTCTATGGTGTAGTGGTTAGCACTCTGGACTTTGAATCCAGCGACCTGGGTTCGACTCCCGGTAGGACCTCTTTTTAATGTGTGTGTGTGTGTAAACTTTTTGTTATACTATAATGGGCTTCATTTGATCAGCACATATCCTCAATTAAATTAAATATAATTATATATTTGTTTCTTATTAGTTTTACGACTAGTCCGGATCCGGCCCGCGAGATGCGGCGGGGGCTTTCGGCATGCGTGTTCATATTTAACGTAATGTGTTAAGCGCCGTTGTAGAAGTCGTGTTTAGCGTTTTTTAAAAAGTGCCCGTTTCGAACGTAGTTAGTTTCGTTTTGTTCATAAAATTATTTCGAGTCTAACGGAGCTGTTGAAAAAATTTAACTTGCGGCGAACATGAAGATACGGGCTGTCGTTGTGTTTAGCGTTTTTAAAAAAATGTCCGCTTCGAACGTAGTTAGTTTCGTTTTGTTAGTAAAATTACTTCGTGTCTGACGGTGCTGTCGAAAAAATTTAACTCGCGGCCAGGAGGAAGATACGGGCTGTCGTTGTATTTAACGTTTTTTAAAAAGTGTCCGTTTCGAACGTAGTTAGTTTCGTTGTGTTCATAAAAATATTTCGAGTTTAACGGTGTGGTTGGTGAAATTTAACGCATGGCGAGCAGGAAGATACGGACTGTCGAAGTGGTTGGGTGGAGTTTTTATTTTAAGTAAGAGAATTTATGTTTTACCCCCTATAGTTTGGTGTATTTTTTGCAAGTTGGGTATAATTTGGGGGGGTTAAAATGAAAATGGTGTGGGGGAGGGGATGTCGTTTCCCCTTATGTAACGACCAATTTTTTCATCTCTTTCGAGTTTAACGGTGTGGTTGGTGAAATTTAGCGCGTGGCGAGCAGGAAGATACGGACTGTCGAAGTGGTTGGGTGGAGTTTTTATTTTAAGTAAGAGAATTTATGTTTTACCCCCTATAGTTTGGTGTATTTTTTGCAAGTTGGGTATAATTTGGGGGGGTTAAAATGAAAATGGGGTGGGGGAGGGGATGTCGTTTCCCCTTATGTAACGACCAATTTTTTCATCTCTTTTCATCTGTTTTAGTATATTTCATCCCCCTTATGTAACGACCAATTTTTTCATCTCTTTCGAGTTTAACGGTGTGGTTGGTGAAATTTAGCGCGTGGCGAGCAGGAAGATACGGACTGTCGAAGTGGTTGGGTGGAGTTTTTATTTTAAGTAAGAGAATTTATGTTTTACCCCCTATAGTTTGGTGTATTTTTTGCAATTTGGGTATAATTTGGGGGGGTTAAAATGAAAATGGGGTGGGGGAGGGGATATCGTTTCCCCTTATGTAACGACCAATTTTTTCATCTCTTTTCATCTGTTTTAGTATATTTCTAATGTGGACCCTCTACTTTGGAAAAAAAAATTACAATGTATTTTTCAAATTGTAGATGACACCTTTAAATTTAACTACACGACTCCATGTATTTTTAGTATAGTTTTTTTTTTTTTTTTTTTTTTTTTTTTTTTTTTTTGAGTTAAAAACCACTAAAATACTTTTCAAATATAATTCAATTTAATACGGAGTAAATTTTTTGGGGGCCCCATTAAATTTTATCCTGAATTTGCCATTGGTACTTGTATTGCATATTGGTGAAATTTTAGGAACGTTGATAAAAACGTTTAAAGCCTATTTCTTGCCTTTCGTTGATGATAATTCACAGTACCTATCACTATTATTTTGACAACATGCGTTGATTATTTGTTGCATCTCTGTGTATGTGGGTGGAACTTCATGACGTGGATGAAATTGTGGGTTAATATGTAGTCAACGGGGGTCGAACTCCTGACCTCCTCTAAAGGAGTCAAGCCACCAACCGCTGGACCACATCACAACTTCATAGACTTTGATTTTTAAAGTCATGCCATGCACTAGCTAGGAAATGAAATTGAATGATCTCCTATACTTGCGAATGTGAGCAGAGTAATAACACAAATTTGTATTTTCACATATTAACTGGTAATGGTCATAAGTTATGAAGCTACACTACACACATGACTTTAATAGTAGACATAATACATCATGAAGCAATGGAAGTATCGTTTTAGGTTCTTGTTACAGAAGACTGAAAAGGTTTTGTATTTTAAAAATCATCAGCGTCCACCACAGTTTACAAGTTAGGATATAGCTGTTGAATGTTATATATAATGATGTGAATGTGAATGAATTTGTTGTTGAAGGGTTAACTAAGCTTCCTAATCTTGAATCACTTCTGATTTGGGATAACGTTTTTTTTAGTGGTACACATCCATAAGAGTTAGGCAAGAACCCTAAACTCAAATGGGTCGATGTTTCCATGGTTTCGTAAAGGTCCTGAATTTCCTACACACTAAAGAGGTCTTTGTTTCCATGGTGACCATGTTGTTGTAAGTCTCAACTTATTACTTTTGCCATTTGGCTTTTATTATGAATAAAAAAGAGGTCGATGGTTGATTTTGGTTCTTGTCTGCTATATTTGTGTATGAGGTATACCTTTTGTTGCTAGTTTTGGATACCAAGGTATGTGAATGCTTTTACTCTATAACATCTTAATTTATGAAATAATAGTATATTTATTCAAAAACTTATTTCTCCTTTAGTCACAAAGTTTGGAAGTGTGTAAATAAATACTCTTCTATTACTTGTACTACCTCTTGGGTCAGTATAATACCTAATGATTTTCAAATAATGTAAGTAAAAGAAAATAACAAATAACAAAAATATGTCAATACCTCATAGTTGGTGAAGATTACTAGTAGTAAACGAGAAAAAGTCCAATAAGAACATATGACAATGGCGAGAGCGTTAAATATATGGTCAACATCGTCATATGGTTCCCTAAATCCAATCTGATCATCACGCTGACACACAACGCGAGAGAAAGTACAAGTAATAGAAGTCTTTACATTCTTCCAAACTTTGTGACTAGCGGAAAAATAAGCTTTTGACTAAATAGATTATCATTCCATAAATTAAAGCCTTTTAGAGTAAAAACATTCGCATACTCTTGGTATCAAAAAACTAGCAGCAAATTGTATACCATATGCCTAAAAAAGCCGACAAGAGCCAAACTCAATCATCGACCTCTTTTGGCGAACAATAAAAGCCAAGCGGGAAAAGTAATGAGCCGAGACTCGTACAAAAGAATCATCCGGCGACCAATCGGGCCACTAAAGACAGTATGAGCATGTTGCCGTTGCTACAGGAAGTCCTGCATTTAATGAGGGTTATATTTCTTACCAATTGATCGATAATGTAGAGAACTCGCGGAGTTGCGTGACAAGAATTATACTTGCATTAATAATGTGAGAAATCTGGTGATAATAACTTTTGCAATCATCATAGGGAAGAACTAGTAGAAACAACCGAGGCCTAGTGTGGCCTCGTAGCAAATAAGGTCGCCTAAATCATAGAATGCCGCTTCTTCCTAAGAAGCTTAATGCAATGCTCAGTCTCTTAAAAACTTGTCAATAACAACAAATAATAAAATGAATAGTCATGGTTGAAACTAAATGTATAAAAAATAAAAAGAACTGTTTATCCAATGTCATTTCTGAAAACGTGTTCAAAGGATCTTAATTAGGTCCTATAAGGCTATAACTGAAGTAAAAAATGGTTTCACTAATTCCTACATTCATTTTTGGATCTCCATTTCCATTATTTTCTTCAACTATCAAGATGTTCTTGTGCTTTATAGCAAGTTCCTTTTTACTTCGAAGTGTAAATTTGATCATATACCACCCTCCCACATAGAATCTCGAAAAGCACTACTCCAAACTATAAAGATATGTTTCTATTTTCAACTTAATTCGAAAGGCGTAGTGGATCCACGTACACCCATGTGCCTGCATTTCCAGTGTAATATTGAGTTTTAAGCCTTTCAAGGACAAATATGGAGAGCTCAATAGGGTTATCATTTTTGTTGTTATTGTCAGGTTCATCAAGGGATTGGACATTGCAGTGTTCTTCTTAGAAGCAGTGTCGTAGGAATTTGAGAGACCTTATTGTTAGCCCACACATATTGCTAGAGTACATTAGTTGATAGCCCATTTTCTTGTAAGGCCATTGGCCCTTTATCTAGAATCTTCTTGTATTGCTCTATATTAAAACCTATGTGTACATTTGATTGGATGGATAACATAATACAGCCAATTGCCAGTTAACATGGTATCGAGCCAAGTTTTTCCCAAACCCTAAAATCACCCATCGACATCTTCTGCCTCCTTCTTCCTTTTTATTTTTTGTATATCTCCTCATCCTTCTTCATATATACAAAACCCCACATACTATTAGCCTACACTTGTACACACGATTACTCCTATTGCATCTCCATCTCCTGCCTTTTTTTTTCTTTTTCTTTCAGTTTAAAAACTCACAACATATATAAACAGCTTCATCACCTACATATAAACCATGGCTCCTAACAAATTCGAAAAAATATATACCGTTACTTCCGTTCATCATTTGGTTCCGGTTAAACTTGATCTTGCAAAATTAAACTACTCTCATTGGAAGACTCTCTTCACAACTCATTGTGCCGGGTTTGATGTCTCCGATCTTATACTTCATCCATCCACTCCTGAAGAGCGTGTCGATCCCGATTGGATAAAAGCAAACGCGGTTGTATCGACTTGGATATACAACACTATATCTCCATCTTTACTCGAAAGACTCTTGAACAACGAACCTAAATCCGCTCACGATGCGTGGACTTTCCTTGAGAAAGTATTTCTCGATAACAAACTCTCCAAAACCATGGAGTTGAATGCCGAACTTCGAAGTCTGGACATGGGCAATCAATCGGTTGAGGAGTACTTTCGAAAAATTGATCATGTTGCCACCCAACTTCGCAACCTTGGTGGCAAGGTCGAGGACAAGAACCTTGTTATGTTTGCAATCAACGGTTTACCGGACTAATACGCTCACGCCAAGCACATCATCATTCATCGTGAAACTTTTCCGACACTCGATACGGTACGTTCCATGTTAGCTATGGAGGAAATGACATTTAATCGACAAAATCGCACCACAACCGAAACCCCACTAAATGCGTCACACCCTACTGCTCTAGTTGTTCAAGCCAATCAATCCGTCCCGCAACGACAACCGACCACGCCAATTTGTCGCAACTTTCAACGTGGGTTCTGCCGTTTTGAAAATAATTGTCGCTACATACACACTGGAACCAGTCGTCCCAATTCACCTTCACAAAATCACAACAGGTCGAATGGTATCACGCAGGCTAATTTGCTACAGCTTCTTGCGGCCCAACAACATCAATTACAGGCCCAGAACACTATTAACAGGCCCCATTTATTTTCTGTTGCAGCCCAGTACCCTGCTTCATCTTATGGACATTTTAGCCAGGCTGCTAATTATCTTCCTTCAGGTCAGCGTAGCCTTTTACCAAGCCCACCAGGCTTTCAACAGGCCCACTCCAACTTTGTTTTATCTCCACAAGCAGGTCAGACTCCTACTCTTGGGCCACACCAGTTAAGACAGCCCACAAGCCCAGCTCCGCAAGCCTACATAGCAGCCCAACAACCTATAAATAATTCTTTTACTGTGGATCCAAGTGCACAATCACATGAGACCATCTTGCCTAACGTCTTTAGCACTATGACACTTCAGGATTATGGTACAACTGGATGGAACATGGATACGGGTGCGTCCTCTCACCTTACTCCCTGTATTAAAAATCTAAGTACCATTTTTAATAATTGCAGATATCCGTCAGTCGCCGTCAGTGACGGGAATACCATCCCCGTCACCAATACCGGCCGGCCATAGCTTGTTACCGAACCCTCATCGACCCCTCCACTTACATAATGTCCTCGTAACACCTAACATAGTTAAAAATCTTATTTTCGGTCGTCAGTTTACTCGTGATAATATTGTTTCTGTTGAATTTGATCCTTTTGATTTTTCTGTGAAGGATTATCTGACACGCCAGCTTCTTCTCCGATGTGATAGCACAGGCGATTTATATCCCGTCACACCTCACTCTCCTCAACATGCTCTTATAACAAGCCCCGTCACATGGCACCAACGGCTCGGCCACCCCGGACATGACGTTCTTTTGTCATGCATGTCAACTTGGCAAGCACGTGCGTCTCCCCTTTTCTGTTTCTAGTTCTAATGTTCAGTCTGCTTTTGATATCATTCATTCTGATTTATGGACTTCACCTATTGCTAGCTTTAGTGGTTTGAAATATTACATCATTTTCCTTGATCATTTTACTCATTATGTTTGGGTATTTCCTTTACGCTATAAATCGGATGCACTTAATACATTTATTCAATTTCGTTCCTTTATAAAAACTCAATTTAACAAAGAAAGAAAAGCCTTTCAATGTGATAATGGTGGTGAATTTGATAACAAAGCATTTCATCATCTTCTACAAACTAACGGCATACAATTACGGTTCTCATGCCCATATACCTCTCAAACAAAATGGTAAATCAGAAAGAATGTTACGTACCATTAATAACCTCATCCGCACTCTTCTATTCCAAGCTCATCTTCCACCCACATATTGGGTTGAACCTCTACATATGGCTGCCCATCTCCTCAACATTCTTCCATCTTCTGCCATAAACAATGACATACCCCATACGCGTCTATACAAACAAAAACCAAACTACTCAGCCTTACGTGTTTTCGGATGCCTCTGCTACCCACACCTCCAGACACCTCATAAACTTGCACCACGCTCCACTCCCTGTATCTTCCTAGGCTACCCCACCAATCATCGGGGTTACCGTTGTCTCGATCTCACCACCAACACAATCGTCCTTTCCCTCCGTGTCACATTCGATGAAACTTCTTTCCCATTTGGCTCCATGACTCCCACCCAATCGCCTTCTTACGACTTCCTAGACCCTCCACCTAATCTCTTCTCTCGTACTCTCCACCTCTCTCACCCGGAGACACAGCCTCCTCCTACTGAGGCTACTATCACCACCACGGAGACACACCCTCCTCTTACTGAGGCTACTACCACCACCTCGGAGACACAGCCTCCTCCTACTGAGGCTACTACCACCACCTCGGAGACACAGCCTCCTCCTACTGAGGCTACCACCACCACCGCTCCTCAGTCTAAAATAACCCGTTCATATACATTATAAACGATTCACAATAGTTGATTACATCGCGAGGTATTTGACCTCTATATGATACATTTTACAAACATTGCATTCGTTTTTAAAAGACCACTTTCTTTACATCGAAAATTGACAGACATGCATATCATTTCATAATATCCACTATCCAATTGTAAATTGACTTAATAATAATCTTTGATGAGTTCAATGACTCGAATGCAACGTTCTTCGAAATATGCCATGAAAGACTCTAAGTAATATCTTTAAAATGAGCAAACGCACAGCAGAAGATTTCTTTAACACCTGAGAATAAACATGCTTTAAAGTTTCAACCAAAAGGTTGGTGAGTTCATTAGTTTATCACAATCATTCATTTTCATCATTTTAATAGACCACAAGAATTTCATTTCCAGTTCTTATAAATGTACGTCCCATGCATAGAGACAAAAATAATCATTCATATGGTGAACACCTGGTAACCGACATTAACAAGATGCATATAAGAATATCCCCTATCATTCCGGGAAATCCTTCAGACATGATAAAAACAACATCGAAGTACTAAAGCATCCGGTACTTTGGATGGGGTTCGTTAGGCCGAATAGATCTATCTTTAGGATTCGCGTCAATTAGTAGATCGGTTTACTAATTCTTAGGTTACCAAGCAAAAAGGGGCATATTCGGCTTCGATCATTCAACCATATAATGTAGTTTCGATTACTTGTGTCTATTTCGTAAAACGTTTATAAAAAATTTCGCATGTACTTCGTAAAAATTTCGTAAAAATTTCATGAAACTCACCTATTGTATTTCGTAGTAAAAATACATATAACGTCATTGAACAAGTGCAAGGTTGGCCTCGAATTCACGAACCTATATTAATTATATATTTTTATATGTTGGTCAATATTTGTCTAATAATTTAAGTCAAGTCATAGTGTACCACAATCCTAATGCTCGAGACTAATATGCAGAAGTAAACAAAAGTCAATTTGACTAAAAATGATTTCCAAAATTTATATATGATTATTATATATTTTAAATATCGTCGTTTTATATTTTTAAATATTTTAAACGATTTATTAAAGTAAATAATATAATTCATTTACTAATAAATAAAATTTTATATAAAAATATACTTTTATATATCTTAAATAAAATTTATAAAGTTCATTTGATATCATAAAAATATTACGATAAGTTTTATTAAGGTAATTATATTATTTGTATTACATATTTATTTGATAAAATAATATTGGTAATAATAATAAGTAAAAGTTGTATTATTTTGTAATAATAATGATTATTATCCTATTAATAAAAATATTAATTTTTATTTTTACTAAAAAATGATGTTTTGATAAAATGATAGTTCTAATTCATAATAATAATGAAATTTTATATTAACAATGATATTCCTCTTAAAAATAATATTTTTTGTAAAAAAAATGATATTTTTAATATTAATAATACTTTTAATAATAATAGTGATAAAAATAATGAAAAATTCAATTGACTATAACTTCAAATCCGTTCATCGAATCCATTCGACATCTAAAGGAAAAATTCTTAATTTTTCGCTAGCTTTTCAACGACATGCATATCTTATACCTTATCTCAATCGCAGGTGTAACTAACTCGAGATTCGACATAACCTAACTAAGGGCAATATCAAAAGTACAAGCATGCATAATCCTAAATACTCGAGCACTAGTCAGGGATACACTATTGATATGTAAAAATTAATTTACGAGTACTCACGTATCAATATTGAGATTCAATATTGCAGGAAAGATACGTAGACGCAACGGAGATGATAAACACTAGATTGACCTCACGAGCATACCCATAAACCATACCCATCACCTCCATAGCTATAACCCATAATTTCCTTAGCCCTATCCTACTCGAAAAACTTATTTGAAATAATTTGCTCATAACCTCATCGTAGTATTTTATGTATAATAAAAATAATTATATAAGATTACTAACAATAATCTTAATAATCTTAATAAAATAAAATAATAATAATAATAATTAAGAGTGATACTTTTACGGAGTAATACGGAGTAAGAATATGAATTGAATCAGAAGTAGATCATATGCGTTGTATATATATATATATATATATATATATATATATATATATATATATATATATATATATATATATATATATATATATATATATCACTCAACTACCCCATTTTACTTTAGTTAGTGACAAAAGGTCACGGACGCACAGAAAAACTAAAACATCCGATTGAAATTGATATCTATAAGTACTCGTTCATTATAAAGAATTTATATATATATTTAATATATAATATATTTAATCTTTAGAATTAATTAAATATTATATTATATTTACGCTCATGGTAAAAATATAATTTTTACAAAAATGACACGGACGTGGTCTCACGACTCATGTACCACTTTCAGTTTTTCGAGCGCACTTTCGTACGTTTAGAAAACTAGCCTTTTACTTTACGCGACGTATACCTTTAGTAATAGTTTGATTTATTCATCAATAAATTACTTTGCAAAAATGTATCTTATAAAATTTGAGCGTCGTGGTCATTTGCTTCTATAAATCAGTGAATCGTTGTTTACCAAAATATTTTATTTTAAATTAAGACGTTTTATGACGAGATTAAAATATATATATATATATATATATATATATATATATATATATATATATATATATATATATATATATATATATATATATATATATATATATATATACCTTTTTAGAAATGTAAATTTTGTATCCAAAATCTTTCATCTAACAATATAACATTTAGTTTTTCAAAACTATTTATTTTTCAAAGTTTATTTTCATTTCATTTAGGAAAATAGTTTAGCGCGTAACGTTTTTCTTTTTAAGAATTTAAATGGATACAAGTACTAATCGTTTTTAAATATCAATTGCGTCACTAGGCTGGTGTTACTATTGTATACTTAATTTTAAAACATATATTTTTAATGAGCGTGTTTTAAATACACGTTACAACCAATATTCCAACTTACGTTTATTTAATCAACCTCAGTTTAGATAGACAAGTCCTGTTATATGAAAAAGTGTTTTCGTACAGTTGAAAACTACATCAATTGATTACTATGGAATTCCATCGACAAACATATGGAACCAAATACTATATTGTAAAGTATTTATACTTAATATTTCGTTAACGTTATCAAGTCATAATATATACGCGTATTCATATATAATCACATTCGTTCATATAATGGTTCGTGAATCTTTGGAATTTGGTCGAGGTTAAATGAATGTATGAACACAGTTTAAAATTCTTTAGATTCAACTTACAAACTTTGCTTATCGTGTCGGAATAACATAAAGATTAAAGTTTAAATTTGGTCGAAAATTTCCGGGTTGTCACAGTACCTACCCGTTAAAGAAATTTCGTCCCGAAATTTGAGTGGAAAGGTCGTGAATGATAATAAGTATGTTTTCATGATGCATACGGGCTGAAAATTAGAGTTTTATCATCAACGAAAATTTTGGATAAACAATCCATTTATATGAAGAGTACGAATGAAGCTAACATAGAAGAGTGAAATGAGTAAGTGTAGATTCATCTTAACATTTGACGTAGGTATAATTGATTTCCAGATTTTAAGGGATTTTAAGAAAATCTTCGTAATAAGATTTGATTCTCCGGTAACCAAGGGAATTAGGATTCGCTTCAAATGCGATCGTCCATTTTAATTGTTCTGTCAGAGATTTTCTTATAAATTCACCTCCTTCGTTTCCTTACAACTCACACCTTCTGTTGATGCATTTTATGCAAGTCCCTAGACATCTACCCACGTCCATTGCAGGTACAACAGTTTACAGGCCACCATGATCGTTCGTTATAATCCTATCCGTGTTTGGATGTGGTTACAAGAACTACAGGAACGAGATTTGGGTGTTTGGCTATGTTAGACTTAGTCAGACGTACGAGGGAAGCCTCACTCGTTCGGCTGACAGGCTCATACGCACGGTTGATGCTGAGCTAAGTCACAATTACAACCTAAATGAGAAGACACGAGTGAGTGATCACCCGTACGGCTGATGAAGCCAACTCGTACGTGTGATGGATGAATCGTAAGGGTGAGTCAACAGCAGGGGTATATAAAGTCTTATGTTCTTTATTTTAAGTTAAGCCTCTCATTTGTTACACACACTCAGATCTGGTGAGTTCCTCTGATTTTCTCTCAGCCCAAATCACCTAGGTGGTGAATAATAGCTCTAGGTGTTGATCTAATCATACTTGATTTAGTTGTGGTTTGACTAAATTAATCCCAAAAAGCTTAACCTATTCACTAGAGGGTTTGATTCGCTTATTCCGCCATTGTGTGAGTTAAATCTGTTGATTTCTAAGTTCCTAGTCATGTTTCATCACCTTCTATTCTTTCTCCCTCAACTCATATTTTAAAGTATTCATCAATATGCTCCATCCAGTTCTGATTCTTGATATACTTCTAACTTTCATATCGGTCATTCTTCTTTTTCATCTACCGCCGGAAGAATCTATTTACTTCTACTATACTCTTGGGTTTATAGTGTTTCTAGTTCTCCCGTGTCTTTATATTGTTATATGCATCGACATATATGGTTTATAATTTTTGGGTGGTTGTTGGGTTTTATATCTTCCCTTATTTTTTGATGTCCCTGCTTCTGTCTTTCATAATCATTGTCATCTCCAGTTAATGCTTTCTTTTATTTGCTGAAATTTATACCCCAATTTCTGTTTCGGAGCTTTGTCCTTTCGTTTCTTCTTCTTGTGGTTAAGCACCGCTTGTAATGGTACAGAATTCGCAGATATGAATTTCAAAATGAACATTGTTAATGTTCTAGGAAGGAAGTTGTAATGGCACGATCTTGACTTGTCAAATTATCAGAATACCTCAGAAAAGATCGAATTATCAAGAAAATATTTTTTTGATATTTTTAGAGATTAAGTAGAATACAAGAGTCGTGTAACATGGCACATGATGACGGTATGGTCTGTGAATCATCATGTTTCATTAGAAACTCAGCATGAATTACTGTAATATAATCACGTTGATCAAGTGTCATTATATTATACTAACTCATGCTTCATCTCCCAACACTACTTCAAAAATATTCCTATTTTAAACTCGAATGTTTCAGAATTTAGAAACTAAAATAGTTTCTTTTATGATGTAATACAGATAGCGCGAAGAGGTAAATGATTTCATATAAGAATAATTATGGAAATATCTTCAGAAATACGGAGAATATTTATAATGAAAGATACGATGATATCTTAGAATTTCTAATATCCGAGGATGATGAAGGATATTGTCCGCAGGGGTTTAGAGTCAGGAGCATGGTATTCGATAATGACTTCAGCAGATACTGAATCATTTGGATTCTTTGAAGGCAGGTTCAACCTTTGTGATTTGTCCACAGCTTCCTTCATACTTTGCTCAATTCGTTTTTCAGTACCAAACCTCCTCTTTTTCTGAGCTTTGCTAGCATACTACCCTTAATCATCAAACTTTTTACTGTTAAGTTCGTTTATATTTTTTGCTGCTTCATACACATTTTTCCATTTTCGGAGAACGAATTTGTAGTTCGGAGTGTTTTTCAGAAACTTCACATTCAAATTAAGTCCAGAAGATAGACGTTATATATACACATATAACTGTTGGCGTAGACATGCTGCAAGATTTCAAAATACTGATTGCTAATTTCCGATGATTCGTATGGCAATTCTCGTTACAAGATGCGAATGAGTAAATGATGGGATTTTGATAAATATGATGATTTTTAGAAAAGTCAAAGATAAGTGAAGTTGTCAGTAACTTTATTGCTAATGTGGCGAGATATGAAAGGTTTCGATAACGATGATGAGGGGGTAATCTTTATAATAAGGTTTATTCAAATGTAAAATCGAAATTGATTTGCTGGAGCTGTGACAAATTTGGCTATTTTGAAAAGGGATTGTAAAGTTATTTCGGGTAATAATAACGATAAAGAAAATTTCACAGCTACGTGTTAAACGTTTACTTAGTTTCCGAGAGTTTTTCAAGCGCATCACTATATGCATCAATCTTTTCTTCCGTAGATGAAGTGCGGTTGGTTCCTCCTCTCGATTGAGGTGTTTTCAAAATTATGTAAGGTTTGAACGCAGAATGTAATCGTGAAGACACAAATGAGGTTTAAGATGAAATTAAGTGGCAAACTTGAAGAATTGTTTAGTTTCATATGTTATAATCAATATTTTAATTCATTTTAATTGTCCAATGTTGGTAGTCCTCAGTTGATAGTCCACAGTTAGCAATTCAATAATTCATATATAGTTAAATATATAATATTCGAATTAATCAATACGTATCGTGACCCGTGTACATGTCTCAGACTCGATCACAACTCAAAGTATATATATTATTTGAGAATCAACCTCAACCCTGTATAGAGAACTCGATCATTACTGCATATAGAGTGTCTATGGTTATTCCAAATAATATATATATATATATATATATATATATATATATATATATATATATATATATATATATATATATATATATATATATATATATATATATATATATATATATATATGCGTCCATATGATAGGTCAAAACCTTGTATACGTGTCCCGATATTTAAAGTGCATAAAATAAATAACAGAAATTAAATGACGATAAATAAAATTGCGAGAATTAAAATTGAGATAATTATAATGCGATAAATAAATTGCGATAAATAAAATGTAATCAGTTAGCTAGAAACAGTTAGCTAGGAACAGTTAGCGTGGATTCTTAACAAAATTTCTCATAATCAATTTGTTTGTTTCTAACAAATTTTATTTTGTCCAATGTTTTCTTCATTATGCCACTTGTTGGATTCTGATAAATCAAAATCCAAATATGAAATTGAATGAAAATGGTTATTTTATGGTGAACAGATTCGTATATCGGTGAATGTAAATAGGATAGTAAATGACTGTTGAATCAGGTTCGAAGAATGTACAATGTAACTTATTAATATGAAATCTAAATATTCCTCGGGTATTACCTACCCGTTAAAATATTTTCACCATCAACAGTTTGTACGAAAGAATTTTTAATTACAATCTTTATGAAAACATATATACATATATATTTTCTTCAGATGTAATCATAGATTTAATGAGTTAATATGATATTAAACTCATATGATTTTCGGTTTGAGCTAGAATAAGTAATCTCTAAGACTATTAGGAACTACATATTCTTCGCAGAATATTAATGAAGTTATGGGTCAATACTTCATCGTTAACTATTAGAAATCACATATTCTTCACAGAATATTAATGAAATTATGGATCAATACTTCATCGGTTATTGTTGTTGGTACTCCTTGGTATCTATGGTGCGTATGATGTTGATGTTCGTGGGACAGATTGTGAATTTGAGGTGTGAGGTGCGGATGTTGCTGTTGCTGGATGGCGGTGGTACTGTTGATGTTGCTGATGGTGGTACTGTTTATGCTGCTGGTGCTGCTGATGCTGTCGGTACTGCTAATGGTGACGGGGCTGATGTTGATGGTGCTTGTGGTGCTTGTGATGCTTGTAAATCACGCACCATTCTTGTCAGAGTTTCTATCCTACTCTCTATCATTTCTATCCACCCACTCATCTGATTCGATAGATCTTGATTATCAATTTGAAGTTCCCTAACTTCTTCTAATATCCCCCTTCGATTGGTATTCGGAAGTAGAGGTTGAATATTTTCTGAGATTGCAGTAATGCGACCTTCGAGACGGAATATTTTGGCAAGAAGGGTGAAAACAGTGTTGCGCATGGGTTCACCGGTGAGTACATCGTTTTCTCCAATGTTAGGTGGTAAGTTTGGGTCACGATAGGGTTCGCCTTCTTCGTTTCTCCATCGAGTGAGTAAGTCTCGGACCCACCCCCATTTCCTCCAGAAAGAAAAATAGCTAAACGGTGGAGGACTTCGGGTTCATTGACTTCGGAGTCTACTTCAATACGCATCTCGAAATCGCTTCCGAAAATAATGGAATCCAAGCTAGGTGTAGGATCCATCTTTCACGATCAGTAAGAGGATTTTGATATGAAATGATTTTCGGATATCGGATGATATTCTAATTACATAGAATACCCATATATAGTACAGAAGATCCCGTGACTTACGGAGGAAATTAAGGAGACGTGTCAGATAAAGTTTAATGTGATGAGATGTAATTTGTCTGTACATCATCTATGCAATAATTGCAATAAGATGTGTCGAGACTGACAATGATAGGTAGATATTTCTCGACAAAGAACGATAAGCAAAACTTTTGACATGCATGCCAGGTTTAAGTCCAGACTTATTAATATAACCTAACAACTACTAGGTCGAAGTCCAGACTCACTAATGCATCCTAACAACTACCTGTTAGACACACTAATGCAATATCTGGTTCGCTACGACCACCGCTCTGATACCAACTGAAATAACCCGTTCATATACATTATAAACGATTCACAATAGTTGATTACATCGCGAGGTATTTGACCTCTATATGATACATTTTACAAACATTTCATTCGTTTTTAAAAGACCACTTTCTTTACATCGAAAATTGACAGGCATGCATACCATTTCATAATATCCACTATCCAATTGTAAATTGACTTAATAATAATCTTTGATGAGTTCAATGACTCGAATGCAACGTTCTTCGAAATATGCCATGAAAGACTCTAAGTAATATCTTTAAAATGAGCAAACGCACAGCAGAAGATTTCTTTAACACCTGAGAATAAACATGCTTTAAAGTGTCAACCAAAAGGTTGGTGAGTTCATTAGTTTATCATAATCATTCATTTTCATCATTTTAATATACCACAAGAATTTCATTTCCAGTTCTCATAAATGTACGTCCCATGCATAGAGACAAAAATAATCATTCATATGGTGAACACCTGGTAACCGACATTAACAAGATGCATATAAGAAAATCCCCTATCATTCCGGGAAATCCTTCGGACATGATAAAAACAACATCGAAGTACTAAAGTATCCGGTACTTTGGATGGGGTTCGTTAGGCCCAATAGATCTATCTTTAGGATTCGCGTCAATTACTATATCGGTTTACTAATTCTTATGTTACCAAGCAAAAAGGGGCATATTCGGCTTCGATCATTCAACCATATAATGTAGTTTCGATTACTTGTGTCTATTTCGTAAAATATTTATAAAAAATTTTGCATGTATTCTCAGCCCAAAAATATAAAGGGTAAAAAGGCAAATGAAACTCACCTATTGTATTTCGTAGTAAAAATACATATAACGTCATTGAACAAGTGCAAGGTTGGCCTCGGATTCACGAACCTATATTAATTATATATTTTTATATGTTGGTCAATATTTGTCTAATAATTTAAGTCAAGTCATAGTGTACCACAATCCTAATGCTCGAGACTAATATGCAGAAGTAAACAAAAGTCAATTTGACTAAAAATGATTTCCAAAATTTATATATGATTATTATATATTTTAAATATCGTCGTTTTATATTTTTAAATATTTTAAATGATTTATTAAAGTAAATAATATAATTCATTTATTAATAAATAAAATTTCATATAAAAATTTACTTTTATATATCTTAAATAAAATTTATAAAGTTCATTTGATATCATAAAAATATTACGATTAGTTTTATTAAGGTAATTATATTATCTGTATTACATATTTATTTGATAAAATAATTGATAATGCTAAAAACGAGCATATATTTCATAGCATTATTCCTCAAGAAAGACAAACTTTTAGTTGCAATTGTTCTATTTACAAGTGAGATTCGTTTAAATAATAAAAGGTGAATACAAAAGACAGATTCGACGAATTGAAGACGCAAACGACCAAAAAGCTCAAAAGTACAAAAGACAATAAAAAAAGGTTCCAATTATTGATAAGAAACGTCTCGAAATTACAAGAGTACAAGATTCAAAACGCAAAGTACAAAATATAAAATTGTACGCAAGGACGTTCGAAAATCCGGAACCGGGACCAGAGTCAACTCTCAACGCTCGACGCAACGGACTAAAAATTACAAGTTAACTATGTATATAAATATAATATAATATATAATTAATTATATTAATTATATATATATTATATATATATTATAAACCGTCGGCAAGAAAGACTCCAAAAGGGACTGAGCTGTAATTTCAAACTCCACGACTCGCGGAGTTTGAAGGCAAAAATGCCGCGAGTCGCGGAGCCCCAAAAGTCGAAAATCCCTATAAAAGCAAACGAATTCTGATCGCAAAAATAACCAAAAATCCATCTATCTCTCTATCTATATCGTATATATTTATATTTATATTTTAATTTTAATTTTAATTTTAATCCTAATAATAAGGGTATGTTAGCGAATGTTATAAGGGTGTAAGTCGAAATTCTGTCCGTGTAACGCTACGCTATTTTTAATCATTGTAAGTTATGTTCAATCTTTTTATATTAATGTCTCGTAGCTAAGTTATTATTATGCTTATTTAATCCGAAGTAATCATGATGTTGGGCTAATTACTAAAATTGGGTAATTGGGCTTTGTACCATAATTGGGGTTTGGACAAAAGAACGACACTTGTGGAAATTAGACTATGGGCTATTAATGGGTTTTATATTAACTAAACAATACCTTGTTAATTTAATATACAAACTTATAATTTGACGTATTTATATATAACCACATACGCTTGACTGGGTACGGTGGGCGGGATATCTATAAATACCAATAATTATTCATTTTACCGGATACGGAACTGGATTAATAGTTAATAAACTTGTTGAAACAGGGGTGAATTACATTCAAGGGTAATTGGTGTAATTGTTAACAAAGTAGTAAAACCTTGGTTTACACGCAGTCGATAACCTGGTGTATTCATTAAACAAAGTATTAAAACCTTGTTACAATTCGAATCCCCAATTAGTTGGAATATTTGACTTCGGGAATAAGAATAATTTGACGAAGGCTTTCGCTCTTTATATTTATGACTGATGGACTATTATGGACAAATCCGTATGGACATATTAAATAATCCAGGACAAAGGACAATTAACCCATGGGCATAAAACTAAAATCAACACGTCAAACATCATGATTACGGAAGTTTAAATAAGCATAATTCTTTTATTTCATATTTAATTTCCTTTATTTTATATTTAATTGCACTTCTAATTATCGCACTTTTATTTATTGTTATTTAATCGCACTTTTAATTATCGTACTTTTATTTTTCGCAATTTTATTTTATCGCACTTTTATTTATTGCAATTTCATTATCGTTATTTATTTTACGCTTTAAATTAAGTCTTTTATTTATTTAATATTTTACATTAGGTTTTAACTGCGACTAAAGTTTTAAAATCGACAAACCGGTCATTAAACGGTAAAAACCCTCCTTTATAATAATAATATTACTTATATATATATTTGTATTTCTATAAAAGTAAACTAATATAGCGTTAAGCTTTGTTTAAAAAGATTCCCTGTGGAACGAACCGGACTTACTAAAAACTACACTACTGTACGATTAGGTACACTGCCTATAAGTGTTGTAGCAAGGTTTAAGTATATCCATTCTCTAAATAAATAAATATCTTGTGTAAAATTGTATCGTATTTAATAGTATTTTCCTGCAAAAATATAAGCTATTTTATATACTACTCTGCTAAAACATCAAGTATTTTTGGCGCCGCTGCCGGGGAGATCTTCTTAAAAGCCGGAAGCGCAACGCTACATAAAAAAAAAAAGATTTTTAGTTTACTTTTATTAAAATTTGTTTTTATAAAAATACGTTTTAAATATTCAAAAATATAAAAAGAAAAACAAAAATTTATATATTTTTAAGAGTTTGTTAAAAGTTTTATAAGTTTCTTTATTTTTATTTTAGTTTATAAAAATATAAGTTTTATTTAAATATCTTTTATTTATATTAAAACAGAAAATTAGAAAACATAAAAAAAATAATAAATAAAAACGCGTCGAATTTTAAAAAAACTGTCATTTGAATTTCTGAACCCCGCGACTCGCGGGGTTTGCTTCATTGATTACCGCGACTCGCGGAGTTTCTCTGACGCCACCGACAGAACCCTAACTCTGCATTAATTACGAATAATTATTATAATTATTATTATAAAACCCTAATTAGGTTTTAATTAAATATTTATTTTAGTTTTTATTATTATTTTGTATATTTTGTTTAATTAGTTTAATTAATTTGTAAAATTAGTAGTTTTAATAAATAAATAATATAAAAATAATATTTTTATAAAAATTGTACTTTTTACAACTTTTTGTATATTTTTATATTTTGTCCCTTTTTAATCGTTGTAGCGTAATATTTGTATTTTTAGCTCATATTTAGTTTTAAACTTAGTTTTTGCCATAGTTATTTTTACTTCTAGATTTTTAGGCTTTGCCGTAGAATTCCTTAAGTGCTTTTTCTTTAGACTAAGATTTAGGTGCTTTAGAATTTTGCGACGCCTTTTTAAGTTTTAGTTTCTTTTTAAGTTATTTCCATTTGGGATATAGTTTTTCCTGTAAGCTTTAATATTTTTAGACACCTTTTACTATGTATCAATTATCATTCCAATTAGTAATCTCAATTTGCGATTATAATTTTAAGTTAGTTGTAGTAATAAGGTTAGGTTAGTCAAGTATTTTTAATTTTTATAAGTTTCTTTTATTTTTCCGTCACCTTTTATTTTTCAACCATTTTTCTTTTTCAATTCTTTTTCGACGAACTCTTTTTCTTTCTTATTTCTCGCTATTCTAGTTTTAGAACATAGATTTTTATTCTACTTCTTATCTAAATTTCTTAAAATTACGAAAATTTATTTTAAGTGGTTAAATTGATAGACATCAAAATTTTCTGGTTCGTAGTAATAGTTGGATTTGTACGTCGACCGGGTTATTGGAGCCAAACAGTCCTCAATTATATTGAGACCAAACGAATCCTGCCCCTCTGCTGCATCTTTTGGCTATTCGAAACGTGGGCAAAATCAGAAAAGTCTATTAATTGGATAACTTATTATAATTTTTCTTTCCTTTTAAAAACTAATAGGATATTCAGTGAATGCACCGAGCAAGACGTTCACCACCTTTTGTACGTTCACCACCTGTAACTAGATCAAGACATTTAGCAAATATTACTGCCGTTGATTTTTCTTTAGAATCGTCATCCAGTCGACCAAGTACTTCAGTTCAAATTTCCGATAATCCATTTTTTGAACCCGACCTCACAATTGAGAATCCGGAGAATATTCAGGAACGGTTCGTAGATCCTGAACCACTAAACTTTCCTCCGGAACCACCAATCATTCAAATAGAGATTGTTGAGGAATGAACCATTAAATCAGAATCCTCTAGTGATTCCGATTCAACAAATTCAATTATGGAGAATCTGAAACCTTTAAGTATGGAAGATCGAATGAGAGCTAAACGCACTGGCCAAGGTCACGCAATTACTCATCCAGACATTAATGCGCCAGATTATGAAATCAAAGGACAAATTCTACACATGGTGACTAATCAATGCCAATTTAGTGGTGCGCCGAAGGAAGATCCAAATGAACATCTACGTACCTTTAATAGGATCTGCACACTATTTAAAATCCGAGAAGTGGAGGATGAACAGATATATCTCATGTTATTTCCCTGGACTTTAAAGGGAGAAGCCAAAGATTGGTTGGAATCGTTACCTGAAGGGGCGATCGATACATGGGATGTTTTAGTTGACAAATTTCTTAAACAATTCTTTCCTGCATCTAAAGCCGTAAGACTTCAAGTAGAAATTGTTACGTTTACACAGAAACCGAATGAAACTCTATATGAGGCATGGACTAGATATGGAAAGTTGTTAAGAGGATGTCCGCAACATGGTTTAGACACCTGTCAAATAGTACAAATATTCTACCAAGGATGCGACATCACTACAAGGAAAGACATAGATATAGCAGCTGGTGGTTCTATTATGAAGAAAACCGAAACTGATGCTTACAAAATTATTGATAACACTGCTTCCCACTCACATGAGTGGCACCAAGAAAAAGACATCGTTAGATCATCTAAAGCAGCTAGAGCTGATTGTAGCCATGACTTAGATTCCATTTCCGCAAAGATAGATGCTGTGGAGAGACGAATGGAAAAGATGACTAAAGATATTCACTCAATACGAATTAGTTGTGAGCAGTGTGGAGGACCACATTTGACAAAAGATTGTCTCAATATTGAATTAACAATGGAACAAAGAGAGAATATTTCATACATAAACCAAAGGCCTGGAAATAATTATCAGAATAATTATCAACCGCCAAGACCAATTTACAATCAAAACCAGAATTATAACCGAAATATTCCATACAACAACCAACAAGGTCCTAGCAATCAACAAGTATCCAATAATACTTACAATCAGCAAAGACCTAATTTTCAAAACAAGCCACCACAACAAACCGATGATAAAAAGCCAAATTTAGAAGATATGATGACGAAGCTAGTTGAAACTCAAACGCAGTTTTTCACATCTCAAAAACAAACCAATGAACAAAATGCTCAAGCATTTAGAAATCAACAAGCTTCTATTCAAAATCTGGAACAAGAAGTGAGTAACCTAGCAAGGTTAATAGGTGAAAGAAAACCGGGAAGTCTACCTAGTGATACAAATGCTAACCCCCGAAATGAAACAGCTAAAGCTATTACCACAAGAAGTGGTACAACACTTAAACCACCTGAAATACCTGTAACTTCTGATGAAGCTATTCCTACTCCACAAGAACCACAACCTGATCAAGATAAGGAAAAAGAACCGGTAGTTGAAAAGGTTAATGAAAATAACACAGCTAAGGATAAACCTTATGTTAAACCATACCAACCACCACTTCCTTACCCCGAGTAAAATGAAGAAAGAGAAACTTGAAGCTGAGTAATCCAAATTCTTGGATATGTTTAAACAGATAAATGTAAATCTTCCTTTCATTGATGTGATTTCAGGAATGCCTAGATATGCTAAATTCTTGAAAGATCTAATTTCAAATAGAAAGAAAATGGAAGAACTCTCGGCTGTTACTATGAATGCTAATTGTTCAGCAGTGCTGTTGAATAAGATACCAGAAAAACTATCTGATCCAGGAAGTTTCACAATTCCATGTTTTCTGGGAAGTCTTAGTTCAATAGAAGCATTGGCAGACTTATGTGCTAGTATAAATTTAATGCCATATTCACTATACGCTAAACTAGACCTTGGAGAATTGAAACCAACCAGAATAAGCATACAACTAGCCGATAGATCAATAAAATATCCTAGAGGGATAATGGAGAACATGCTAGTTAAAGTTGGTACTTTAGTATTTCCAGTAGATTTTGTTGTTCTGGACATGGAAGAAGATTCTCAAGTTCCTCTCATATTAGGAAGACCATTCTTAAACACGGCTAAAGCAATGATAGACGTGTTCGGTAAGAAATTGACCGTAAGTATAGAGGATGAGAGTGTTACCTTTTCAGTTGATAGAGCAATGCAACAACCACAATCTGCAGATGATACATGTTATTATATTCAAACTATAGATGCACATGCAGAATTATTAGAAGAATTTCCAGAATTATAAGGAACAGGAGAATGTTCTTTAGGAGAAGGTAATGAACCAATTGATGAAGTTGAAATGTTAGCTACACTTATAGCTAATGGATATGAACCAACAACAGAAGAAATCCAAATGCTAAAAGAAGAAGACAGATATCGATATAAATCATCGATAGAAGAACCTCCGAAATTAGAGTTAAAGCCACTTCCAAACCATTTGGAATACGCTTATTTACATGGTGAATCTGAATTACCTGTAATAATATCGTCTTCTCTTACTGAAAATGAGAAATTACAACTCATTTTTGTGTTGAAAGCTCATAAACCAGCCATTGCATGGAAGATTCATGATATTAAAGGAATAAGTCCTTCGTATTGCACACATAAAATCCTTATGGAAGAAGGTCATAAAACGTATGTGCAACGCCAACGAAGACTAAATCCTAATATGCAAGATGTAGTTAAGAAAGAGATTATTAAACTGCTAGATGTAGGTCTAATTTATCCAATTTCTGATAGTCCATGGGTAAGCCCAGTTCAATGCGTGCCTAAGAAGGGTGGCATGACTGTCATTACAAATGAGAAAAATGAGCTTATTCCTACTAGGACTGTAACAGGATGGCGTGTATGTAATGATTATAGAAAATTAAATGACGCCACCAGAAAAGATCACTTTCCCTTACCTTTCATTGATCAAATGTTGGAAAGATTAGCCGAAAATAGTTACTATTGTTTTCTAGATGGATTTTCCGGATATTTTCAAATTCCAATAGCACCCGAGGACCAAGAGAAAACCACATTCACTTGCCCTTATGGTACTTTTGCTTACAAACGCATGCCATTTGGACTTTGTAACGCCCCTGCAACCTTTCAAAGGTGTATGATGGCGATTTTTCATGACATGATAGAAGAATGCATGGAAGTATTCATGGATGACTTTTCAGTCTTCGGTGATACATTTGAATCATGTCTAGTTAATCTGGAACGAATGCTTATTAGATGCGAACAATCAAATCTAGTTCTTAATTGGGAGAAATGCCATTTCATGGTTAAAGAAGGCATCGTTCTTGGTCATAAAATTTCAAAAGAAGGAATTGAAGTGGATAGAGCTAAAGTAGATGTAATTGCTAAACCTCCACATCCCACCAATGTTAGAAGAGTTAGGAGTTTTCTAGGGCATGCCGGTTTTTACCGACGTTTCATAAAAGATTTTTCTAAAATTGCCACTCCTATGAATAAACTCCTAGAAAAGGATGCTCCATTCATCTTTTCAGATGAGTGTATCAAATCTTTTAATATTCTTAAAGAAAAACTTACTAATGCGCCGATCATGATAACACCAAATTGGAATCTACCATTTGAACTAATGTGCGATGCAAGTGATTTTGCAATGGGAGCCGTTTTAGGACAAAGGATTGAAAAACGATTTCAACCTATATATTATGCTAGTAAGACGTTACAAGGAGCACAAACGAACTATACAACTACTGAAAAAGAACTCCTTGCTATTGTCTTTGCTTTTGACAAATTTTGATCATATCTCGTTCTAGCAAAAACGGTGGTCTATACCGACCATTCTGCTCTTAGATACCTATTTTCAAAACAAGATGCTAAACCAAGATTAATCCGTTGGATCTTACTCTTACAAGAGTTTGATATTGAAATCCGAGATAAAAGAGGAGCAGAAAATCTCGCCGCTGATCATCTTTCTCGTCTTGAAAATCCCGAATTAGAAGTTCTAAATGAATCGGCCATACAAGACAACTTTCCTGATGAATATCTATTGAAGATAGATTATAAAGAAATTCCATGGTTTGCAGACTATGCAAACTATTTAGTATGTGGATTCCTTGAAAAAGGATTATCTACCAAAGACGAAAGAAATTCTTCAGTGATATAAAACACTATTTCTGGGAAGATCCACATTTGTTTAAAAGTTGTCCAGATGGAATAATACGCCGATGTGTATTTGGAGATGAAGCTAGTAAAATTTTAAACCGTTGTCACACAGGACCAACTGGAGGGCATTATGGGCCTCAACTAACAGCAAGAAAAGCTTATGATGCTGGATTCTATTGGCCTACAATTTACAAAGACGCACACCTTCTTTGCAAATCCTGTGATGCTTGTCAAAGGGCTGGAAAAATAAGTCAACGTGAAGAAATGCCACAAAATGTCATCCAAGTATGTGAAGTATCTGACATTTGGGGTATTGACTTTATGGGTCCATTTCCAAAATCTCATAATAATCTATATATACTCGTAGCCATTGATTATGTATCTAAATGGGCGGAAGCACAAGCTCTCCCAACTAACGATGCACGAGTTGTAGTCAACTTTTTAAAACGTCTTTTTGCAAGGTTTGGAACACCGAAAGCTTTAATAAGTGATCGGGGTACTCATTTCTGTAATAATCAACTTGAGAAAGTTCTTAAAAGATATGGAGTAACTCATAAAATCTCCACCGCATATCATCCACAAACAAGTAGACAAGTTGAAAATACCAACCGAGCTTTAAAACGTATTATAGAGAAAACCGTAGGATCAAATCCGAAGGAATGGTCCATTAAATTAGAGGATGCACTCTGGGCTTTTAGAACAGCCTACAAATCTCCAATTGGAACCACACCTTTTAGACTTGTTTATGGAAAAGCATGTCATCTTCCAGTAGAAATTGAACACAAAGCATTTTGGGCTTTGAAAATATGTAATCTTGATTTACATGAAGCTGGACGTCTACGATTAAGTCAACTAAACGAATTAGAAGAATTAAGACATGAAGCATACGAAAATTCGTTAATCTATAAAGAAAGAACGAAGAAATGGCATGATAAAAGAATCAGAAGTTCAAAAGAATTTAAAGAAGGAGACAGAGTTCTTCTTTTCAATTCACGATTCAAGCTATTTCCTGGAAAATTGAAATCAAGATGGTCTGGACCATTCATAGTCAAAAGAGTTTTCCCATACGGAACGATAGAATTAATAAATTCAAATGGGATTGAATTTAAAGTTAATGGTCACAGAGTTAAACATTACATACATGGTCCGATGGAAGTCGACAACGAAGTTAATCACAATTTTGACACCACAGCTAACTAAGTGTGGGGAGAATCAAAGGGGTTTATGTATTTCTGTTAGAGTTAGATTGTCTGTTTTCGTGTAGTTCTCGAAAATGGAACCCGAATGGTCTTTCCCTAGCAGACCCTAAAGAACTAGTCTTCTCCCCCCATTCTGAATTTTTTATTTTTTTAGGTTTTTACAAAATGAAGACTGCCTGTGAACTAAACCATGGTCTAATGCTACACGCTTTGATCACTAAATGTAATAATGACATACTCCCGAGTGAATTAGTATCAGTAATCAGAGAAAGAATGGACGGAGTTAGAAAAGAATCCAGATGCGAAGATAAGAAGTTACAATTTGGTAAAGGAAAATCAAAATCCGCAGCGAAAAGAAGAGCACGACACCTAGAAAGATGTCACAAATGCAGAAAATGGTCACATGGAGGTAAATGTTCAAATAATCAAACCTATTCAAATACCGAATTTGTTACTTTATGCATAGACGGACCGTTCATATGTTTAGAAGAAAAGACACGGAATGCTCGAGGTTACGCCTATGTAGCTATGGAAAACCAATTAAATCGACTATCTTATGAATGAGATAGATCATATAACTAAGAAATCTATTTCATAGGTATGTTTGTACAGTTTTTATTTTATTTATTTTTATTTTTAAACCTTTTGATGATAAACGCTAATTTGTTCGCTATAAACTATTAAATTGGTATTAAATAAAATTAGGTTTGGCGACCGAAATTATTGATATCATTCAAAAATTTATTACATCACTGCGAAATTTAACGTTTATTCTTAAGGTATAAATATCTTTAATCAATCAACCCAAAATATTTCAAAAATTCGTCATGAGTTAAATTAGGTCTTGGAACCGAAATTACTTTACCGAAAAGAGGGGCGCATATTTTTGATAATATTTGATTGATTAAAGTGGGATAAAAAGCCAAAAAGATTTTTAATTTTATTTTTACCATGTTTTTAAAATTAATATTTAAATCTTAAATTAATATTGTAAACTTAGTAAAAACAATATATTTAAAATTGTAAATATTTGAAAAATTAATATAAGTTTGGTATGAATTTATAATATGAATTTTTAAATTAAGTTTGGTGTGAATTTTTAATTTTTAAAATATGAAATTTTAATTTTATGCATTTCAAATTTTAAGTTTGGTGTGAATTTTTAATATTAATTTTGAATTTTATATTTAAATTGTGTGAATTTAAAAACAAAAATTTACTTTATCTCATTAAGTTAAAAATATGATTTTTAAAATTCGTCGTAAGTTGAAGACTAGGTCTTTGAACCGAAATTGCTTTACCCAAGGAAGGGACGAGAACTTTTATTATCATTATTTTTAATCTTATTGAATTAAAGTATGCCAAAAACATTGAAAAAACCCAAAAATCTTAGCTTTTAAAACAATCGCTACAAAAAGATAAATTTTAAAATTTTGTCGAGGGACGGACTAGGACATCGATCCGAAACGACCTCGTCCTAAATAACAAGGGAAACAAAATTTTAAAATTAAGTACTTAATTGTTTTATAAGTTAATGATTATAAAAAAAAAAAATAGCAAACTCCGCGACTCGCGGAGTTTGGAGGTTTAATCCCCGCGAGTCGCGGGAGGACCAAAATACAAAAAAAAATATAAACGCACAAACTGATCAGTCCACACCCCCAAAACAGAAAACACTGCGAAATACTCCGAAAAAACACCCAAAAACACCCCCAAAATCACAATTTTTAACCGTTAATCACCAAATCTTTTACTAAAATCATGTTGAGAAGGATGCTATCTAGGAATTACTCAAGAAAAACGGTAAATTTCTACACCTAAACACCATTTAATCCGAAATTAGTGTTCTTGAGAAATTTTTTTCCCAATTTGATTTTGATGCTTTTTAGTGTAATTAGGCTTAAATTGTTTATGTATTATGCTTGTATAACCTAGATTGATGCTGTTTAACATGATTAGAAGCCTTAAACTTCAAATTTTGAGTAATCTAGGGTTTGTGTTCTTGAGCAAATTTGGGGCTTTTTGATATAAACAGGTTATGGCCGATTTTTGTCATGAATTGTTGCTAAATTAAGTAGTGTAACATGTCTAGGTAGTTAAATGATTCAAACTTTGAGCCTAAACATGATTTTGAGAATTAAAGTGGACTTTTTCAAGTCTAAAATTGATGAACTTGATTTTTGAAAGATAATGCCATTTGAAACTTGTTTAATTGCTAGTAATGATTATTTTAACATGTTATTTTAGTTGAATGCTATTGAACTTGGCGAACATTTTCGTATATGCTTATTTGAAAAAGTGTAGATTTGATGAAAATATGAAAATAAGCTTAAGTTTGATATAAATTGATCATGTCATTGTAATTATTTTGATTGATGATTTTGCTGACACTAATGCATATTTGGATGCACAAAAATTGTGTTTGATGTGTTTTGCAGACTGAAAGGGGTGAATCTTCATCCCAAGCTCGCAATGCTCCTGCTAAGAATGCGGAACAACAGGAGGTGGATAACTACTACAAGCAGGATATACCTCATCCGGTCATGACATTTTCTGATATGCACTTGGAAGAGTTGCACCCGAACCTGAGATTTGACAGACTTTGGATAGATTATCCAAAATATCAAAGGGGTTTGCATACTCTTCATTCTAAGGTTGTTGAGGTACCTAGGGTCATAGAATGGGGACCCTTAGAAGCTGTAGAATTGGCCGGGCCAATTAGGGAATTACTTGTACAGAGGTATGGTAATTCTACTTTTAATGACTGGGTACGTTTATTCACCATGCGTAGACCTGTATATAAAGTATGGTGTGAAGAATTATTGTGTAGTATAGAGTTGAATGATCGGGTAACTAGTTTAACCGATCGATTTTTTATTAGATTTTTGTTAGGCGGTTCGATGCACCACATGTCTTTACTAGACATGGCTCAGGCTTTACGTATATATACGCCTGAGGAGTTAGCATCTGCCGATTGTAGAGGGTTGATACTAAACGGTAGAAAGATAGATGAAAATTTTGATACACACGGTGTGTGGAGTCAAATGACAAGCCATCACTGTTTCAAAGAGGGAAATTACTCTTATTTGAATATAGATAGAGCCGAATTAAGAGTGATTCATAGGTTTTTAGCTAATTCGATTACACAAAGAGGAAAGAACAAGGAAAAGGTAAATGAACAGGATTTGTTTTACCATATGTGTATTCGAGACCCACAAAGCGCTGTAAGTATACCGTATTGTGTGGGTTATTATTCATCAGCTATGGTTAGGGGGATGCGACCGCATAGCATAATAGGAGGTGGTATTTTTATTACTTTGATTGGTGAATATCTCGGTGTGGATATAAGTCGGGGGGGATTATTAGTAGAAGAACCAGAACCCCGCGATACTATAGGTTTAAATGTATACCATGGTGCGAAAGTTTTGAAGAGGCGAAATAACGCCGCAGTACCATACCATGGTAGACATCCACAGGTTGAGAGAAACCAACAGCAAGGTAATGTAGGAGGGGGGAATGAGATGCAATAAATGCAAAGGTTTATAGCTTCTCAGGAGTATGAAAATGCTAGACAGAGAGCATTTGAAGATTGGCAAGTTCATCAGAACCAAATCATAGCTCATTGCCAACATATAGGTAGAAACTATATTCCTACACCGAAACCCATCTTCCCTCCCTGGACTATAGAGATGCAACCACCGTATCCTACGTATAACCCTGCCGAAGCATTCTATAGCACCTATGGTTATGCCTGGAACCCCTATTGGTACCAGTATCATCCCTAGTATACTTAGTTTTATTTATTTTGTAATTTGTAATGATTGATACGTTTAATACTTATGTTAATAATGTAATAGTTTTTATAATTTTCTAACTTTTATTCTTAGATTTTAATAATTTTTGAATGTGGGGTAATATACCAAACTTCAAAAATAAGTATATATGTTTGCAGTTTATCTTATGTACACAACAGGGTAAAACAACGCATTTTCAAAGACTGGCATTAAGTTCAGCAAAAGCAACAAATTTTGACGACAAGATGCAAAATATATGTGAAATAACAACAAGACGGAATGAACAAATGATGTGCACCATTTATCATTCAGCAAACAAACGCCAATATATTTGGAAACTTTGATAAAAATTTAATCATTTTCACACAAATCACCCTCAATAATTTAAATTATTACTGATTTCTTGCAAATGAGGGCATTGCAAGATCTTAAGTGTGGGAAGGGGTTAAATTCTTTCGGATTTTAAAATTTTTTACTTTATACACTCGGTTACCATTAAAAATACTAGTAAAGCAGTAGTTGTATTAGAATCTAGTGCTCTCTGATAAAAAAGAACAGCCCTAGTCTTATATACTGACTACCCAATTCTAGTAAAATTTTTCAAAATTTTCAATTAAATGAACTCAAAATCATGTTTATACATATTTATGAACGATAAAACTAGGTTTTAACACCGAAATTATTGTTACCTCGGAAAGGACGATAAAAAGGAAAATAAAAGCCAAGTGTGGGAAAATTTACCAAGTTATCTTAAACATATGTCACATATATCTGTAACAAATAACTGAAAATACTTTTGCTTTGGACTAAACTAAACTGTTTTACCCGATGAAAGAAAAGAAAGATGGATCTACACGATGAATCAATTCCATCATTAAAAGGAAGTAAAGTCTTCCGAAAAAGAAACGCGCTTCTTAATTTAGGTCATGAAGTTGTCATCCAGACCAGCTGTAGGTTGACGAAAAATCTAGAAAAGTCATCACTAAAATCAGCAGGAAATCCACGGACCTCAGCATTAAACAGGGTCGCCAAGTGGTCAGATTTATCCTAATCATGAGAAGGATTTATCTCGTACAATGGGGGGGCACCATGCAAATTAGCTTGATAAGACTAATGAATCAGATCCCCAGAAAGGATAATCTCCTTAAAAGATCAAAAATCAGCTTTTAAGCCTGATATTACTCAATCCTTGAGATTGACCTTAAAGATTGAGAATTACAAACTCATGGAATTCAATGATATCTAAACTTGAGCTTGAACTAGAAAATATTTTGATCAAAATTACAAACCGATTTGTTTTCTGAAAACCCTATTTTCAATGTGTTCATTACCATTGAACGTAAAATCCTAGGAATTCACCTGGAATTCATTAGGTCACCTGAACTAAATCAGGTGTCAACCGTAAGAACGGTGGTTGCATAGCATGGTCAAAGACAGGACCTTGTGCCAGATCGAAAAAATCATAAGGGTGAGCTTTACTATTGCTCCTACCAAGGATAGTAATTGTGTCCGACACGTTATAGACCATAATTAAAAGCATGTCAGGGGACATTGCCTTAACAGTTGCTTGTTCAACGCTTTCCTTTACAACCGGACGGTAGTTTACCGAAAAGTAATATACAGGACAAGTAAACTGGACGTGTTGCTTTCCAAATACAAGGTTAGCAAGTGGGTGACACAAAACCATAAGTTTTGAGCTAAAATTTTCAAATCTGAAACCCACCAAACCCACAAAAATATTTTGCAAACACCGGTAAAGGGTTATTCCGGAAAACTTATCTAGGGTAAAAACTAGATTTAATTTTCAAAAGATCAAATGTTTTCATAAAGATCCAATTTCCTTAATGGATCTAAATTTTTATAGTCATGTGGGACTGTAAACCATATCGTTACTACCATTGTTTATACCGCCGTATAGAAAATCACTGATGTACAAAGTGTGAAGAATAAGGAAGTGATTCTAGTATTTCAAGACGATATTGCTTGAGGACAAGCAACGCTCAAGTGTGGGAATATTTGATAATGCTAAAAACGAACATATATTTCATAGCATTATTCCTCAAGAAAGACAAACTTTTAGTTGCAATTGTTCTATTTACAAGTGAGATTCGTTTAAATAATAAAAGGTGAAGACAAAAGACAGATTCGACGAATTGAAGACGCAAACGACCAAAAAGCTCAAAAGTACAAAAGACAATAAAAAAAGGTTCCAATTATTGATAAGAAACGTCTCGAAATTACAAGAGTACAAGATTCAAAACGCAAAGTACAAAATATAAAATTGTACGCAAGGACGTTCGAAAATCCGGAACCGGGACCAGAGTCAACTCTCAACGCTCGACGCAACGGACTAAAAATTACAAGTTAACTATGTATATAAATATAATATAATATATAATTAATTATATTAATTATATATATATTATATATATATTATAAACCGTCGGCAAGAAAGACTCCAAAAGGGACTGAGCTGTAATTTCAAACTCCGCGACTCGCGGAGTTTGAAGGCAAAAATGCCGCGAGTCGCGGAGCCCCAAAAGTTGAAAATCCCTATAAAAGCAAACGAATTCTGATCTCAAAAATAACCAAAAATCCATCCATCTCTCTATCTATATCGTATATATTTATATTTATATTTTAATTTTAATTTTAATTTTAATCCTAATAATAAGGGTATGTTAGCGAATGTTACAAGGGTGTAAGTCGAAATTCTGTCCGTGTAACGCTACGCTATTTTTAATCATTGTAAGTTATGTTCAACCTTTTTATATTAATGTCTCGTAGCTAAGTTATTATTATGCTTATTTAATCCGAAGTAATCATGATGTTGGGCTAATTACTAAAATTGGGTAATTGGGCTTTGTACCATAATTGGGGTTTGGACAAAAGAACGACACTTGTGGAAATTAGACTATGGGCTATTAATGGGTTTTATATTAACTAAACAATACCTTGTTAATTTAATATACAAACTTATAATTTGACGTATTTATATATAACCACATACGCTTGACTGGGTACGGTGGGCGGGATATCTATAAATACCAATAATTATTCATTTTACCGGATACGGAACTGGATTAATAGTTAATAAACTTGTTGAAACAGGGGTGAATTACATTCAAGGGTAATTGGTGTAATTGTTAACAAAGTAGTAAAACCTTGGTTTACACGCAGTCGATAACCTGGTGTATTCATTAAACAAAGTATTAAAACCTTGTTACAATTCGAATCCCCAATTAGTTGGAATATTTGACTTCGGGAATAAGAATAATTTGATGAAGGCTTTCGCTCTTTATATTTATGACTGATGGACTATTATGGACAAATCCGTATGGACATATTAAATAATCCAGGACAAAGGACAATTAACCCATGGGCATAAAACTAAAATCAACACGTCAAACATCATGATTACGGAAGTTTAAATAAGCATAATTCTTTTATTTCATATTTAATTTCCTTTATTTTATATTTAATTGCACTTCTAATTATCGCACTTTTATTTATTGTTATTTAATCGCACTTTTAATTATCGTACTTTTATTTTTCGCAATTTTATTTTATCGCACTTTTATTTATTGCAATTTCATTATCGTTATTTATTTTACGCTTTAAATTAAGTCTTTTATTTATTTAATATTTTACATTAGGTTTTAACTGCGACTAAAGTTTTAAAATCGACAAACCGGTCATTAAACGGTAAAAACCCCCCTTTATAATAATAATATTACTTATATATATATTTATATTTCTATAAAAGTAAACTAATATAGCGTTAAGCTTTGTTTAAAAAGATTCCCTGTGGAACGAACCGGACTTACTAAAAACTACACTACTGTACGATTAGGTACACTGCCTATAAGTGTTGTAGCAAGGTTTAAGTATATCCGTTCTCTAAATAAATAAATATCTTGTATAAAATTGTATCGTATTTAATAGTATTTTCCTGCAAAAATATAAGCTATTTTATATACTACTCTGCTAAAACATCAAGTATTTTTGGCGCCGCTGCCGGGGAGATCTTCTTAAAAGCCGGAAGCGCAACGCTACATAAAAAAAAAAAAGATTTTTAGTTTACTTTTATTAAAATTTGTTTTTATAAAAATACGTTTTAAATATTCAAAAATATAAAAAGAAAAACAAAAATTTATATATTTTTAAGAGTTTGTTAAAAGTTTTATAAGTTTCTTTATTTTTATTTTAGTTTATAAAAATATAAGTTTTATTTAATTATCTTTTATTTATATTAAAACAGAAAATTAGAAAACATAAAAAAAAAAAAAAACGCGTCGAATTTTAAAAAAACTGCCATTTGAGTTTCTGAACCCCGCGACTCGCGGGGTTTGCTTCATTGATTACCGCGACTCGCGGAGTTTCTCTGACGCCACCGACAGAACCCTAACTCTGCATTAATTACGAATAATTATTATAATTATTATTATAAAACCCTAATTAGGTTTTATTTAAATATTTATTTTAGTTTTTATTATTATTTTGTATATTTTGTTTAATTAGTTTAATTAATTTGTAAAATTAGTAGTTTTAATAAATAAATAATATAAAAATAATATTTTTATAAAAATTGTACTTTTTACAACTTTTTGTATATTTTTATATTTTGTCCCTTTTTAATCGTTGTAGCGTAATATTTGTATTTTTAGCTCAAATTTAGTTTTAAACTTAGTTTTTGCCATAGTTATTTTTACTTCTAGATTTTTAGGCTTTGCCGTAGAATTCCTTAAGTGCTTTTTCTTTAGACTAAGATTTAGGTGCTTTAGAATTTTGCGACGTCTTTTTAAGTTTTAGTTTCTTTTTAAGTTATTTCCATTTGGGATATAGTTTTTCCTGTAAGCTTTAATATTTTTAGACACCTTTTACTATGTATCAATTATCATTCCAATTAGTAATCTCAATTTGCGATTATAATTTTAAGTTAGTTGTAGTAATAAGGTTAGGTTAGTCAAGTATTTTTAATTTTTATAAGTTTCTTTTATTTTTCCTTCACCTTTTATTTTTCAACCATTTTTCTTTTTCAATTCTTTTTCGACGAACTCTTTTTCTTTGTTATTTCTCGCTATTCTAGTTTTAGGACATAGATTTTTATTCTACTTCTTATCTAAATTTCTTAAAATTACGAAAATTTATTTTAAGTGGTTAAATTGATAGACATCAAAATTTTCTGGTTCGTAGTAATAGTTGGATTTGTACGTGGACCGGGTTATTGGAGCCAAACAGTCCTCAATTATATTGAGACCAAACGAATCCTGCCCCTCTGCTGCATCTTTTGGCTATTCGAAACGTGGGCAAAATCAGAAAAGTCTATTAATTGGATAACTTATTATAATTTTTCTTTCCTTTTAAAAACTAATAGGATATTCAGTGAATGCACCGAGCAAGACGTTCACCACCTTTTGTACGTTCACCACCTGTAACTAGATCAAGACATTTAGCAAATATTACTGCCGTTGATTTTTCTTTAGAATCGTCATCCAGTCGACCAAGTACTTCAGTTCAAATTTCCGATAATCCATTTTTTGAACCCGACCTCACAATTGAGAATCCGGAGAATATTCAGGAACGGTTCGTAGATCCTGAACCACTAAACTTTCCTCCGGAACCACCAATCATTCAAACAGAGATTGTTGAGGAACGAACCATTAAATCAGAATCCTCTAGTGATTCTGATTCAACAAATTCAATTATGGAGAATCTGGAACCTTTAAGTATGGAAGACCGAATGAGAGCTAAACGCACTGGCCAAGGTCACGCAATTACTCATCCAGACATTAATGCGCCAGATTATGAAATCAAAGGACAAATTCTACACATGGTGACTAATCAATGCCAATTTAGTGGTGCGCCGAAGGAAGATCCAAATGAACATCTACGTACCTTTAATAGGATCTGCACACTATTTAAAATCCGAGAAGTGGAGGATGAACAGATATATCTCATGTTATTTCCCTGGACTTTAAAGGGAGAAGCCAAAGATTGGTTGGAATCGTTACCTGAAGGGGCGATCGATACATGGGATGTTTTAGTTGACAAATTTCTTAAACAATTCTTTCCTGCATCTAAAGCCGTAAGACTTCAAGCAGAAATTGTTACGTTTACACAGAAACGAATGAAACTCTATATGAGGCATGGACTAGATATGGAAAGTTGTTAAGAGGATGTCCGCAACATGGTTTAGACACCTGTCAAATAGTACAAATATTCTACCAAGGATGCGACATCACTACAAGGAAAGACATAGATATAGCAGCTGGTGGTTCTATTACGAAGAAAACCGAAACTGATGCTTACAAAATTATTGATAACACTGCTTCCCACTCACATGAGTGGCACCAAGAAAAAGACATCGTTAGATCATCTAAAGCAGCTAGAGCCGATTCTAGCCATGACTTAGATTCCATTTCCGCAAAGATAGATGTTGTGGAGAGACGAATGGAAAAGATGACTAAAGATATTCACTCAATACGAATTAGTTGTGAGCAGTGTGGAGGACCACATTTGACAAAAGATTGTCTCAGTATTGAATTAACAATGGAACAAAGAGAGAATATTTCATACATAAACCAAAGGCCTGGAAATAATTATCAGAATAATTATCAACCGCCAAGACCAATTTACAATCAAAACCAGAATTATAACCGAAATATTCCATACAACAACCAACAAGGTCCTAGCAATCAACAAGTATCCAATAATACTTACAATCAGCAAAGACCTAATTTTCAAAACAAGCCACCACAACAAACCGATGATAAAAAGCCAAATTTAGAAGATATGATGACGAAGCTAGTTGAAACTCAAACGCAGTTTTTCACATCTCAAAAACAAACCAATGAACAAAATGCTCAAGCATTTAGAAATCAACAAGCTTCTATTCAAAATCTGGAACAAGAAGTGAGTAACCTAGCAAGGTTAATAGGTGAAAGAAAACCGGGAAGTCTACCTAGTGATACAAATGCTAACCCCCGGAATGAAACAGCTAAAGCTATTACCACAAGAAGTGGTACAACACTTAAACCACCTGAAATACCTGTAACTTCTGATGAAGCTATTCCTACTCCACAAGAACCACAACCTGATCAAGATAAGGAAAAAGAACCGGTAGTTGAAAAGGTTAATGAAGATAACACAGCTAAGGATAAACCTTATGTTAAACCATACCAACCACCACTTCCTTACCCGAGTAAAATGAAGAAAGAGAAACTTGAAGCCGAGCAATCCAAATTCTTGGATATGTTTAAACAGATAAATGTAAATCTTCCTTTCATTGATGTGATTTCAGGAATGCCTAGATATGCTAAATTCTTGAAAGATCTAATTTCAAATAGAAAGAAAATGGAAGAACTCTCGGCTGTTACTATGAATGCTAATTGTTCAGCAGTGCTGTTGAATAAGATACCAGAAAAACTATCTGATCCAGGAAGTTTCACAATTCCATGTTTTCTGGGAAGTCTTAGTTCAATAGAAGCATTGGCAGACTTAGGTGCTAGTATAAATTTAATGCCATATTCACTATACGCTAAACTAGACCTTGGAGAATTGAAACCAACCAGAATAAGCATACAACTAGCCGATAGATCAATAAAATATCCTAGAGGGATAATGGAGAACATGCTAGTTAAAGTTGGTACTTTAGTATTTCCAGTAGATTTTGTTGTTCTGGACATGGAAGAAGATTCTCAAGTTCCTCTCATATTAGGAAGACCATTCTTAAACACGGCTAAAGCAATGATAGACGTGTTCGGTAAGAAATTGACCCTAAGTATAGAGGATGAGAGTGTTACCTTTTCAGTTGATAGAGCAATGCAACAACCACAATCTGCAGATGATACATGTTATTATATTCAAACTATAGATGCACATGCAGAATTATTAGAAGAATTTCCAGAATTACAAGGAACAGGAGAATGTTCTTTAGGAGAAGGTAATGAACCAATTGATGAAGCTGAAATGTTAGCTACACTTATAGCTAATGGATATGAACCAACAATAGAAGAAATCCAAATGCTAAAAGAAGAAGACAGATATCGATATAAATCATCGATAGAAGAACCTCCAAAATTAGAGTTAAAGCCACTTCCAAACCATTTGGAATACGCTTATTTACATGGTGAATCTGAATTACCTGTAATAATATCGTCTTTTCTTACTGAAAATGAGAAATCACAACTCATTTCTGTGTTGAAAGCTCATAAACCAGCCATTGCATGGAAGATTCATGATATTAAAGGAATAAGTCCTTCGTATTGCACACATAAAATCCTTATAGGAGAAGGTCATAAAACGTATGTGCAACGCCAACGAAGACTAAATCCTAATATGCAAGATGTAGTTAATAAAGAGATTATTAAACTGCTAGATGCAGGTCTAATTTATCCAATTTCTGATAGTCCATGGGTAAGCCCAGTTCAATGCGTGCCTAAGAAGGGTGGCATGACTGTCATTACAAATGAGAAAAATGAGCTTATTCCTACTAGGACTGTAACAGGATGGCGTGTATGTATTGATTATAGAAAATTAAATGACGCCACCAGAAAAGATCACTTTCCCTTACCTTTCATTGATCAAATGTTGGAAAGATTAGCCGGAAATAGTTACTATTGTTTTCTAGATGGATTTTCCGGATATTTTCAAATTCCAATAGCACCCGAGGACCAAGAGAAAACCACATTCACGTGCCCTTATGGTACTTTTGCTTACAAACGCATGCCATTTGGACTTTGTAACGCCCCTGCAACCTTTCAAAGGTGTATGATGGCGATTTTTCATGACATGATAGAAGAATGCATGGAAGTATTCATGGATGACTTTTCAGTCTTCGGTGATACATTTAAATCATGTATAGTTAATCTGGAACGAATGCTTATTAGATGCGAACAATCAAATCTAGTTCTTAATTGGGAGAAATGCCATTTCATGGTTAAAGAAGGCATCGTTCTTGGTCATAAAATTTCAAAAGAAGGAATTGAAGTGGATAGAGCTAAAGTAGATGTAATTGCTAAACCTCCACATCCCACCAATGTTAGAGGAGTTAGGAGTTTTCTAGGGCATGCCGGTTTTTACCGACGTTTCATAAAAGATTTTTCTAAAATTGCCACTCCTATGAATAAACTCCTAGAAAAGGATGCTCCATTCATCTTTTCAGATGAGTGTATCAAATCTTTTAATATTCTTAAAGAAAAACTTACTAATGTGCCGATCATGATAACACCAAATTGGAATCTACCATTTGAACTAATGTGCGATGCAAGTGATTTTGCAATGGGAGCCGTTTTAGGACAAAGGATTGAAAAACGATTTCAACCTATATATTATGCTAGTAAGACGTTACAAGGAGCACAAACGAATTATACAACTACTGAAAAAGAACTCCTTGCTATTGTCTTTGCTTTTGACAAATTTCGATCATATCTCGTTCTAGCAAAAACGGTGGTCTATACCGACCATTCTGCTCTTAGATACCTATTTTCAAAACAAGATACTAAACCAAGATTAATCCGTTGGATCTTACACTTACAAGAGTTTGATATTGAAATCCGAGATAAAAGAGGAGCAGAAAATCTCGCCGCTGATCATCTTTCTCGTCTTGAAAATCCCGAATTAGAAGTTCTAAATGAATCGGCCATACAAGACAACTTTCCTGATGAATATCTATTGAAGATAGATTATAAAGAAATTCCATGGTTTGCAGACTATGCAAACTATTTAGTATGTGGATTCCTTGAAAAAGGATTATCGTACCAAAGACGAAAGAAATTCTTCAGTGATATAAAACACTATTTCTGGGAAGATCCACATTTGTTTAAAAGTTGTCCAGATGGAATAATACGCCGATGTGTATTTGGAGATGAAGCTAGTACAATTTTAAACCATTGTCACACAGGACCAACTGGAGGGCATTATGGGCCTCAACTAACAGCAAGAAAAGCTTATGATGCTGGATTCTATTGGCCTACAATTTACAAAGACGCACACCTTCTTTGCAAATCCTGTGATGCTTGTCAAAGGGCCGGAAAAATAAGTCAACGTGATGAAATGCCACAAAATGTCATCCAAGTATGTGAAGTATTTGACATTTGGGGTATTGACTTTATGGGTCCATTTCCAAAATCTCATAATAATCTATATATACTCGTAGCCATTGATTATGTATCTAAATGGGCGGAAGCACAAGCTCTCCCAACTAACGATGCACGAGTTGTAGTCAACTTTTTAAAACGTCTTTTTGCAAGGTTTGGAACACCGAAAGCTTTAATAAGTGATCGGGGTACTCATTTCTGTAATAATCAACTTGAGAAAGTTCTTAAAAGATATGGAGTAACTCATAAAATCTCCACCGCATATCATCCACAAATAAGTGGACAAGTTGAAAATACCAACCGAGCTTTAAAACGTATTATAGAGAAAACCGTAGGATCAAATCCGAAGGAATGGTCCATTAAATTGGAGGATGCACTCTGGGCTTTTAGAACAGCCTACAAAACTCCAATTGGAACCACACCTTTTACACTTGTTTATGGAAAAGCATGTCATCTTCCAGTAGAAATTGAACACAAAGCATTTTGGGCTTTGAAAATATGTAATCTTGATTTACATGAAGCTGGACGTCTACGATTAAGTCAACTAAACGAATTAGAAGAATTAAGACATGAAGCATACGAAAATTCGTTAATCTATAAAGAAAGAACGAAGAAATGGCATGATAAAAGAATCAGAAGTTCAAAAGAATTTAAAGAAGGAGACAGAGTTCTTCTTTTCAATTCACGATTCAAGCTATTTCCTGGAAAATTGAAATCAAGATGGTCTGGACCATTCATAGTCAAAAGAGTTTTCCCATACGGAACGATAGAATTAATAAATTCAAATGAGATTGAATTTAAAGTTAATGGTCACAGAGTTAAACATTACATACATGGTCCGATGGAAGTCGACAACGAAGTTAATCACAATTTTGACACCACAGCTAACTAAGTGTGGGGAGAATCAAAGGGGTTTATGTATTTCTGTTAGAGTTAGATTGTCTGTTTTCGTGTAGTTCTCGAAAATGGAACCCGAATGGTCTTTCCCTAGCAGACCCTAAAGAACTAGTCTTCTCCCCCCATTCTGAATTTTTTATTTTTTTAGGTTTTTACAAAATGAAGACTGCCTGTGAACTAAACCATGGTCTAATGCTACACGCTTTGATCACTAAACGTAATAATGACATACTCCCGAGTGAATTAGTATCAGTAATCAGAGAAAGAATGGATGGAGTTAGAAAAGAATCCAGATGCGAAGATAATAAGTTACAATTTGGCAAAGAAAAATCAAAATCCGCAGCAAAAAGAAGAGCACGACACCTAGAAAGATGTCACAAATGCGGAAAATGGTCACATGGAGGTAAATGTTCAAATAATCAAACCTATTCAAATACTGAATTTGTTACTTTATGCAGAGACGGACCGTTCATATGTTTAGAAGAAAAGACACTGAATGCTCGAGGTTACGCCTATGTAGCTATGGAAAACCAATTAAACCGACTATCTTATGAATGGGATAGATCATATAACTAAGAAATCTATTTCACAGGTATGTTTGTACAGTTTTTATTTTATTTATTTTTATTTTTAAACCTTTTGATGATAAACGCTAATTTGTTCGCTATAAAGTATTAAATTGGTATTAAATAAAATTAGGTTTGGCGACCGAAATTATTGATATCATTCAAAAATTTATTACATCACTGCGAAATTTAACGTTTATTCTTAAGGTATAAATATCTTTAATCAATCAACCCAAAACATTTTAAAAATTCGTCATGAGTTAAATTAGGTCTTGGAACCGAAATTACTTTACCGAAAAGAGGGGGCGCATATTTTTGATAATATTTGATTGATTAAAGTGGGATAAAAAGCCAAAAAGATTTTTAATTTTATTTTTACCATGTTTTTAAAATTAATATTTAAATCTTAAATTAATATTGTAAACTTTGTAAAAACAATATATTTAAAATTGTAAATATTTAAAAAATTAATATAAGTTTGGTATGAATTTATAATATGAATTTTTAAATTAAGTTTGGTGTGAATTTTTAATTTTTAAAATATGAAATTTTAATTTTATGCATTTCAAATTTTAAGTTTGGTGTGAATTTTTAATATTAATTTTGAATTTTATATTTAAATTGTGTGAATTTAAAAACAAAAATTTACTTTATCTCATTAAGTTAAAAATATGATTTTTAAAATTCGTCGTAAGTTGAAGACTAGGTCTTTGAACCGAAATTGCTTTACCCAAGGAAGGGACGAGAACTTTTATTATCATTATTTTTAATCTTATTGAATTAAAGTATGCCAAAAACATTGAAAAAACCCAAAAATCTTAGCTTTTAAAACAATCGCTACAAAAAGACAAATTTTAAAATTTTGTCGAGGGACGGACTAGGACATCGATCCGAAACGACCTCGTCCTAAATAACAAGGGAAACAAAATTTTAAAATTAAGTACTTAATTGTTTTATAAGTTAATGATTATAAAAAAAAAAAAATAGCAAACTCCGCGACTCGCGGAGTTTGGAGGTTTAATCCCCGCGAGTCGCGGGAGGACCAAAATACAAAAAAAAAATATAAACGCACAAACTGATCAGTCCACACCCCCAAAACAGAAAACACTGCGAAATACTCTGAAAAAACACCCAAAAACACCCCCAAAATCACAATTTTTAACCGTTAATCACCAAATCTTTTACTAAAATCATGTTGAGAAGGATGCTATCTAGGAATTACTCAAGAAAAACAATAAATTTCTACACCTAAACACCATTTAATCCGAAATTAGTGTTCTTGAGCAATTTTTTTCCCAATTTGATTTTGATGCTTTTTAGTGTAATTAGGCTTAAATTGTTTATGTATTATGCTTGTATAACCTAGATTGATGCTGTTTAACATGATTAGAAGCCTTAAACTTCAAATTTTGAGTAATCTAGGGTTTGTGTTCTTGAGCAAATTTGGGGCTTTTTGATATAAACAGGTTATGGCCGATTTTTGTCATGAATTGTTGCTAAATTAAGCAGTGTAACATGTCTAGGTAGTTAAATGATTCAAACTTTGAGCCTAAACATGATTTTGAGAATTAAAGTGTACTTTTTCAAGTCTAAAATTCATGAACTTGATTTTTGAAAGATAATGCCATTTAAAACTTGTTTAATTGCTAGTAATGATTATTTTTACATGTTATTTGAGTTGAATGCTATTGAACTTGGCGAACATTTTCGTATATGCTTATTTGAAAAAGTGTAGATTTGATGAAAATATGAAAATAAGCTTAAGTTTGATATAAATTGATCATGTCATTGTAATTATTTTGATTGATGATTTTGCTGACACTAATGCATATTTGGATGCACAAAAATTGTGTTTGATGTGTTTTGCAGACTGAAAGGGGTGAATCTTCATCCCAAGCTCGCAATGCTCCTGCTGAGAATGCGGAACAACAGGAGGTGGATAACTACTACAAGCAGGATATACCTCATCCGGTCATGACATTTTCTGATATGCACTTGGAAGAGTTGCACCCGAACCTGAGATTTGACAGACTTTGGATAGATTATCCAAAATATCAAAGGGGTTTGCATACTCTTCATTCTAAGGTTGTTGAGGTACCTAGGGTCATAGAATGGGGACCCTTAGAAGCTGTAGAATTGGCCGGGCCAATTAGGGAATTACTTGTACAGAGGTATGGTAATTCTACTTTTAATGACTGGGTACGTTTATTCACCATGCGTAGACCTGTATATAAAGTATGGTGTGAAGAATTATTGTGTAGTATAGAGTTGAATGATCGGGTAACTAGTTTAACCGATCGATCTTTTATTAGATTTTTGTTAGGCGGTTCGATGCGCCACATGTCTTTACTAGACATGGCTCAGGCTTTACGTATATATACGCCTGAGGAGTTAGCATCTGCCGATTGTAGAGGGTTGATACTAAACGGTAGAAAGATAGATAAAAATTTTGATACACACGGTGTGTGGAGTCAAATGACAAGCCATCACTGTTTCAAAGGGGGAAATTACTCTTATTTGGATATAGATAGAGCCGAATTAAGAGTGATTCATAGGTTTTTAGCTAATTCGATTACACAAAGAGGAAAGAACAAGGAAAAGGTAAATGAACAGGATTTGTTTTACCATATGTGTATTCGAGACCCACAAAGCGCTGTAAGTATACCGTATTGTGTGGGTTATTATTTATCAGCTATGGTTAGGGGGATGCGACCGCATAGCATAATAGGAGGTGGTATTTTTATTACTTTGATTGGTGAATATCTCGGTGTGGATATAAGTCGGGGGGGATTATTAGTAGAAGAACCAGAACCCCGCGATACTATAGGTTTAAATGTATACCATGGTGCGAAAGTTTTGAAGAGGCGAAATAACGCCGCAGTACCATACCATGGTAGACATCCACAGGTTGAGAGAAACCAACAGCAAGGTAATGTAGGAGGGGGGAATGAGATGCAAGAAATGCAAAGGTTTATAGCTTCTCAGGAGTATAAAAATGCTAGACAGAGAGCATTTGAAGATTGGCAAGTTCATCAGAACCAAATCATAGCTCATTGCCAACATATAGGTAGAAACTATATTCCTACACCGAAACCCATCTTCCCTCCCTGGACTATAGAGATGCAACCACCGTATCCTACGTATAACCCTGTCGAAGCATTCTATAGCACCTATGGTTATGCCTGGAACCCCTATTGGTACCAGTATCATCCCTAGTATACTTAGTTTTATTTATTTTGTAATTTGTAATGATTGATACGTTTAATACTTATGTTAATAATGTAATAGTTTTTATAATTTTCTAACTTTTATTCTTAGATTTTAATAATTTTTGAATGTGGGGTAATATACCAAACTTCAAAAATATGTATATATGTTTGCAGTTTATCTTATGTACACAACAGGGTAAAACAACGCATTTTCAAAGACTGGCATTAAGTTCAGTAAAAGCAACTAATTTTGACGACAAGATGCAAAATATATGTGAAATAACAACAAGACGGAATGAACAAATGATGTGCACCATTTATCATTCAGCAAACAAACGCCAATATATTTGGAAACTTTGGTAAAATTTTAATCATTTTCACACAAATCACCCTCAATAATTTAAATTATTACTGATTTCTTGCAAATGAGGGCATTGCAAGATCTTAAGTGTGGGAAGGGGTTAAATTCTTTCGGATTTTAAAATTTTTTACTTTATACACTTGGTTACCATTAAAAATACTAGTAAAGCAGTAGTTGTATTAGAATCTAGTGCTCTCTGATAAAAAAGAACAGCCCTAGTCTTATATACTGACTACCCAATTCTAGTAAAATTTTTCAAAATTTTCAATTAAATGAACTCAAAATCATGTTTATACATATTTATGAACGATAAAACTAGGTTTTAACACCGAAATTATTGTTACCTCGGAAAGGACGATAAAAAGGAAAATAAAAGCCAAGTGTGGGAAAATTTACCAAGTTATCTTAAACATATGTCACATATATCTGTAACAAATAACTGAAAATACTTTTGCTTTGGACTAAACTAAACTGTTTTACCCGATGAAAGAAAAGAAAGATGGATCTACACGATGAATCAATTCCATCCTTAAAAGGAAGTAAAGTCTTCCGAAAAAGAAACGCGCTTCTTGATTTAGGTCATGAAGTTGTCGTCCAGACCAGCTGTAGGTTGACGAAAAATCTAGAAAAGTCATCACTAAAATCAGCAGGAAATCCACGGACCTCAGCATTAAACAGGGTCGCCAAGTGGTCAGATTTATCCTAACCATGAAAAGGATTTATCTCGTACAATGGGGGGCACCATGCAAATTAGCTTGATAAGACTAATGAATCAGATCCCCAGAAAGGATAATCTCCTTAAAAGATCAAAAATCAGCTTTTAAGCCTGATATTACTCAATCCTTGAGATTGACCTTAAAGATTGAGAATTACAAACTCATGGAATTCAATGATATCTAAACTTGAGCTTGAATGAGAAAATATTTTGATCAAAATTACAAACCGATTTGTTTTCTGAAAACCCTATTTTCAATGCGTTCATTACCATTGAACGTAAAATCCTAGGAATTCACCTGGAATTCATTAGGTCACCTGAACTAAATCGGGTGTCAACCGTAAGAACGGTGGTTGCATAGCATGGTCAAAGACAGGACCTTGTGCCAGATCGAAAAAATCATAAGGGTGAGCTTTACTATTGCTTCTACCAAGGATAGTAATTGCGTCCGACACGTTATAGACCATAATTAAAAGCATGTCAGGGGACATTGCCTTAACAGTTGCTTGTTCAACGCTTTCCTTTACAACCGGACGGTAGTTTACCGAAAAGTAATATACGGGACAAGTAAACTGGACGTGTTGCTTTCCAAATACAAGGTTAGCAAGTGGGTGACACAAAACCATAAGTTTTGAGCTAAAATTTTCAAATCTGAAACCCACCAAACCCACAAAAATATTTTGCAAACACCGGTAAAGGGTTATTCCGGAAAACTTATCTAGGGTAAAAACTAGATTTAATTTTCAAAAGATCAAATGTTTTCATAAAGATCCAATTTCCTTAATGGATCTAAATTTTTATAGTCATGTGGGACTGTAAACCATATCGTGACTACCATTGTTTATACCGCCGTATAGAAAATCACTGATGTACAAAGTGTGAAGAATAAAGAAGTGATTCTAGTATTTCAAGACGATATTGCTTGAGGACAAGCAACGCTCAAGTGTGGGAATATTTGATAATGCTAAAAACGAACATATATTTCATAGCATTATTCCTCAAGAAAGACAAACTTTTAGTTGCAATTGTTCTATTTACAAGTGAGATTCGTTTAAATAATAAAAGGTGAAGACAAAAGACAGATTCGACGAATTGAAGACGCAAACGACCAAAAAGCTCAAAAGTACAAAAGACAATAAAAAAAGGTTCCAATTATTGATAAGAAACGTCTCAAAATTACAAGAGTACAAGATTCAAAACGCAAAGTACAAAATATAAAATTGTACGCAAGGACGTTCGAAAATCTGGAACCGGGACCAGAGTCAACTCTCAACGCTCGACGCAACGGACTAAAAATTACAAGTTAACTATGTATATAAATATAATATAATATATAATTAATTATATTAATTATATATATATTATATATATATTATAAACCGTCGGCAAGAAAGACTCCAAAAGGGACTGAGCTGTAATTTCAAACTCCGAGACTCGCGGAGTTTGAAGGCAAAAATGCCGCGAGTCGCGGAGCCCCAAAAGTCGAAAATCCCTATAAAAGCAAACGAATTCTGATCGCAAAAATAACCAAAAATCCATCCATCTCTCTATCTATATCGTATATATTTATATTTATATTTTAATTTTAATTTTAATTTTAATCCTAATAATAAGGGAATGTTAGCGAATGTTATAAGGGTGTAAGTCGAAATTCTGTCCGTGTAACGCTACGCTATTTTTAATCATTGTAAGTTATGTTCAACCTTTTTATATTAATGTCTCGTAGCTAAGTTATTATTATGCTTATTTAATCCGAAGTAATCATGATGTTGGGCTAATTACTAAAATTGGGTAATTGGGCTTTGTACCATAATTGGGGTTTGGACAAAAGAACGACACTTGTGGAAATTAGACTATGGGCTATTAATGGGTTTTATATTAACTAAACAATACCTTGTTAATTTAATATACAAACTTATAATTTGACGTATTTATATATAACCACATACGCTTGACTGGGTACGGTGGGCGGGATATCTATAAATACCAATAATTATTCATTTTACCGGATACGGAACTGGATTAATAGTTAATAAACTTGTTGAAACAGGGGTGAATTACATTCAAGGGTAATTGGTGTAATTGTTAACAAAGTAGTAAAACCTTGGTTTACACGCAGTCGATAACCTGGTGTATTCATTAAACAAAGTATTAAAACCTTGTTACAATTCGAATCCCCAATTAGTTGGAATATTTGACTTCGGGAATAAGAATAATTTGATGAAGGCTTTCGCTCTTTATATTTATGACTGATGGACTATTATGGACAAATCCGTATGGACATATTAAATAATCCAGGACAAAGGACAATTAACCCATGGGCATAAAACTAAAATCAACACGTCAAACATCATGATTACGGAAGTTTAAATAAGCATAATTCTTTTATTTCATATTTAATTTCCTTTATTTTATATTTAATTGCACTTCTAATTATCGCACTTTTATTTATTGTTATTTAATCGCACTTTTAATTATCGTACTTTTATTTTTCGCAATTTTATTTTATCGCACTTTTATTTATTGCAATTTCATTATCGTTATTTATTTTACGCTTTAAATTAAGTCTTTTATTTATTTAATATTTTACATTAGGTTTTAACTGCGACTAAAGTTTTAAAATCGACAAACCGGTCATTAAACGGTAAAAACCCTCCTTTATAATAATAATATTACTTATATATATATTTGTATTTCTATAAAAGTAAACTAATATAGCGTTAAGCTTTGTTTAAAAAGATTCCCTGTGGAACGAACCGGACTTACTAAAAACTACACTACTGTACGATTAGGTACACTGCCTATAAGTGTTGTAGCAAGGTTTAAGTATATCCGTTCTCTAAATAAATAAATATCTTGTGTAAAATTGTATCGTATTTAATAGTATTTTCCTACAAAAATATAAGCTATTTTATATACTACTCTGCTAAAACATCAATAATATTGGTAATAATAATAAGTAAAAGTTGTATTATTTTGTAATAATAATGATTATTATCCTATTAATAAAAATATTAATTTTTATTTTTACTAAAAAATGATGTTATGATAAATTGATAGTTCTAATTCATAATAATAATGAAATTTTATATTAACAATGATATTCCACTTAAAAATAATAATTTTTGTAAAAAAAATGATATTTTTAATATTAATAATACTTTTAATAATAATAGTGATAAAAATAATGAAAAACGATAATTTTGTCTAAATCAATTTCTTACAATATTTTAAATTTCATCATGATACCCATACTCATTATTTCCTAATCGATTTGTTAGTAGCTTTTAAATCGTCTTTTATATCGCGTTCATTTTAATGATAATAATAATAATCTTAATAATTAAGTGTTTCTAATATTAGTTTTAATTATAATAATACTAATAATAATAAATATTAAGATAAGGATAATACTAATAACTATTTTAATGATAATAATAATAATAATACTAATTATGATAATAACGATAGTAATAATAATAAAAATAACAATTTTTAATGATAATACATTTTATGGAAAACAATAATAATAATAATAATAATAATAATAATAATAATAATAATAATAATAATAATAATAATAATAATAATAATTTAATAAAAATTAGAACGACGATAATAATAATCATTTTTAATAATAATATCAAAAATTCAATTTGACTATAACTTCAAATCCGTTCATCGAATCCATTCGACATCTAAAGGAAAAATTCTTAATTTTTCGCTAGCTTTCCAACGACATACATATCTTATACCTTATCTCAATTGCAGGTGTAACTAACTCGAGATTCAACATAACCTAACTAAGGGAAATATCAAAAGTACAAGCATGCATAATCCTAAATACTCGAGCACTAGTCAGGGATACACTATTGATATGTAAAAATTAATTTACGAGTACTCACGTATCAATATTGAGATTCAATATTGCAGAAAAGGTACGTAGATGCAACGGAGATTATAAACACTAGATTGACCTCACGAGCATACCCATAAACCATACCCATCACCTCCATAGCTATAACCCAAAATTTCCTTAGCCCTATCCTACTCGAAAAACTTATTTGAAATAATTTACCCATAACCTCGTCGTAGTATTTTATGTATAATACAAATAATTATATAAGATTACTAACAATAATCTTAATAATCTTAATAAAATAATAATAATAATAATAATAATAATAATAATAATAATAATAATAATAATAATAATAATAATAATAATAATAATAATAATAATAATAATAATAATAATTAAGAGTGATACTTTTACGGACGGAGTAATACGGAGTAAGAATATGAATTGAACCAGAAGTAGATCATATGCGTTGTATATATATATATCACTCAACTACCCCATTTTACTTTAGTTAGTGACAAAAGGTCACGGACGCACAGAAAAACTAAAACATCCGATTGAAATTGATATCTATAAGTACTCGTTCATTATAAAGAATTTATATATATATTTAATATATAATATATTTAATCTTTAGAATTAATTAAATATTATATTATATTTACGCTCATGGTAAAAATATAATTTTTAAAAAAATGACACGGACGTGGACTCACGACTCATGTACCACTTTCGGTTTTTCGAGCGCACTTTCGTACGTTTAGAAAACTAGCCTTTTACGTTACGCGACGTGTACCTTTAGTAATAGTTTGATTTATTCATCAATAAATTACTTTGTAAAAATGTATCTTATAAAATTTGAGCGTCGTGGTCATTTGCTTCTATAAATCAGTGACTCGTTGTTTACCAAAATATTTTATTTTAAATTAAGACGTTTTATGACGAGATTAAAATATATAGATATATATATATATATATACCTTTTTAGAAATGTAAATTTTGTATCCAAAATCTTTCATCTAACAATATAACATTTAGTTTTTCAAAACTATTTATTTTTCAAAGTTTATTTTCATTTCATTTAGAAAAATAGTTTAGCGCGTAACGTTTTTCTTTTTAAGAATTTAAATGGATACAAGTACTAATCGTTTTTAAATATCAATTGCGTCACTAGGCGGGTGTTACTATCGTATACTTAATTTTAAAACATATATTTTTAATGAGCATGTTTTAAATACACGTTACAACCAATATTTCAACTTACGTTTATTTAATCAACCGCAGTTTAGATAGACAAGTCCTGTTATATGAAAAAGTGTTTTCGTACAGTTGAAAACTACATCAATTGATTACTATGGAATTCCATCGACAAACATATGGAACCAAATACTATATTGTAAAGTATTTATACTTAATATTTCGTTAACGTTATCAAGTTATAATATATACGCGTATTCATATATAATCACATTCGTTCGTATAATGGTTCGCGAATCTTTGGAATTTGGTCGAGGTTAAATGAATGTATGAACACAGTTTAAAATTCTTTAGATTCAACTTACAAACTTTGCTTATCGTGTCGGAATAACATAAAGATTAAAGTTTAAATTTGGTCAGAAATTTCAGGGTTGTCACACAGTCCACTCATTCGATGATCACCCGCACCCGCGTTGGCACCACCAAACCCATCCAATGTCTTAATCTGTATGCCTCCACCATATCCCAATTCCTCGTACTTACCTTGACGCCTTCCGTGACCCTAACTGAAAACAAGCTATGACTGACGAATTTGATGCTTTAATTAACAATGGTACTTGGAAACTTGTGCCTCGCCCATCGGACACGAACATAGTTCGCTCCATGTGGCTATTTAAACACAAGTATAATGCAGAAGGTAATTTGAGTAGGTATAAGGCTCGACTCGTTGCTAACGGTTGAAGCCAATAGGTTGGTATTGACTGTGATGAGACCCGTAGTCCGGTTGTTAAACCGGCCACTATACGCACTGTACTTAGTTTGGCCATTTCTCGACACTGGCCGATTCATCAGCTGGATGTCAAGAATGCCTTTCTTCACGGGCAGCTTTTAGAGACTATCTATATGCATCAGCCTCACGGTTTTCGGGACTCCAGATACCCTGATCATGTCTGTCTACTACAGAAATCATTATATGGTCTGAAACAGGCCCCTCGAGCATGGTTTCAGCATTTTACCGGCTACGCTCAATGGATAGGTTTCTGTCATAGTTGGTGTGACACCTCTTTATTCATTTATCGCCAGGGACCTGACATTGCTTATTTGTTACTATATGTTGATGACATCATCCTGGCTGCTTCTTCTACAGGTCTTCTTCAGCGGCTCATCGCATCCCTTCACCGGGAATTCTCCATGACTCATCTAGGGCCGCTTAACTATTTTCTGGGTATCTCGGCCACCCGTACTCCCTCAGGACTATTCTTGTCCCATAGACAATACGCTACAGAGATCCTTGATCGCGCAGATATGACCACATGCCACCCATGTCGGACCCCGGTTGAACCAGGGGCCACACTCACTACTCATGGTCCTCCTGTGAAGGACCCGACTCTATACCGCAGCCTTGTAGGTGCATTACAGTATTTGACTTTCACACGCCCTGACATCTCATATGCTGTGCAACAGATTTTCCTTTTCATGCACGATCCCCGAGAGCAACATCTTCACGCTCTCAAGCGTATTCTCCGTTACATTCAGGGGACCACGGATCTCGGTCTACAGCTTTACGCATCCTCACCTTCCACCTTAGTTGCCTACTCTGACGCCGATTGGGCTGGTTGCCCCACTACCAGACGTTGCACCTCTGGTTATTGCGTGTTCCTCGGAAATAATCTACTCTCCTGGTCGTCTAAGCGGAAAATTACACCTTCTCGCTCCAGTGCCGAAGCAGAGTATTGCGGTGTTGCAAATGCCGTGACAGAGACATGTTGGATCCGTAATTTACTTCGCGAGCTGCATTGCCCACTTACTTCTGCGACCCTTGTTTACTATGACAACGTAAGCTCTGTGTATCTTTCTTCCAATCCTGTCCAACATCAGCGGACTAAGCATATTGAGATTGACATTCACTTCGTCAGAGACTTGGTTACCCAAGGACAGGTCCGCATCCTCCATGTGCCTTCCCGATATCAGTTCGCGGACATCTTCACCAAAGGTCTCCCGTATGCTCTATTTGACGAGTTCAGATCCAGTTTGAGCATCCGTCATACTCCCGCTCCAACTGCGGGGGATGTTAGCCCACACATATTGCTAGAGTACATTAGTTGATAGCCCATTTTCTTGTAAGGCCATTGGCCCTTTATCTAGAATCTTCTTGTATTGCTTTATATTAAAACCTATGTGTACATTTGATTGGATGGATAAAATAATACAGCCAATTGCCAGTTAACACTTATTTGCTACGAGGCCATATTGGGTCTCAGGTATTTCCACAACGTTCTTGGCAATGATGATTGCAATAAAGTTATTATCACTGGAATTCTTACATTATTGATTCAAGTATAATATCCGTAATTTACTTCGCGAGCTGCATTGCCCACTTACTTTTGCGACCCTTGTTTACTGTGACAACGTAAGCTCTGTGTATCTTTCTTCCAATCCTGTCCAACATCAGCGGACTAAGCATATTGAGATTGACATTCACTTCGTCAGAGACTTGGTTGCCCAAGGACAGGTCCGCATCCTCCATGTGCCTTCCCGATATCAGTTCGCGGACATCTTCACCAAAGGTCTCCCGTATGCTCTGTTTGACGAGTTCAGATCTAGTTTGAGCATCCGTCATACTCCCGCTCCAACTGCGGGGGATGTTAGCCCACACATATTGCTAGAGTACATTAGTTGATAGCCCATTTTCTTGTAAGGCCATTGGCCCTTTATCTAGAATCTTCTTGTATTGCCCTATATTAAAACCTATGTGTACATTTGATTGGATGGATAAAATAATACAGCCAATTGCCAGTTAACACTTATTTGCTACGAGGCCATATTGGGTCTCAGGTATTTCCACAACGTTCTTGGCAATGATGATTGCAATAAAGTTATTATCACTGGAATTCTTACATTATTGATTCAAGTATAATATCCGTAATTTACTTCGCGAGCTGCATTGCCCACTTACTTCTGCGACCCTTGTTTACTGTGACAACGTAAGCTCTGTGTATCTTTCTTCCAATCCTGTCCAACATCAGCGGACTAAGCATATTGAGATTGACATTCACTTCGTTAGAGACTTGGTTGCCCAAGGACAGGTCCGCATCCTCCATGTGCCTTCCCGATATCAGTTCGCGGACATCTTCACCAAAGGTCTCCCGTATGCTCTGTTTGACGAGTTCAGATCCAGTTTGAGCATCCGTCATACTCCCGCTCCAACTGCGGGGGATGTTAGCCCACACATATTGCTAGAGTACATTAGTTGATAGCCCATTTTCTTGTAAGGCCATTGGCCCTTTATCTAGAATCTTCTTGTATTGCTCTATATTAAAACCTATGTGTACATTTGATTGGATGGATAAAATAATACAGCCAATTGCCAGTTAACACTTATTTGCTACGAGGCCATATTGGGTCTCAGGTATTTCCACAACGTTCTTGGCAATGATGATTGCAATAAAGTTATTATCACTGGAATTCTTACATTATTGATTCAAGTATAATTCTCGTTAGGCGACTCCGGGAGTTCTCACATTATCGATTAGTTGTTAAGCAATATAACTCTCTTGGAATGCATGCATGACCACCTGTAGCAACAACAACCCGCTCAAACCGGTTGGTTGTTGGAGGATTCTTTTGCGTGCTTAATTGTTTCATTGTCATAGGATTCTTTTGCGAGAGTCTCGGCTTATTACTGTTGCCAAAAGGCTTCTATTATTTACCAAAAAAAGGTCGATGGTTGATTTTGGTTCTTGCAGCGATATTTGGGCTGAGGTATGCCTTTTGCCGCAAGTTTTGGATACCAATAGTACGTGAATGCTTTTACTCTATAAATTTTTAATTTGTGAAATACTCCGTAATAGTCTATTTATTCAAAAACTAATTTCTCCTTTTATCACAAAGTTTGGAAGTGTAAATAAACTTCTATTACTAGTATTTTCTCTCGGTTATATGTCGGTTTGGTGATCAGATTCGATTTAAAGGACCATTTGACGACATTGAAAATATTTTCAACGCTCTCGGCAATGTCATCTATATTGGACTTTTCCTCGCTTACCAGTTACCGGTGATCATTACCAATTTTGAAATTGGCATGTTTTCGTTATTTTTTTATTACTTACAATGTTTAAAAATCATTAGGTACTATATTGAAGAAGAGGGGAGGCCAGAGAGTTAATCACACTGTTTTACGTCACATGTATTACCTCTTCAACCCTCTAACTCATATCATCGTTTGTGTCTTCTTCCTAGTACTGGCAACCGATTACGCTTATCATCTTCACCTATGTGCTCGGTTCTACTGCTGCATGTTACCTTGGGGACTAGAAGCTACATGTTAGCGTTAATATCGGCTACAATTACTACGTTTACCAATGACAGATTCAACACATATCAGGAAAACCAGCACTGTTAAAATATGAAAGTATAGCAATCTTAACTTGTAAAGTATTGGTGTTTCTATTATCTAACTTAAGTTGTTTAGTGCAGATTCATATTAGAGAGTTATGGACTGCAGTAGAATGGACATACATATTTTGGGCATATGGACTTATAATGGACTGGAGCTTTATGGACAAAAGAGTTTAGTGCTGTTATTTTAAAGATGATAAGAAGAGGGACTAGAGTGCAAATTACATATGACAGACTGGAGCATGCTTATAAAAGAGATCTATTTCCTTTAATTTATTCATTCAACTATTTTCATCAGAATTAACTCTCTCTCACAGATCGACATTCATCCTAAAAACCCTAATTTTGGTTTTTCGTATTCTCAGAGTAACATCTTGTAATTCTTGATAAATTCTTAGTATTACAACTGGTGTTGATAGTATTCCATCAGATTATTGTTCTTGTTCTTTGTGAGATTCTGTTTCTTTGGAGGTTAATAAGATTGATTTGGTTATTGTTTGATATCATTCAATTGTTCATCTATTAGATTCATAAATTTGTTCATGGTATCAAAGCTATCGATTGATACTTTGATCTTCTGTTGATTCGCCGGTTATTTTCTGGATTGAAACTCTAGGGTTTCGATTGGTGTTCTTCAAAATTAGTTCAGATTGTTTAAGATCTTGATTCTTTTGGGTTCGGCAAAGATGTGTGGTTGTTATTTGGGGTTGTTTCCACTGATTTCAGAACAAGTTGAAGATTAACTCTAATTTTTCAAATTGGGGTTTTGTGAAACTAGGGTTTGATTATCTTGGTTTCTCTTTGTTCTTGTTATTCCGCTGACTGTGAGTCTTCTTTCGTGTTTTCTTCTCTAAATTCTGGTAAGTCAACAAGTGAGATTGATTATCCTTGACCGGCTAACTTTGATTAGCTTGGAATCCTGTCACTGATCAATTTCATATACTTGACGACTTACGTTGTAAGAGTTGACTTGTTGGTGTTTATCACATGTACATATAACTCTTTTCTTTTTTATTGCTTTCTTTATTAAATATTACAGATATTGTGTTTTTTCTGTGTTGCAGGTGCTTGTGCTTGTTTCTTTTCTCTAGATATTCTTACTTATTAATTGTTTTCTTTAATTACTATATGTTTATTGCTTATGATTGTTCTTTCTTGTTTTTTTGTTTATTTTACATATTTTGCCTGTTTAAGTGTTATTTCTTTTTATTGCTATCTGCTAATTGTTAAATATGAGTGATCAGAGTGAAAGTGGTGACACTTTAATTAGCAAATTGGACTTTGGTGACCCTCTATACATGCATCCAAGTGATATTAGTAGTACTCCTCTTGTGAGTATTAAACTTTTGGGGACTGAGAACTATAGGGTATGGCAATGTGCAATGACACTTGCTCTAGAGACTAAAAATAAAATTGGCTTTATTGATAATACTTGTGAAAAATCTGAAACTGATGATACTTTGGCAAAACAGTGGGATAGGTGTAATTCTGTGGTTCTTTCATGGATTTTAGGTTCTTTATCTGAAGAAGTCTATTTGGGTCAAGTTTTTTCAAAAATTGCTTCTGATGTGTGGTTAGAATTAAAAGAGACATATGATAAGGTTGATAGTTCTGCCATTTTCAATCTTTATAAGAAGATAAATTCATTGACTCAGAATGGGTCATCTCTTTCTAAGTACTATCATAAAATAAATGCATACTGGAGACAATATGATGCCATGGTTAAATTACTTAATTGTACTTGTAATGCTGCTAAAGAACATGGTGATCATAAAAATTTGACTAAATTGTGGCAATTTTTAATGGGACTTGATGATACATATCAACATATAAGAAGTACTTTGTTAACCACTGATCCTCTTCCTACTGTTAAAAGTGCTTATGCAACCTTGTCTAGAGAAGAGTCTCATAGGGCATCTGTCTATTCTTCTACTAAACTCAGGCCACTGCTTTTATGTCCAAATCTTCTGCTAATAATAATAATGCTTCATCCAGTTCAACTTTTAATGGCCAAAGAAACAATAGGGGACCTAATCAAAATTTAAAATGTAATAAATGTAATAAAATAGGTCACACTATTGATAGATGCTTTGAAATAATAGGATATCCTCCTAGTTTTAATAGAAGGGTATCTAAAAATCCTACTATCAATAATTCTTGGTCTAACAACACTGGTGTTAAATCTTTTTCAAGTAATAATGCAGCAGTGGATACATCTGTTCAGAACACTACTCTTCCCTTTTCAGAAGAACAAATCTCTAAGTTGATGTCTTTGTTAAACAATGATAGCATTTTTGGAAACTTAAAGTCTAATATGGAAGGTATGAATGGAAATTTTATCAAAACTTCTTGGATTATAGACTCAGGTGCTAATCAACATTATATTACAAACAATAAAAATTTAAAAAACTTGGTTGATATTTCTAATTTGAGTTTGTTTGTAGAACACCCTAATGGAACCAAAGCTTATATTAAACAAATAGGTGATTATGCTATAAGTTCTCATATTACATTGTTTGATGTTCTTGTTGTGCCTGAGTATATGGTCAACTTGATGTCTGTTCATAGAGTTGCTAGAGATAGTAAGAAGTTTCTTGGTTTTGATGAACATTATTGCTATATACAGGACTTACCCAACCAGGGAATCATGGGAAAGACTCTGGGGATTGGTAGTGTGCATGGTGGACTGTATGTGTTAGATGATAAAACAAATTGTGGTAATGCAGCTACTTGTTTAAGTAGTTCTGTTTGTTATTTGTCTAAGTCTACTTGGCATAATAGGTTGGGACATCCTGCAGATCCTCTTCTGCAGGTTCTAAAAGGGACTTTACCCTTTAATAATGATCTTGTTGTTCCTTGTGACATTTGTCACAAAGCAAAACTGTCATACCCCGTCCTAATTCATCCGGACGAAGTCTTCAACAGTTGGTCCCATTGCGAGGTTCTGACCTCTATATGCCATGAACGACTCCATGTAATATGAGCAAATGCACAGCGAAAGATTTCTTTCATACCTGAGAATAAACATGCTTTAAAGTGTCAACCAAAAGGTTGGTGAGTTCATAAGTTTATCATAAAACAATAAAATTCATCATTTTGATAGACCACAAGATTTAAATGCTGCATGGTACAACCGAGCCCGAATCATATACCCACCTGTAATGTACATGCGATATCTTTTAAATACAGTACACATTTCTCGTGTACGAAATCCTTTTTCATAAATCTTAGTAACCGTACACATATCTCGTGCACAAAAATAACATACACATAACCTGTGTATAAAATCATTCTCTTGATACATAACATTCACTTTTCATTTCTTTCATAGCTTGGCTTGGTAACCGACCTTAACATATAATGCGCATCAATAATATCCCCAAAAACAGAACATCTCGTCTGTATAATATATAAACCTCGAAGTACTAAACACCACGCCCACTAGCTCTTCCGTCTAGTGAACATTCTGGGTGGGGGTATTAAACCCGGTAGTTACCTTTAAGATTCACATGAATTAGGGCCATACCCGATTCTAATTCTTAGGTTACCAAGCAATAATAATCAGGGGAAAAATATTCACAACAATTAGTGGCAATTATCAAGTCCACATAATTCAATAATAATCCGCAGAACTTCTGTCTGCATAATAATTCATTCGAGGAATGTTTTGCTTGTGTCTATCTCGTCAAACATTTATAAAAGCATTTCATGTATTCGCAGTTCAAAATGTATTTCAAAAGCATTTAATAAAGCAGTTGTAAAAGTAGCGCATGTATTCTCAGTCTCAAAAATGTAAAGAGTAAAAGGGAATCAAATGAACTCACGCATATAAATATTGTAAAACAGTTAATAAAGCATTTGCATGTATTCTCAGCCCAAAAATGTAAAGAGTAAAAGGGGCAAATGAACTCACCTAATGTATTTTGTAGTAAAAATACATATGACGACTTTGAACAAGTGTAGGGTTGGCCTCAGATTCACGAACCCTTTTGAAAGCTTTTCAAAAAAAGAATTCCCCATGACGGGACTCGAACCCGCGACCTCCCGTTCCCTAAACACCCGCCTAACCAAAGCTCCACCGATTTCATTTCTATTTTACTAAGTAACTTAAACGCTTATAACCTAAATGCATCTCCTTCTTCTTCATAATTTAAACCCAATTGAATTAAGTCCATCTAAAAACTAAATGGTCCAATTAATCAAGAAGCCCACCAAAAACTAAATTTAGTCCATTAAAAAATATTAGTAACCAGTAATCGGTCCAGGGAATAATCCACAAGCCCGAATTATTTTATGTTTTATTAGTTGCCACGTGAGTCACCATCTCTGCCTAAAGCATTCGGTTCTTTTATTTATTTTTATTTTTTTTAATAACCGAAAGAAACAGATAAAGATTTTCGCAGTTCATCTTGTTCATTACTGTATTTAAACAGATCGGAAGTGAGCTGCAGTAGTAGCAGTAAAATTCGTAGTAATAGGTTGAACTTGGAAATGGGTTTAGGTTTGTATCCGAAATAGACGACAAGAAGCAATAAACTGATGATATATTTTGTCGAGCTATACAAATCAAATGGGTTTAGTGAGGGGTGGGGTTCTCGGACTGGAATAGATATAAAAAAAAAACATACAGCTGAATGTGAAGTGGGTTTGGGTCGTAAAAAAAAAATTTATCAAGTTATGGTGGTTAACAAGCAGGAACAAATGGGTTCGAATTGTGGTGACGATAGTGGTTTGAAGGTGTCCGAAGATGGTGGGTTTATTCAAGCTGCATCAAGAAGAAGAACAAGAGTAGTGATCGAGTTGAATCCGTAAAATGGAAGATTGAAAGATACAAGTAGTATCCATGAAAACAGTTTACAATGGTGGTTGTCGAATGGTTGTAGCAGTGGCATACAATGAGCAACAATAGGTGATCGAATAGGAAGATAGAAGCAAGAAGATGATGCACTAAGTGGAGGTGTTGAGGGTGGTAGATTATGAAAACACCAACGTGGGATGAGAACTCATTGTTGGTATGAACTTTCGTCTGCAAGGTAGTGTGTAAGTGTGGTTTTTATCGTTGGCTTGACAGAATAACTCGCTAGATGATGGAAAGGTGATGGATGAAGGTTTGTCTTACGATGGTAGAGGTAGAGATGAAGGATGGTTTTGTTTCTTAAGAGCATGTGGTTATATGTATATAAAATTAGATGGTGGCTAATTGGAATCTTAAAAATAGAACGAGTAAATATATGTGGTGGGGTTTTTGTGAATGAAAAAGGGTGATGCATATCTCTTTCTATCATACAAGAAAGAAAGAAAGGAAACAGTAAAAAGATTTACAAGTGGTGATAATCTCTTGAATGTATTTTATATATATATATATATATATATATATATATATATATATATATATATATATATATATATATATATATATATATATATATATATATATATATATATATATATATATATATATATAAACTTATATAACATTTTATTTATAAATAGTTGTTCGTGAATTATCGGAACTGGTCGAATGTCAAATGCATCAATGTATACAGTTCCAAAATTTTTAAGACTCAATATTACAGACTTTTCATATCGTGTCGGAATCATATAAGATTAAGTTTAAATTTGATCGAAAATTTCTGGGTCGTCACAAAAACAGACCAGGGAGCCTTTCCCTCTTAGTGACCATAAAACTACAAGTTTAGGTGAATTAATTCATTTAGATTTGTGGGGTCCCTATAAGCTTGTGAGAAGAGGTGGATATAGGTTTTTCTTGACCATTGTGGATGATTACACAAGGGCAGTGTGGGTTTATCTCTTGAAACATAAGTATGAAAGCTGCTGAAAACATTGTTGATTTTATTCATTTGATTAAAACACAATTTGATAAAAAAGTTAAAGTTGTAAGAAGTGATAATGGGTCTGAGTTTATGAACAATTACTTGTCAAAATTTTTTAAAGATAATGGTTGAAAGGACCCGTCCTAATTCATCTGGATGAATACATTACATTTGGTTACATTGCGAGGTACTTGACCTCTATATGATACATTTTACAAACATTGCATTCGTTTTTAAAAGACAAACTTTCATTACATCGAAAGTCGACGGCATGCATACCATTTCAATAATATATCCAACTATAATTGACTTAATAATAATCTTGACGAACTCAACGACTCGAATGCAACGTCTTTTGAAATATGTCATGAATGGCTCCAAATAATATCTCTAAAATGAGCAAATACACAGCGGAAGATTTCTTTCATACCTGAGAATAAACATGCTTTCAAGTGTCAACCAAAAGGTTGGTGAGTTCATTAGTTTATCATAATCATTCATTTTCATCATTTTAATAGACCACAAGATTTCATTTTTCCATGAATATACATCTCATATCAGGCATTTCGCAAACTGCATAGAGATAAAAATCATTAATATGGATTGAACACCTGGTAACCGACCTTAACAAGATGCATATAGAATATCCCCATCATTCCGGGACTCTCATCGGATATGATAAATCGAAGTACTAAAGCATCCGTAACCCGGATGGGGCTTATTGGGCCCGATAGATCTATCTTTAGGATTCGCGTCAATTAGGGGCCATTTCCCTAATTCTTAGGCTACCAAGCTAAAAAGGGGCATATTCGGTTTGATAATCCAACCATAGAATGTAGTTTCGATTACTTGTGTCTATTTCGTAAAACATTTATAAAAGCAGCGCATGTATTCTCAGTCCCAAAAATATATATTGCAAAAGCATTTAAAAAGGGAGCAAATGAATCGCACTATAATGTATTTCGTAGTAAAAATACATATGATGGCAATGAACAAGTGCAAGGTTGGCCTCGGATTCACGAACCTATATCATTTATATATATATATATATATATATATATATATATATATATATATATATATATTAAAACATATAATGTAAATCTCATAAATTTATTTATTAATATGTATTATTTATATATATTTGTAGTTATTTAGGATTTACATTAAATTCTATTTAAAAAAAAACATATACTTGTTTTATATCTTAAATTATATGTTATATATATATATATATATATATATATATATATATATATATATATATATATATATATATATATATATATATATTTTAAAATGATTAATATCTATTCATTCAGTCATACATATATACATATACATATATACATATATATATACATATATACATATACATATATACATATATATATATATATATATATATATATATATATATATAGACATATATATATACATATATATATACATATATATATAGACATATATATATACATATATATATACATATATATATACATATACATACATATATATATATACATATATATATATATATATATATATATACATACATATATATATATATATATGTATGTATCTATACATATTTATTATTATGTTTGAGAATCAATAGTTTGTTACATGTAATTATTTATCTAGATAATGTTAATATATTTTTATATGTAATATTAATATAGTTATCATATATGTACTAAGTACATTTTATATACAAAATTATTTATTTGTAAAAAAAAAATGATAGTTTTGATTTTTAGTGAGTTACTAATAATAATAACGTTATTAATAATGATAATACTAATAATAGTAATGATATTGTTATTAACGATAATAATAATAATATTACTAATACTTATTTTGACTATAACAATAATGATAATAAAGGTAGTAATAATAATAATGTTAATACTAATAATGATAATAATAAGGATAGTAATATTATCAACAATAATGATATTAATATTAATATTTATCAATGATACTAATAATATA